>NC_046663.1:136829243-136841837 GCF_010883055.1 Belonocnema kinseyi
AGATAGCCGCCCATAGGTTAGAGTGAGTTTTGAATGAGAAATCAACTTTTTTAATCGGCCACGTAACTTTTCTCGAACCCATTCAGTAGCGGTTGTGAATCAGCATTAACCGATAGAGGAACGATAATTCCGATAGAAAATTATTAATTTAAATAAAACAAATTTAGTTGAAATAGTTAAAGTCATTTATTAAAAAATAGTTCAATGGGGAATTTTTAAGAAAATCCTGGCATACATGTAGTCTTTTTTTATTTACAGACTATTTATTTTCAGGCATTTTAATTGATTTTGCTGAACTTTTTTTTACACATTTGCATCATACCACGTCAGAATATTCAAAATTTATTTATTTATCAAACATTTACCATATATGAATCTTAAATTTACAAAAACTAACACTCACGTTTTATCTTATCGAAATTACCTTTACCAAAAAACGGGTATTGAAATTCTAAATATTTGCATGTTTGTAATACAAATGGATATAAACGAATTGCGGAGTTTGTTTCTAAAACGTAGACTCCCTGCATCCATTAGCATATGCACTGAATAAGGGATCGTCCATAAATTACGTAACGCGTTTTTCTTTTGTTTGAATAAAGACGAGCATGAAATTGATGTGAAGTTGAGAAAGACACAACGATATAAACAAAAGAAAAAAGTGTTACGTAATATGTGGACGATCCCTAAGTTGAATATCACTGGCACTTAATTCAGTATAAATTTTATAATTCCTGTAAAGGATAATCTATTGAAACCATTGTAAAAATAGAATTACAACTAAATAATCATTGAATTTATAAATAAATTTTCGCATCAATTATAATATATTACAATATTATTTAATTTGAATTTCTTTAATTTTTGATTAATCAGCATTATGCTATTCAAATTTATTACCTCATACTTCTCATTCGAAATAATTAATTCTTTAAAATTTTAATCTGCATAGTCCACTCAGTTGAGCACAGTCTGAGGTAACCGTCAATTGGAAGATTTACGCTTATTGAAATTTGCTATGTGCGCATCGTATTTTGACCATTTGTGTGATCTTTTAAGAACTCCATTGCATATTGAATCTCAACCCATTCATATGCACATTAATGAATCGTAGAATGCTCATAGGAAGTATTTCAGGTTTGTCAGTCTCATTCAACTCAGCATTCTTCTATTCACTCGCCAATCTTGTGAACTTGATTGGCGGGCAGCGAAAAGGGAATATGTCCGGCCACTTATTGGTTGGCGAAACTGAACGATTAAAAATGAAAAAATAATAAACGACGGCATCAAGAATTATTTACTTGAAATTAAACAGTATAATTCTTGATCTTCGATTGTACACCTAAATTTACATATATTATTAAGAATATATTTAGTTATACGTACGATCAAGGAAATCGATAATTAAGAAGAATTAAAGGAGTTGGGTCAGTAAGGACTTATTTTCACTTAGAAGAAGAAAGTCATTTATTTTATTTTTTGAAAGCATAACAAAATTGGGTATGCTGTACTTGCTCATGTGATAGAATCATTTGCCGATGAAGTATGTTGTTCTTATCGGATTTTAGTGAACATTTATTTCGGGGATTTAATGCATATTTTGTTCTTGTTTTGTTTGTTGACAAAGTGATTTGAACTATTAAGCTACTAGTAGGAGTGCAGTTTATCAAAAATGTACTTACATTTTTTTTAATATTTCAGTATCTAAATTAACATAGATATTTCGATTTTTTAAATTTTGATTAGAGATACTTTTGTCCCCTTTTGAAATCAGCTGGAAATAAAAAAAAAATTGAGGAAGTTACGGCGCATAGTGGGGCGAAATGAAAAAACGATGTTAAAAATAACCTGTAGGTCACAATTATTAATCGATTTAAAATTATTCTTTTTCAAAAAATTCAGCATTCAATTCTCAATACATTTTTCGAGGCCGATTTTTTATTTTTTGTTTGTTTAAATTTGTATATAGTTGTAAATAGCGAAAAAATGTTGAATTTTTAATTTAAATTCTATGTCAACATTTTTCTCAGTGGTATCAGGCCTCAGGTTTGATATAAAAGGATTGGTGGAAGAAAAAACATTTGTTGACATGTCAAGTTATTCGTTATAAAGAAATATTTGCAACGAATAGCTAGTATGAAGGATTATGTTTTTGTAAAGTATCTTTATGAATCAAGATCGTTTGTTCAGAGCAGCAAAGTGAAATTTGATCATGAAAATGTGGTCTGTGATAACATTTGTTAATTTTATCAACAAATAATATAAACAAACGCATGATTTGTACAGTTTTAGGCGGAAACAAACCGAATTTTCTTTCGCCAGTCTTCGAATATCATTGCCTTTTATACACGTTGATATAGTTTTTTCATCTGATATAGTTTGTTAAATTTATCAACAATTATTATAAAGAAATGCATGCTTCGGACAGTTTTAGGCAGAAAATTTGGTTTGTTTCTGCTTAAAACTGTTCAAATCCTGCATTTAAAAAAAAAAAAATTGTTAATACGTTTAACGAATTATATCAGATGACAAAAATACATCAATTTGCAACACAGGCAATGAGATTCGAAGGAAAGCGGAAGAAAATTCGGTTTGTTTCTATCTAAAACTGTTCAAATCATGCATTTGTTTATATTATTCGTTGATAAATTTAACAAATGATATCGGAGACCACATTTGCATCATCAGATTCCATACTGGCTATTTGTTGCAAATATTTGTTTATAAAAAATAATTTACATGACAACAATTTTATTTCTTCAGCCGATCCTTTTGTATCAAACCTGAGGCCTGATGCCACTGCGAAAAATTTTCACAGAGAATTAAAAAGAAAAATGAAAAAAATCAACATATTTTTCGCTATTTACAGCTTTATAAAAGTTTAAACAGGCACAAATTTAAAAATCGGCATCGTCCGATTTATTGAGAATTTAATGCTGAATTAAAAAAAAAATAAAAATCGATGTAGAATTGTGACCTACAGGTAATTTTGAACATCGTTTTTTTATTTCTTCCCACTATGTGGCGGAATTTCTGCAAATCTCTTAACTCGTTTTTTTCCAAAAGGCTTTTTCTTGATTGTTTGACTTATCGACAAATTATAAAATAATTCTCTGGGTGCTTTTCTCTATAACTGACTTCTGTTTCCACATATTCCCTAAAATGCTAATAATATCGGCTATACCTGTATTTTTGCGAAAACATAAAGTTTTGTCAAATACATCGTGATTAAATATAATATGTAAATTTAAATATACAGTACAATCTAAAAAATTATAATTTTAAATTTCATGTTTTTCTCGATGCCATTGTCCATCTTACCCTCATATGATGTCCGGATTTTTCAGCACTTTGTATGCAGTTTCTCCATTTAAATACAAAATAATCTTATTGATAGTATTATTCTTGTATCAAGTATTGTATAAAATTTTGAAAATTTTGAAGAATTTTTACAATCTGCCCTAAAAAGCTTGACGACTAGCCAATAACTATGGCCACTTAATAAACTGTATTTATTTGTAAAAATATTTGTTTAAATAGCCGAAAAAAGTTTCATCGAATCAAACAAACATTTGTCACTTTATATAAATGAATCATTTAATATATTGAATTTTAAATGATTGAACTACATTCTTTGTACCAAACCAAAGTTTATTTCATTCAAAAAGGTGAAAACATTGAAATATAATGATAAAAAAATCCCCTTGATTTAAAATGCGAAGGAAATTTTGATTCTCTGAAATAAACTTTTTATATTCTTTCAATTTTAATTATAATTATTGCTGATACTAATATTCTATTAGAATATTAATTTTTCAACTGATAAACCGTGTTCCTTTCTGAAAATATTTATGTAAATATTCTAAAAAAGTTCTTGGAGTCTAACATGAGTTTCTTACTTCACGTGAAAGGATCATGGTTAATAAGAAAATTTGTTATTTTCTAAGAAAAACTTTTTATAATTATTAAAGTTGAGTTGTGTTTTTTTGCATATATAAATATACATTAATATCTATTAAACAAGTACTAAATATTCGAAAAAAGGGAAATAATGTTAAATAATAGAGAAAGTTTTATTAATTCATTTAAATGAAGTATGTTATTTGAATCCCCAATATTCATGTTTTTCTAATTTGAAGGAAATTAGAGAAAAACGGAAAAACTCAAGAAAGCTAGAAAGTAGAACAATGCATCTGCAATTAACATGTTTGCCGACCCGGTTCTACTCTACTCGTTTGGGTTGATTTAATGGACGAAGAATCAGCTTACAGCCCTTGATATCGCCAGGCTAAAAATCATACATGTGCAGAAGAGCTTACAAATCAATTCGTCCGTTCCGCGATTATACTTCCCACGTCGTCAAACCGGGCGCGAACTTCTAAATCTCCAATGACTTCATAACAAAATTATTCTGCTTACAGCTTACATCGTTGCAGATGGAAGCAATCATCTTCTTGAAATTGTCAAAAACACGAGGTGATTGACCAAAAAACGTTCATTTAGAAAAAGCCTGCCCATAGAGGGGAAATTTCGTGGAACCTGCTCATTTGCCAGGTGGGGTATTTCCATCTTCAGTGCTTTCTACTCATTCAATTTCACGAGAGCGATCACCACCCCAGGCCTCTGGGGCTAAGCAGAGGGAAGTGATGGTGGAACTGAAACATATGTCCTTGAGTCTATTTCACCTCTCTGGGCAGGCCTGATGTACAAAGCCGCGGAGCAGCGGCCGAAGCATTTGAGCTTTCACGTTGTTAGCTGCGACCCTGCCTTGCTGAACGCTCCAAGGAAGATAGAGTCAATTATCCAAAGTGAGAAGGGTTAAATTTTCTGGAACGACAATTTTCGGAAAGCAATCTCCATTGTACACATGAAGCCTGACATTTAATATGCTTAAAGTTTTTTTGTTAAAGTAATTTGTCCTTGTGATTAGTGTTCTTGGCCGTGTGAAACACTTGCGAAATGCATGTAGAAAGCTGTCATCCTTGGTTCGCTACGTCTCCTTAAATCCCACACGGGTTTTGATGGCACATGTGTTTTCATTGTTATGTTCGGAGGAAGTCTTGCCGAAATATTACCTGAATTCGCCGGTTAAATCCGTTAAATCAGGGTACTGCTGTTCTGCAGCTTCAGAGGACTAGAGGAATACCGAACACAATTCTGCAAAGGTTCGGCGAGTAGCTAGTACTGCCACGCCAGATTAGCTGGAGGCCGGAGGACAGAAGGTGTTTAGAATTCTACCTCTCGTCCCATCTCTATTAATTATTGCAAGGGGTAAACCATAAAATTGTTTATTTTCACTTTTTTTATTTCTAAATAATGCTTCAAGTTTGAGCTTATTTCTGTTGGAATTAACTGTTATTTGAGAAAATATTTCTGAAGAAACACTTTATATAAAGTAATCCTTATTGTCATTTTAATAGTAACATTGGAATACGAAATATGAAGTCAGGCTACCTATAGGAAAATGAAATTTACCTTAACTGCTCTTTTCTTTTTTAAGAAAAATGAATTAAACTTCAATATCTTAAAGCGGCGTCAGGATGTGGTACAAAAAGTAGTCGTGTCAGAATTCCACAAGAAAATCATTTTATCTTCATCATTGTCCAATAATACGAAGTATCAGAGTGATAGTTTATCGCACGCAATACCTCAACCGACATTAGAGTTTGGAATGCTCTGTCTCAAGAATGCTTTATATCTTTTATCTAGTAATGCGGAATCGGTTCCTAGCCAGGTTATAGGTAAAACAATTCTAATTTTTCTTTAATTCTTCTAATTTAAACAGCTTATAAACTTAAAGTTTCTCAATCTATATTTCGAGTATTTCTAATTAAGTATTTAAAGATTACAATTTTGCCCAGTAACCAACTGCCCGGTAAATTTATATCAGAATCCACATTAATATGTTTAAATTAATAATTTTAAAATACGAGTTTATTACTTTTTCAAAATAAAGGCTTGATAATATTTGTTTGTTTTATTTCAGCGGGTCAGCACGCTGTACGCTTTTCACAGATAACCGCCATTGAAACCTTAAACCTGAAAATAAGTATTTTAGCTGACAGTGCTTATGTATCATTGTGCCTCGGAGAATACTCTATAGCACTGGAATACGCTAAAAGCCTTTTAGCTCTTAATAATCTCCCAGGTGCATATACAATGTTGGGAAAACTGTATACTGCAGAAAGTCTAATTTTTTTGGATAAAATTAACGAGGCCCTTGATTATCTGAGACCAGAAATGCTTACCGATCTTATTACATCTTTGCCCATTCCCGATACATTGGATAAAGATAAAGAAAAATCAGAGGAAATTGATAGAAAACCAATAAAAGGTACGTAGATTTCTGATGTTTTGTATATGATTATAAGTGTAACATAAAGAAGATAATGATTCGATAATTTGGTTTAACAGTTTGGTATCCTACGAACATTCTGACTGGAAAAGCCGTGTTACTTTACAATATGGCAGTGGCTTATGCGATCCGTGGACAACTTGATAGATCAGGAGAAATAGTGGGACAGGTAATTAACTACTTAACAGTAACACATTCTATTGTCCATAAGTCATATTGTCATGTTTTCATTGCTGCCTCTAGAGATTGGATCCTCCTTTCTTTCTTTGTTCTTCGACACTTAAGCAAGTCCAGTAGCCATTTAACCGCGGTAGATTCATATAAAATAAATAACAATAAAAGCTTACTTTCGAATGTTGGAAGGGGAAATTACAATGTTTTCATCAACCTTTTTCAACTCTAGGAAGGGAACCGTGATATTAGCATCGATCAAACCTAAACAAATCTTTTTGCACACGTATCTGACTAGGACCCAAAAAAACCTTATCTGTCTTAGTAGATAAAGCTAACTGGTATATTTACGTGCATTCCTGCCCTCCACATCACGTTCAGTACTGATCAGAATTCATGTCACTTAGGATGACCAGTATAGTATAGTTAATGTATAAGTTCCTATTAAAGTAATTATTATTTAATATGGGCATCAATAATTTCTGAAATAATTGTTTAATTTCGTTAAATTTTGTTTGAGATTATATGATTATGCTCACACGTCGGGGGCCCTATAGCTATACATTTCGAACACTAGCGTCACCCTCGGGAAATTCGAGTGTGTTCTTTGTCCTAAAGCGTGCTCGTTTGTCATGAAGTCAATGTACTCGACTTTGGGCTCCTATAGTTCATTCTGCATGGAAAAAAGATCAGGTAGCTGATCAGTCTTTATAGTCACGATACCGATCTCGATTCTCTGACAGACGTGGCAAGCTGCTAAAGCCCGAAAAACCGGAACCAGAACGTGTGAGGGCATTCGGGTGTGACATGACGCCAAGTTCAGTGGGAGTATTTCTAAAGAAAAAGAATTAATCAGCCTTCGGTTTGACAGGATAAAAATACGTCAAAATCCATTAGAGACATTTTTTTATTCAATAGGCTTTAGTTTCTGAGACCCTCGAGCGCATGACTCGCCTCTGCACAGCCTGTACCCCGAACTCTACTCTTACACAGTCCGACTCTAATTTTATAACAAAAGGTTATACATATCATTACTAGTATTTTTCACGTAGATTGCGAAAGTCAAAACGAAATATCTTCTTTTTTTGTCAATAAATTAGGATTGAGCTGTGTAAGTGCAAATTCTGTAGTCTAGGCATTACAGTGACGTGTCGACCTGTCGTGCATAAATATTCAAACCTCGATATTTCGAAAAATAAGACCCATTGAATCAAAAGGAAAAATACGCATATTGGAACCTCTCCTTGTTAGTTTGATTTTAATAATATAATTAGTAGGTCTAATATTAGTATACAATCAAATTCCGGGATTTTATATGATGAGCCAATTGATAGCTACAAAAATCCAGACGCTAATTATGCGGGCTAAATTGCTAAATATATCATTTAAAATCCACCTTGCACAAGGTAGAAACTCAGGGAGTCATCGTGGCTCAGATGATATTGGAAATGTTCTAACACAGTAGCCTTCGTAAATCTAAAATACACTGGCGCGGGTACGATTCTCAAATCAGGACGCGAGTATACACGCATCTTCGGAAATGTGTGTTTTTCTCCATTTGCATACTACCCACAGATACCATAAAGTTATAATTAACCCTATAATGTAAGTGCTAATCTTCCTGGCAGTTAATGTGACTATAAACCTTCAATTAATAAAAGGTAGAAACTCGAATTCTGAAAGTAGGTATAACTTTGTTCGAGAATAATCTGTCCACTCAAAAGGACTATATCCCTAGTTTTAATCAAGATATACCCTAGAAGAGAGGGTGAAAGCAGTTAAATTGGTTGACTTATACATCCAAATCAATCTGTTGCCTCTGTGAAGTTCCCAGTGAATTCTTTTCCAATTTTTTCAATATTACCTTTGATGGCCACGCTCTATAATGGAATGTAAGTTTTACTTCGATTTTCACTGCTATCAGAATAGAGCGGTTTTGAAAGCCAAATCTAACACTTTCTGGGTTCAGGCAAGATATCTTAAGTGTTAATAAACGACCCCAGAATATAGGGCCAACGACGATGTCATAGTACCGTGTTATACCTGACGGCTAAGCTGACACTTCCTATTGTTAGGTGCTCGAACTCGAGCTCGCTGTTCAGCGGGGCGATGTGATGCTTAACCGGACGCTACATATTATGTTGCGTTGGTATATTTAAACTTTAAGTCAAGGTCCTTTTGTCAATGAATAAGGTACCTAGAAAAAAGAAAGAGTCACAAAGGACCCCGCAGAATTTGTATGGGAAATGGCTGTCTGCTAAATTGCCTGAAACTTTGCTTTCTAGTATTTCTTGATGTGTAGATTAAAAGTCTCGATGAGCATTAAGTCCAGAAAATTCGAGTTTTCGAGATATAGCTGTTAGAAGTTAAGGCTTTTATGCATTTCGCAGTAGAATAAGTCTGCAATGCTAATCATATAAATCGGAATAATGCGGCTTGTAAGTGTAATAATGCATGCATGCATTATTACACTTACACAAGTGCATATGTGACCGTCCGCAAAGAAAAGGTTTTAATGCGTCCAAGCTGAATTTTACATGACGGGCGATTGTAGAAGATTTCGCAAGTCATCATTTTAGTAGTGAGAATGTGCCTACAAAAAGCATACCCTTCACTTAGTCCTACACCTTTAGACGCCATATCCATGAGCTCCTACCGCATCGGTCCGATTCGGCTGTATGCAGTAGTGTTTAGTGGTGGGGCTGGTTTTCGCCGGCCCCTCGTTTTGTTTCGGCGTACGTTTATTATACCTATGCTTGTAGCTTAATTACTAGAAAGGTGATTAACGTAAAAAATTCTAACTATTGGAAACGAAAGAGTAACTTAGAAGCTATCGATTGGCGTAAGATAATAAAAATCGATTTTTTCCACATAAGGCCCCTTTTTTGCGAACAATCACATATATGTATAATATATATGCTATGTATATAAACAGAAAGAGGGAATGACTATTGTCGACATTAGCGGGATCCGATGTGCACGGCGTATAGGGAAAGAAATTTCGGTAAACCGTCCGCTCGAGAAATCGCGCTGTTGTTCTGAATGAGGGGACGTTGCATGACCTCTCAGAGAGACAACTGTTTTATCGTTTTGGGCGAGCTGCTTCCCCAGAGTGGCAAGGCCGCTATTCCGACGTATGAGTGCAACGTCTCTCCATCGGGTAAAGAGAGCAACAATACCACTATGAGGCCATGTTGCAACGCTTTTTCTTGTACGTGCGCTCGCCTTCGCGATTTTCGTTCATGATTTTATTGTTTTTAACTAAAAATGGACATATTTTTTTTAAAGTACGGGTTTCAAGATTTCTGAGACACCCGAATAGGTTATTATTTTTCTTTTTTCTTTGCACTCTTGGCCGACCGATTGATATAACCTCAAAGTTTTTGCGAATCAAAAGTCTCATTTTTCCCAATTCTAATTGTAAATTCCGTATATATAAGGTAACATTAATATGATCCTAGCTTGAATAATTGTATTAGTATAGTTGCATGAGATGTTCCCCCAAAACGGGCGCGCTATTCACGCAAAAGAAGCGTGCCGCTGAACTAGCCTTGTGGTGGATCTGCGTGTTCGGTCGTAGTAAAGTGGCTTTCTGAAATTTCTTTTCGTGTACATGTAGCTGAATTAGAAGCAATATGCTACCCCTTGAAAATATACAAACACAAAGTTAATTTAATTAGAAGCATATATCATTTAATTAAAGCTTCATTTGTAAGGCTAAATACTTATTGAAAATATCGAATTTAATTATTTCCATCTTAAATATAAATAAAATATTCGTGTATGGTAGAGATTTCATGCTATTCATATATTATATTATATCACACTTTCCGAATATACTGAGACACGGCATTTTCTAATCAGGCAAAAATCTCTTGAAAAACGTAATTTTTTATTTTCTAATCATTTTGTATGGCGTCCTTAAATAAATTCTTAATGAATCCCAAGATCTAACTTTTGAAAAACCTACGTTCAGCTGTCCGCGGTTGACAATATCTCTTCTTTGATGAATTCGAAATAGATCGAAATTTTTACCTTGTGATTTGTTGATTGCCATTGCAAACGCTACTTTGACAGGAAATTGTCTCCTCTTCAATGAAAATGGCTAAGTATTTTCACAGTACACTGTTATTCGATTGAGATAAGCTCTTTCGGGAATCTGAATATTTTCTGAATTGTCATTCGAAGTACCATCGCTCATACCAAGCAGAAACTAAGAAAACTCTTTTTTTCTGGTAAAGCTCGGATGTTCTCCGACAAACAGAGCATTCTGAACAGTTCCACAAAATACTCCATTTTATTGATAAGTTGAACGTATGAACAAATTTGAAGAAATTAAGAAGAAAATAATGAAACCAATATAAAGTTGATTTTGCATAATGTCGGAGCCAGCGAAACGTTTCGCTGGCCCACCATAGTCTTTGCCTTGCAAAGGGTAGTTTTGAGTGGTTAAAGTTGTTTGCACAAATTTGAACAAATTAAAAAGAAAACAATGCACAAATATAAAGTTAATTTTGGATAATGTCGGATCCAGCGAAACGTTTCGCTAACCCACGATAGACTTTGCTTTACAAGGGGTAGTTTTTAGGGCTTGAAGTTTGTTTGGAAAATTTGAATGAATAAGGCTAAAAATAATAGGCGCATATAAAGTTGATTTTGGATATTGTCAGCGCCAGCGAATCATTTTGCTATTCCTAATATTGGGTTTTCCACGCAGGGGGTATTTTTTGGAGTTAAAGTTGGTTGAACAAATTAGGATGAAAATAATGTGCCCATACAAAGTTGATTTTGTATAATTTCAGGGCCAGCGAAACGTTTCTCTCAAAATTGGTGTAACAATTCTTGTAATTGAAATAAATAATGAATATAAAATAATGAATATAAAATTCTATTATGTCAAAATAATAATTGTTTCATTCATTTTCTTTTATTCATTGATAGTTTTTTTCATTTTATATCTTAAAATTTAGCGGAATTTTACATTGCTACATTCAATTCTTAAAGTCTTGTTACTGTTATAATGTATGTGTGCATGTATTATTATGTTTTTACGAGCCGAATCATTCCGATTTATATGATCAGCATTTCAGTCTTATTCTGCTGCGAAAAGCATAAAAACCTCAACTTCAAACGGCTATATCTCGTGATCTGACAATTTAGCCGAGAGCCATTTCCATTTCCCTTTGAACAAATGTTTAAGGTGAAAATGCAATAAAAGGTGAAAATCAGGTCGATGTAAAAGATATTCAGGGATTGTATTGACTAAAAATAATCCACGATCACGAAAGTAAGAAGAACTCAAAGAAATCTTTACAATAACTTAGACTACACTTATGTCTAAATTAAAAGTACGCGCACTAATAAATGGATATTTTGTGAACTTTTACGTCTTTTTCTCGAAAAATGATACATAAATATTTTTTGGTACAAATCTAACATATGTGATCAGAATTTCACTGAGAAAGTATATAAACATATTTCCCCACGCTTACAGAGTCTTTCTCGTCAAAAATCTTCATTCGCATAAGATATGTGCTGAAATGATTCACGTAGTGTAAAACTCTCCTGAGCAGTCAAAAGTAAAGCGGAAGTGTAAAAACAGATACCTCGTATAATGTCTATGAACCATCTTCAATTTACCAAATTTTCTAGGCAAAGTAGATACCTACCTGCCTCCTTCCGCACCACCACCCATATCAAAAACAATCAGCCAGCAAACCCCTTGTATACAGAACAACAGAACGGTTACACAAATAAACAAATTGAGAAAGCAATACGAAAAATACTAAAAAAAAGTCAACACAACCTACGAAAGAAAGAAAGAGAAAAACGACCCCTATCCTATCCTACATCTAAGGTGTAATCCGGGAGTATATAATCATAATGAAACAGAACATACCATTTTATTTGACAAAAAAACCGTTGTAGCAGAAACACACATTTTTTCTAAGAAAAGATAAAGAAGCAATCGAAGTCCTAAAACACCCTTATGAAATCAATATGGACAAACCGATTCGGCTTTCCGTCCTCCCGGATTTAAAAAAAATACTTGAGTGGTCAATCAAAAG
>NC_046663.1:136841937-136854160 GCF_010883055.1 Belonocnema kinseyi
AATATTTTAGGGGATATTTTATACGCTCAGGGAACGTTCCTGGAACGTTTCGAAGGTTTCCGCGGAACGTTCCCGGAATGTTCCGTGCTATTAAGGGTCGTATTCACACATTCCGGCCGCTCTTTCCTTGGTCTGCCTCTGGATAGGCTGCCATTTTCTGCACCTAAATATGCTATGTAGCAGCACCTAAATATGCACCTAAATATGCTAGTAGATTTCCGTAGATTTTCGTCAGTAGAACTTGTTTTATTCTCTCATCGTCCTTTTTTAATTTTAAGTTTTCTGTTCTTCATGCTAGTATTCAGTCTGCTGTAATATTATTATATTTTGCATTGAAGACAAATAATTAATATTGCGTAAGTAAATGTTTGGTTTACATATATTGAATTACAAATTTTATAGAATTTAATATCTGAATATCTTTAACCATTACTACATTCAGGTAAACGTCAATTGGAGAAAAATGGAGCAAACCTACATTTACGTATACGTTAATCTGCGTGTCACCTTCTGGATCGTGAATGGCTATGTACTACTTCCAATATTTCTTTAAGCGCTTTTCGATTTCGTTTTCCACGCTAAGCGTGGAGCTTGATCGCATCGAAAACTCTCGGACCCACTTTAAGCCGATTGCAAAGCAACCGAGAGCTGTCGCACAGTGGGAAAAAGCACCTTTTTTGGACAAAAATCGACCGACAGTGCAATTCTTAACAGATTTTAATGCTTTTTTTAGAAATGACCGTAAGGCTTCCAGTTATAACAAGTAACTGCGGATATTTTAATTCGACTTAACGTAAATTTTTTATTGAACAACAAAGTTACAACTTTTTGTTGCTAAACTTTTCCGTGATACCATTTTTTCTAAGACTTTCAAATTCATTAAAAAAGGTCATAAATCAATTAAATTAAAATTAATTTCCAGTGGGTTAGAGTAACTACAAAAATTGTTAATAATGTTATAAACAAATTAATTCACAAAAGTCATTTTTTCGTGATTCGCAATGATTAGCTAATTTTAACCCATAGCTTTTGTATAAAGTATCACATATATTCAAAATGTCTTGCAAAAGACTCTTTGCTATTATATTTTCAGTAGTGACAAAAACTGATAATTATTTAAACAATTTTTTAAACAATTGCACATTTTGACCATTTTTTCATGTATAGGCTTCATTTTTTTTGCGGAATCAATTTGAAATGGCTTGCAAAGAATCCTTGCTGTCATATTGTTTATAGCCATTCGTGCTTCAATGAGTGAAAATCGAGCTCACTTATTGGAGATTGTGATACTCTCAGCCATTTTTGACTTATGTGGACCTGAAAAGGGCCGTTTTCAGGTAGGCATTCGTGCTTCAGAAAGTAAGAATCGAGCTCACTCATTGAAGATTGTGATTTCTGATAGAGGTTTCATCTTCCTGGATTCTACTTTTCTATAACTGCTGGGTCCGAATGGAACAGAAGATGATGAAGAACATCTAGGATCGTCATTTGTCTGCCAGACATTCTGCTATCACCTATTTCTAAGATTTCTAAGATTCTAAAGATCTTATTCTTTCCCTCTTGCGACTCTTCTGAATACCAACCAATTGGTAGCTCAAAAGATTGACTTATATTACTTCCGTGAATAAGCAGCTTATGTACTGATGGTGGCATTTTATACCAAGGATAAAGATTTATGCAAAGATCAGCGGTTTCCAAACAGTAAGTCTTCAATTTCGCACAATTAACTATCCTTCCGCACGTTATAACTTGTAATATATCGTAAAATCTGGTGATCAGATCTTGATCCAAACCGGTTATTTCAGCAACTGACTTAGCTTTTCCCAAAAAGGAAAGAGCAACATTTCCGTTATTTGTTGTTCCACAACCCTGCTTCACCACATCAACTGTTAAACCCAGTTTGGATCTTAATTGTATCTGAATACGTTCTTTTCTTGATTTTTTAATTTCATTTTCTTCCTTTTTTCTTGCGGAACACTTTTTAAAATCCATATTGTAGAAAACATGTAATAAATATTCCAGAACACGAATCCAGACATGTAACGTCGAGAGACCAAATTTATAATGTGCCTCATTGCATGGAATTTTAGCTACATATGGCAAGTTGTTAACATGTTTTGATCCAACTTCACAAATATTCTAGCAAGAAAATGCTTTCTGTCCAGTTAGAATATTACATACCTTTCCATCAATCATCGTACACTTCAAGTCAAAGCTGATGTCAAAACTCATTCCACTGATACCAATGGAATATGTACGAACTTTTTCCAGCAGCTTTATGTGATAGTTGTACTCTATCTTTACAAGAGAATCAGTTTCTTTAAGGAAATTAAATTTAATTGTCCTACAGAAATTGACAGATGAAGGTGTTTTGTTTGTCCAAATAATATCATTATCTGCTTTTAATTAAAGAGGGACGAAGGAAATCAAAAAGAAAGATTTATCCGTGAAAAGGCTCTTGTGATAGCTGATGTTTTCTTCACTCTCAGAATCACTGTTATAAGATTCATCGTTTGCATCCCCATCATCACTCTTCTTTGACCACTTTTGCCGTGTCATCTGATGCGCAGAAGCACCGTCCATACCCCACTTTCCAAAGAGCACTAGTTTTTTACCAAAAAGATTAGCGAGATCATCTTTTTCCATTTGCAACAAGATTCGCTTAACTGTATGACCCAGTAAACTTATGAAATGGACACTTCCTCCTAAATGAGATGTCTCTACATGCTCACTATTTCCTGGATAACAAGCTTTCTTCGCTTCGGAGATCTTTAAATACGGCGGATATGAATCATTGCCAGTCCCAGATTCGCTATTGGACTCATTTTTGATCAATGAAAGTGCTTTGGATAATTTTTCCTTGCTATAATTTCAAGCAAGTTCTTGGACGCGCCTTTTCTTCGTCTTTTCGGATCAATCTCCAAATGATAATCGTGGTCTTCCTCTCTTTAGAACATTAATTAAACCTTTTGTTTAGATAGGTTTGCAAGGAAAAGGTACCTTGAACTCTGTTTCTAAGAATGCAGCATGATTTTGAACAAACAATGCTTTTTTCCTACAGACACTCCTCCATTTTCTATTATACAAAGGCATAAAAGAGTCAACGTATTTTTTTCTTATTACCATTAACTGATTTTCAGCAAGAGAAGACGTAGCATTAATATTATCCAAAATCAAATCTAGTTTGTTACATTTTGATTGTGGATCGCTATTCCAAAGGATGCCACATAAGTGCTGATTTTTTATTCTGTATTCCATGTTAAAAAATACTTCGAAGGATTCCCTCAATATCTCCGTAGAAACACGCAGTCTATTTGTGAACATCTTCCATGAAGCAAAATAAAACAAATACAGAAAAACAAATCAACAACGACTTGAAGTTGCTCCTGCTACGTTCAACTGTTTTTAGGTATATTTGATACCAAAAACAATTTATTTGTAGCTGCAGCTACTTCAAGTCTTTCCTGATCTTGTTTGCTTTATTTGTTTTAGACTATTTCAAGAAAGATTTATTTGCAAGCAGTCTTTGCCAAGACAATTTCAGTTCATTCTGCAAAAAAATCTAGCCTATTAAAAAAAATGTTAAAAATAATTTTTTAAAAAATAATTACCAGTTTCTGTCACTATTAAAAATATGTCAGCAAAGAGTCTTTTGAAAGACATTTTGCATTTATTCCGCAAAAAAATCAGAGCTATTGATGAAAAAATGGTCAAAATGTGCATTTGTTTTTAAAAATTGTTTAAATCATTTTCAATTATTATCTATTCCTAACTTATTGTAAGCGCACATCATTATCTGTGATACTTTATACAAAAGCTGTGGGTTAAAATTAGCTAATCATTGCAAATCACGAAAAAATGACTTTTGTGGATTAATTTGTTTATAACATTATGAACAATTTTTGTAGTTATTCTTATCCACTGGAAATTATTTTTAGTTACTTATTTAATTGATTTATGACCTTTTTTAATGAATTTGAAAGTCTTAGAAAAAATGGAATCACGGAAAAGTTTAGCAACAAAAATTTGTAAATTTGTTGTTCCATAAAAAATTTACGTTAAGTCGAATTAAAATATCCGCACTTACTTGTTATAGCTGGAAGCCTTACGGTCATTTCTAAAAAAAGACATCAAAATCCGTTAAGAATTGCACTGTCGGTTGATTTTTGTCCAAAAGAGGTGCTTTTTTTCCCACTGGGTGTCGTATTCCCACCACCTCGAGCTCAATCTTACCGAAAATAGTAAACCGTGGCCGTCCCTGTTTGTAGATCAATGGTCGTTGTAATTCCTAATTTGATTATTCCTTTATTTATTCGTATAATATCCTAAATCCATAAAAATAAAAATAGCAATTTTTAAATAGATCGTCAAAATAATAACGGCATTTTTTTGAAAAAGAGTGCATTCCTACTTCAGACTTTGTTTTAAACTTTCAACTTCTGTCCATATAACTAAAATTAAATTAATTGACGCATAATTTCGCTTAGAGTGCCCTGACTATTCCTGACAGCCATATGCCACTTTTCTGGAGGACTGAGGATAGTTTTGGGTGATAGATCTTTAAGATTGTTTTCCAATCTTTTGAATTAAAAATAATTGGAAAAAATCGTAAAATTCACTGCTTTTATACGTAAATCCCAATGCATTCCTACGAACTAAAACAAGTTATTATTAATGCGCATTTAAATTAATCATATAATTATTTGTGTAATTTTCAAATATACAAAAAGAAAATAGTCTAAATTTTATAATATTTTTATTATACTATATAATATATTTATCATATTATATGATACATATATATGGTATATATGGTACTCAAAACCCAGAAATGACATCTATTTTTATCTATCTCTTATGGTTTACGAGATAATTGTTATTAAAAATAACAATAATGGAAGTTCCCCTCAGGTCTCAGTGCAACGTTCCTGGAACGTTCCCAAGCGGCGGACATTTTACACGCTCAGGGAACGTTCCGAAGGTTCACACGGAACGTTCCGTGCTATTAGGGTCGAATTCTTTTTTGCTTATCTCCGAGTTTCTGTATAGCTCACGCTTCTCTGTCATAGCTTCTCTTTTATGTTCCAATCTCTTTACTTTTACTAATACCATTTTTTCTCCTCTTCGCGCTTTCTTTCCTACAGATCGCAGTTCTTTTATCTCTAACCTACAATCTATCCTTATTATCACATCCTTCTACTCCATCCTTCGGTTCTTTTCCTCTAATCTTAGACCCTTTATCACTATATTCATTCTCTTTTCCTCTCTCTGTTCTTTCTATTTTTCTCAGCCTTTCCTTATTCTTATTCTTAATCTCACACCGTCCCAACCCTCCGTTTGAACTTTTTACAATCCCCTTGCGTTTTTTCTCCACCCGCTCAAGAACCCCCGGCAAGGAGGCCTAAAGGGCGTAATTGCAGTTAACTTTGAGTATATGCTAAGTAACGTGTTAAGAAAATAACTAAATGAAAGCTGAAAGCCATCTGTAAGCGAAAAACTCATATTGCCAAGGCTCAAGGTAACATAAATATGCTGCAAAGATATTTCTTTGCGGAATTTATTTCTTTCCTTGCAATATTTTATATGGGAGGCTACCTTGAGAAGAGGTTTCATCTTCGTTGGAGACGAGGGCTGCTGCGTGGGTGTGATGCAGCGGGGAAGGCTTCTAAGGGTTTCGGTTTACGATGTTGAGTTACGCTGTTTAGTCCATTCTTGTCTAGTTAGCTGTCCACTTGGCGTAATAGTTAAAATGAAGTGTTATATTTGTGAGAAAGGTGACGGAAAGTTAGTGCAATTCCGTCATAAATCCTTTCAGAAGTGTCTTCATATGGTTGCTTTTCGGAAAAAAAGAACTACAAATACGGCGGTCTACGTTTAAGTAAAGACTCACTAAGGGCTGGTTGCACCAACTTCAGTTAAAATGTAATCCTCGGTTAAAGCTATTTACGCGTTCCAACACTTTTTAACATCCGGTTAACTCGCATTAACCACCTTTAAATGTAACCAGTCAAGATTGGTCGGTTAGGGCGATTTAATTGCCCTTTAACCTAAAAAGTGCAGTGTCGTTGTGAAATATGGAGTTTTTGGAGTTCTTTTTTATCCGCAGAAGACCGCGGATTTTCAAAGAAAAAATGAATTTTTCTGATAATTTCGACGACGTTGATTTTCAAACGAGATTTCGCTTAAGAAAAGCTTGTGTAAATGATATGCTGAATCAAATCGAAGGAGCATTAAGAAGAAAATTAGTCGATCTCACTTTAGTTTCTTCCAGCTTATCACACATAACACGAATAAAACAGAAATATAACACGAACGAAAAACACATGCAAATTCACTTTTTTTAGGTTAGTGTGGGCACGAGCGTGGAGTGAACCTTATTTGGATTTGGCGCGCACGGCCATATTTCTTTGCTTTTCACTTGGCCGACAAGTAGCTAATAACGCGAATGGTTAAAAGTAAAATAGGATTTATTTCAAAACGACTATCTGGTTAGCTAACTGGGACCTCCAAAAACGTGGTGGAATGCGTGACAGGATAATCGACGCTTAACTATGGCATTAGATTTTGTTCGCTGTCAGTTCACCAATGATTTAACTGAGGTTGGTGGAACCGGCCCTAAATGATTATGGTTATCATAGCGTTTACTACGGAAAAGTGACAGTGTTAAAACACCCAGGAAAAAAGAATCCATTGAAAAGACGACTCTGTGAATTGCGTATCTGTTATTTGCAGATTCTGAAAGTTAAAACATAATCGGTTTGCGACTTTGTTAATCGGTCATTTTCTCAAGCAACTTCGAATCAGCCATGTACTGCAATGACCATTTCAAGCAAGGTTATATTGAATCAGTTTCCTTGTTTTTGAATGAGACCGACTTTTTTGGGGTTAAGCTGCAATATTTCACACGATTTTTAAAATTTATAAATTATCGAAAGATTAAAAGAAATCATGCGCAGGTCTACTAGATTCCTTTTGCTATTTCAGTTATTAGTCTTTTACGACATATAAGTTAGTCAACAAAATTATAACAACTGAAAGTCTTTACAAAACAAATCGGCGGCAATTTGGAATTCCAGTGACAGATACGCATTTCAAAAGCCTTCGAAACCCATTCAACAGAAGTGAATGAATTTTTGTTTCCTAGGCAAAAAGACAGAGATGACTTTGAAGCCATTTTGCAAGATAATAGTGATGTAAGTAAAAAAATACTATTGTTAAAGGTTATAAATATTTATCCTTTAATAATGTGCATGTATCATGAGAAGACATAATCTCCTAATTATTCTTAGCCAATCGCAGCTTCTTATCAAAGTAATGAGGTTGCTGGTGCATCTGAAAATGTACACGTTTAGGCAGATGGAAAAGGTTAAACTAATGCACTTGAACAGGTCAGATTTTTAAAAATTATTCTGCGGGAAGTTTTTTTTTTGAATATCTAGTCCCAAATTAATCTGTTTGATTGACAATTAATTCTTTAAAATTACAATTCAGGTATTTTACTTCAGTTTCGAAACTGCTATGAATTCATCTTTTGTACCCCACGATTCATATGTTTCTTCTTTTTGTTACTTTTGTAGGACAGTTATCTTCATAGTTCCAAGTTCTTCTTTATTTTCTCTTGACTGGGAAATCATTATATTGAAAAAGTGGAAAATCTTAATAACTTGAAAATTTTGTATTTTTTCATTAATTTATTTTTATTCAAATGAACTGTTTTCCATTCAAAAATTAATAAATGTTGGGACTGAAATGCATTTGTTTGATGTAAAGTTAAAGTTAAAGTACTAGAATGTAGTAATTTCTTTTTTCGACAATCACCGTTACGTTTGAGAATTCATGTCTTTGTTTTCATTAAGAAATCACTCTTTCCTTCCCTAAAAGTCTATTGATGTGCTTATTATCCGTGTACTTGGTTGTAAATGAACTTTATATTCACACATGTAAATGTTTTCAAGAATTTTCGCGCAATTGTTGAATCAGGTATTGCAGTGACAATTAACTTTTTAGTTATTTAGTAGTAATATGAGATGATAATGTTTGAATCAATCTTCTTTTGTGTGTAAACTCGTGCTGTGAAATACATTAGATGTTAGTAATATTTTTTAAATTGCAAATATGGATTAGATTATAGATTTTATTGAAGTACTGTGAACAATAATTCATTGTTCAGAAAATGTATTCCAACCTGCAATTATCAACAGAAAGTAGTAGCTAATTTTTTAGAATTTGTTCTCTTCACAAATCAGGAGCTTAATGCAGTATTGTCTGCATGTTAATGAAACTTTGGAAAAAAGTGGCAAAATTAAGAAAAGAATCCCGTTTTTAGGGTTTCCTAGACCCTACTGAAACCCTTAGTTTCGTTCGGGAGTCTGTGTTTATGACAAATAATTTTTTCTACAGGTATAAGATAAAAATATTTGGTTTAAAAACTTTACAACATTTTGTCAACAATTTGTGAAACGATTTTTTGGCTTCAATATTCTTACTGTTTAAACAATTTAGTCTAAAAAAATTTTTTCCACACTTTTTTCACCAAATTTTTGTTCAAACTTTTTTTTCAAAATCTTTTGTTTCAACTTCAAAACAAAAAAGTGAAAAAAAGTGTTCTAAGATTCTCTTTACTTTTAAAGTAACATCTGAATAGACTATATGCCTACTTTCACTAATTGTTGTAAATATATTTTTGGCCAAAATTGCTATAAAGTATAATAAATGGTTTTAACGTTTTATTTCCATATGTGCTCTACAATATAAATTTATATCGCACATAAGAAAAAAACTGATGCATTATAACAGTGGAACATCACTTCAGGAAACAATTGCTATAAAGAATAAGAAATTTTTTAAACAATGTATTTATACCTACAATTATGAATAAAAAGAAATTCGTTATGTATTATAAAGTGTTTGCATTACAGTTATGTAGAATTACTTCACGAGGAAAAAGTTATAAACAATAATGATATCTTTTAATGCTTAATTTACTTCAATGTCAGTATTTATCATCACACTCTAACTGAATAGATAAAAACAAATTTGAAAATTTCGAGAACACCTCGATCTTGTAAGTGTTTTCTATGAGACAATCTTTGATTCGGATTATATAGCGCATTTCGAATCCAAACGTCAACTTTCCTTTCAGAATAAAGTTTACAAAAATGCCTCGATTCCCATTCAATAACACTCCTACTGTATGCTCACATCATAATGATATTGTTGAAAAGGGTCAATCTATTCACAAGTGTTTGCCGCTTACTGAGGGGATTTGGCGTAATGGATCCTTTTACAGTTTCCAATGAGGCTCAGCCGCCTTCCCCATCGCACCGCACCCACGCAGCGGCCCTCGCCCGCAACGAAGATGAAACTTCTTACGATAGCCTCCAGTCTGAAATATTGTAGCGAAAGAAAAGAAATTCCGCAAAGAAAGTCCTTTCCAGCATATTTCTGTTATGTTGAGCCTTAGCAAGATGAGTTTTTCGTTTATAGAGGGCTTTCAGCTTTCATTTAGTTCCTTTCTTATCTCGTTACTTAACATATACTCAAAGTTAACTGCAATCACACACGAAAGCAGTAATTGCCCCACAATGTGGTACATATTTCATTGCGTTACTACACGCGAGGCGACTATTGAATGAATTTGCCGCTAAGAGTGCATATGCTGCCCTAAAACGGAAAAAGTATTAAAATATATTTCTACATTACTTACAAAAATAATTGTAAATAAGTTTTTTATATTTAGAGTATTTTATACCTTAGTTGCCAAATAATCATGATTATTATTGAGAACATTTTCTAGTGATTTGAATTTACCATTATTCACCAACAAAAGTAATTAATAATTCAAAAACCTTAAAGAAAACAGACTTTGGAGCACTAAACTGCTCCCAATTAACAAAATGGTGTTCATACTGTCCTTCAGATATCGCCAGTATACAGTATAAAGTCTAATTCACAACGTTAAATATGCAAACTTACAAAAGCGTAAAGATACCCACAACAGTGTTAAAAGTCACCTATTCCAATGTCTAAAGTAGCTTATCTCTAAAGTGCACAAGCGCAGCTTTTTCACTAGTGTCTAAAGTAAGCCATATTGAAACTATGCATGCACGAAATTTTTTCGCACGCATGCTGCCAAAATAAGGTCCTTTAGACACAATTTAGAAGCATGAAACATCAAATTTTGAGGTGGATGTTGCAAAAATTATATTTAGCTGTTCTAGATACTATGGAACACAACTGCGTAGCTGTGTGATTTGTAGAAGGCTACTGCAAAGCCATGGGTGTTGCAGTACAATACTGCGCAGTTCTACGTGTAGAGGAACTACACTGTGCAGTCATGAGTATTTCGATCGGTACTCTGCACGCGTGTTTGTTGCATACAATTTTTACAAAGGGACTGAATCTTGTGAATAACATTCCTGATTAATAGATTTAATGCTTTAACAATGATTCATTCTGATCAAAAGAGATATTTTGGGTTCCCATCGTGTACAAAACTACGAATATTTTCCGACGTTTCGTGAACATTGCAGTTCACTTCTTCAGGGCTAGGCTGAAGCTCAGTTATTAGGATATGTTGTTCTAGTATGTACTCTCTACGATGCCTGTGATTCATCAGAGCGCCCCTCTGTGGAGACTGATCGAACCTGATTGGCCAATCAAGTCTTTAATCAAGTCAATCAATGTTTTGTGTTCTCTATCTTTATTCCCACTCCGATGATCCCATTTAATATCGAAAAAGCACTGAAACTTGGTCACTATCGTGCGAGGTTGAGAGATCTGAAATAATACACGCATGTAAGGGAAAAAGCCATTGCGGCATAAAAAACCCTGATTCATTGTAATGGAACAAAAGGAGAATTACAAAGATGAATTTATGATTGCGGACTACGATTTAGATGGTCGCGGCGAACCCGCGATGGCATCGCTCCCGCACACGGTCAGATTCGTATTCTTTGAATTTTATTTTGATCGCGACCGTGTTTGTTCACCCTGATTCCTTCGGTAGGTATCAGTGGGGTTATACTCTATTCATGCCGAGTGGGCGATCGGCCGCGACGGTGCTCCTCGAGGCCCGAGTACGATACGATAGAAAAATGATGAACGAGTACCAGTGTACGAGACGACTACTCAACGAGTACTGAAAAGACTGAAAACGACGATTCCGTGTGGTGCTAACGCCACTTCCCAACGCCTGCGCATGCTCGCTCCTACTCTTCGCCCCATCTTTTCTGTGCCGCCTTCCGGTAGACAAAGCTACACTTCATCGTTTGAAATTAGCATAAAAATTTAAATTCTAAACTGGGTTGCGATGCAACATGCTCGCGGTCAAAGCTGCGGAATGAGCTGAATTACATTCAACGAACGAAGCAGAGGAAAATACAATTATAATTAAATAAGAATAAAGATAAATGCATTTTAGCCTTAGGTTATTATCGATTTAGAACGATAAACAACATGAAGAATTAACGATAATTAACGTAGTAATAGTGAAGTCAGTTTCCTTCTCAGGGACTGCTACGACGATTTGGTGATTTTAATTAAAACAAAGTAACCCTAGATTCTTATAGATAGTAACCTTGAGCTTCAGATAAAACGTTTGCACCAAAACGAAGACAAATCTCACGAGATCCAATGAGTTTAGTGAGTTGCCTAAAATACTAGCACTTTAAAATGAACTATAATGTTTAGCGCGAACTAATTAACCTGAACGAGAACGGACTTAAATATACGCAACTAATTAAAATGAATGAGAACGAACTTAAATATATGCAAATCAAATAAAGTGAACAAGAACGAACTTAAATATACGCAAATTAATTCAAACGAATGACAACCGGGTGATGTTACGCTTGTAGATGCCGTTGTCCTTCCTCACTGATGCCGCTCTCGCGATATCATCGCTCCCAGGAAACACCTCGACGATCACACCCAGTGCCCACCTTGTGCATCCTAGATTATTTTCCATCGAGAGAACTACGTCATTTTTGGCGAGCTTGCAAACTTGTTGAGATAGTCTTTGTGCCATGTTTTCCAAAAATCTTTGTCGAGTTTTGGTTATGAGGTTGTATGTACAAGGGTAGTTCAATAAGTCCTTAGAATGACCAACATATGGCGCGCAAATCGCTCCAAATCATCTGTTTTCAGTCAGCACCTCTCCCGACTAGATATATGGTGCAGTCACAGTCCACATCTTCTGAGTTTACGTGTTTTTATAACCAAT
>NC_046663.1:136854260-136869775 GCF_010883055.1 Belonocnema kinseyi
GACGTCATTGCCTCTGTAAGTGCTTATTTTGAGGAACTTCCGAAAACGCACTTTTCTGAAGGATTAACAAAACTTGAAAAGCGATTGACCAAGTGTATAGAGTTCCAAGGAGATTATGTTGAAAAATAAAAAAAAAATTTACCCAAAAAAAATTGTTTTTATACTTCATTTTAAGGACTTATTGAACTACCCTCGTAGCTAATAACAGGCAAGAATTTAAAATTGATTCGATTTAGATTAAGAGAGTATTGATCTGTTCATACGTGAGTTTTTGGTCATTTAATACGCGTTTTAAAGGATGTTTAAAGCTCTTTGCCGCTGCTTCTCAAATACCGCCGAAATGGGGAGACAGGAGTGGATTAAAATATTCCTCGATTCGTTTAGATAAAGCAAAAGATCCTATCTCTTTTTTAAATTCTTCCGTGTCGAATAAATTGGAAATCTCTTGAAGTTCCCCATCGTTCCCCACGAAATTGGTACCATTGTCCGAATAGATCTGCTCTGACACTCCCCGTTGGCCAGTGAACCTACGCAACGCTGCTAAAAAGCCTTCGGTTGAGAGATCGGTAGCAAATTCGATATGGACCGCTTTAGACACCATGCAAATGAAAACGCACCCGTAAGTTTTAAGGAAACTTCTATTGTTGTATTGTTTTTCTGTAATGAGTATTGGACCGAAAATCTACCATGTACGACTGAAAGCTGGAGCTTCTGTTACTCTTGATTCCATTAAAATCGCCATTTGAGCCTGATTCATTTTAGGTCCCTGTCGAATACATTCTACTACACAATGATGGACAATTTTCCTAACTTGATTTTTTCCGTTTAGAATCCGGAACCTTCCCCAAACAGCGTACAACGTGGTTTGATTGCCCGCATGCATATTAACTTCAGGACATTCTCGAATGATTTGATCGGTCAGCGGATGTTTACTCGGTCATGGTAAAGGATGTTTTTTATCGTACATTAAACCTGACTTTTTCGAACGACCACCCACGCGAACGAGATTACCCTCGTCGAGAAAAAGATTTAAATCGTCGAATTTGGTCGGTTTCCAAGCCGGAATCGTGGTTCCACCAGGAGTCGCCTTTCTCGATATTGCGATAAGTTTGATCTCTGGGAATATTTCACGCTGTATCATTGCGATCAGTCGACTTTCCGCATCTATGATCTCCTGGCACGACAGTGGACGATTTCTTTGAGTTTTCAGGATTTTCCAACGTAGGAAATACGCAACGAGCCCTGTAAGACGTTTAAATGATGAAATCCGAGAATAAGTATGGTTACAAGTTGCGGTACTGAGCAAGCAAACACCCCTCTTTAACGCGGACCCGTCTATCGACCAGAGTTCGATCGATCTCAGCCATTCTCCTTCAGTTTGAACCAGCCAACTGGGACCTATAGTCCGCGACGTATTTTTTACCTGATTTCCTAGCGATTGGATGTCAGCAAATCTATTTGATTCGAACTTTTTTAGCAAATTAGGCATTTTTTAACTAACACAATACGATTGTGGAATCTGACCAGAAAGTCACTTTCCTTATCGGAAATTCGAACTGCAACTGCGTTTCGACGTATAGTTTCTTTAAAACCGCTTAAAAACTGCTTAATGGAGACAGTCTTGATTTACTACAAACTAGCATGACTGTAACAATACCCTTCGCGTCATGGTATCTTATTAAAGGCATGCTCCATAGCCATGAAGACACGCATCAAAAAAACTGTGGATTTCGATTGGATTTTCACCCAAGAATTTTCCCCCCAATTGTCCGAGAGGATCGAAAATTTTGGAAATCTCAGATAAAAGCTTTCTCTTGGTCGAAGTGTTTTGAGCATCAATGGTTCTAACCGTGTATGTAAGGAGGTTTTTCAACACGATTTTCTTTAATTACGCGATCTAATTTGAGAGTGTTCATTTTGATGTTATTTAAAACGTAAGTGTGATTAGAAGCCCACTGTCTGATAACAAAACCACCACGACCTAACAATTCGATCATCTTATCGCGAATACTTAAAATTTTTCCAATGGAATTTGCGCCCTCGTCGCGCGCGAGCTGCTGTAAGATGCGAATCGCAAGAAACGGTGCGCATGCAGTTCCGAATGTTACTCTATTTAATGGAAAAGTTCTGATTTTATTTTGATAATACCACAACATTTTTTGAAATTTTCCATCATCCGGATGAACCAGAACCTGTCTGTATATTTTCTGGATGTCGGCTGTTATCATATAATTATGTGTTCGAAATTTAAGGCCTTGCTCAAAAATTGTGTTCTGAATTGTGGGATCTAGGAAAAGAACCTCATTGAGTGAAATTCCTGTCGATGTTTTTGCCGATGCGTCACACAACCACCCTGACTTCAGTCGTTTCGCTAGATTTTGTTATCACGTCGTAATGAGGAAGTAAACATTCCTCGTTTGTGCCGTCACACAAAGTCATGTGGTTTAATGAAATGTACTAATTAATCACGTTACGATATTCCGCTTTTAATTGCAAATTATACTAAAATTTTTTCTCGTGTGAGTAGAAACGTTTTAACACTTGACTTCTAGATTCACCTAGTTGGAATTTGCTATCTCTAAAAGGAAGCCGCAAAACGTACCTACCGCTCTTATCACGTTGAATATTGTCTACATAACGTTGCTCGCAAACAATGCCATCCCGACATTTTGATAGTTCATGATCAAAATCTTCAATAATCCAAAAACGCTCGATTAGTTTATATATTTTCATGATATTGCAAGAGGCTTCTGCCGATGTCACAAACGAGTCGGACTCTCCCGCTACGATGCAACCTAAAATCGTTTTTTGTATGACAATTTGAGAATCTTTATGTCGGTGTTTAACCTGCCGTATAGATAACACGGATAACGTGGTGCCTGCTACTAACAAAATATCAACTGACTTCGGCATATGAAATTGTGAATCTGCGAGTGTCAAATTTTTAGGAATATCAAATAGATATCGTGGAAATGCTTCATTGGGTACTAGACTAGAGATATTTGGCAGGATTAAAAATGTAATTCTCGTCTGAAATTCTTACCAGTTGAAAAAACTGTAGTCTTAATGTAATCGTTGGAAACTGTACACAATCCATTAACTGGCCCAATATTATTCGAGCAAGTTTGTTTAGATAGGTTAAGCGATGTTGCAAAGTTTTCCGGAATTAAATTAACTGTATAACAGGAATCTAATAGTGCCCTTGCGATGAAGCAATCTTTCCTAGCATTTTGAATGTTTAGAACAGTCGTTAATTGTGAATCTGACGGAAACGCTTCGGAGGCGTACAATTCACGATCTGTTCACGCTGTCGAAATCCTAGAATCTGAAAATTTTGACCCCCCCCCCCCCCTTCTGAGAAAATTCTATTTTAATCAATTTCGCTGCATCTATCTTCTGTGCGCTTGGGAAATTCTGGTTATTTTGAACACACCCCACCCCTTTCGCGTAATATTGCGGCTATTCGAGGCGGCTTTCCGTAATGAGCACAGTTTAAATACCTCGATTGAATGAATTTGTAAAATTCTTCCAATTTTCGAAGCTTATTCCCTTCCAATCTGTTTTTTCGCTTAGCTAAAATGCCTTGTGGAAAATGACGACTAGTTCTTCGAACTCAACCTGCATTTCGTTCAACATGCTAAGACGTTGACGCGCTTTATCCATAAGTGAAAAAAGTTCGTCGGGCTCTGCCCTTGAAAGTACCGGTAAATCTAAAAGAGCATCAATAATTTCGACTATGATCATATGTTTCTGATCGTATGCCTCATACAATGACTGCCAAGCTTTTTCGTAATTTTCTTGACTCGGCGGAAAAGAACTGATTTTATTCAAAGCGGCTCCAGTGAGCGCGTTTACTAATTGAGTATGCTTCACGTGGTCATTAAAATCTGTACGCGAATGTGCGAGCGCAACGAATTTATGCTTCCACGAAATCCATTCATCATGGTCCCCGTTAAAATTAGAATTTTTAATTTCCGGCAATCTAAGCTTATCCTGTCTTCGAAACTATGATATTGCTAGTGTTCAATGTCGAGCTAGCAGTTGGGGTCAAGGTTTGTAATTTTGTGGCCGCAGTCGCGACTTCGCAATATTCTGATTCGATTACGAAAAATTATTCGATGCGAGAATTTTCCGGATTTAAACTGATTAATTCGTCTTTATATTTTTGATGTTCGGTAAAACGATGAGTGATTCCCTTTAATCGCAATTGTGAATTCATCGGATCACATTTGGAGTCGCTTAGGTACTCACGTAATTTAGATATGGCGGTTTCGAGTGAAACCCCTTTTGGCACAACATACGCAACAGCCTTCTGCCGACATTCGCACAGCGCGATTTTTTTGTTAAAATTAATTTACAACTTAGAATCTATATTCCCTATTAGGATCCCTCGGATGGTCGCAGCGTAAACACCGAAATGCGCATAAAATGAATTTGTAGTGAGATGAGGAACTCAAACGCAACGAGGAATTTAGAAAGACAACTCCCTTTAAAAATATTGGATTTTTGAAAACAAACTCCTAAAGCTACGACAGTACAGTGATGAGTATCCCCATTTTTCTCATTCAATTTTCACTGTTTAATAAATGAAAAAAGTACAATTATAAATTGTAGAAATTGCACGATTTAGAATCGAGATGAACTATGTCAATTAAGCAATTGCAATCTAATTCAAACACCTTAGTTTCGATTTAATGTCCCACGTGGGCAAGTACTGCCTTCTGGTCACGCTGGATGCGGAAGTTTCACGGCACCCAAATCACTTATATAAAATTTAAAACCACAAAAGAGGTACTTATCTTAGTCAACTCCTTTGGTGCATGGACACCGGTGATAAGGGATTCTGATCTGGGAACGACGGTGTCTTGGTTTATGGCGAGATGGCTTGAGCTGTTTGACTTCCCTTTGAAGAGACCACGAAGCACAATTTAATCGGCGACTTCCGGTCGTCAGCGAAGTCAAAATGCGAGTGACAGGGACGCGCCGGAACGCGGCACGTGTTCCCGCGAAAACGCGTGGAAACCCGCTCGCAAGAGACGCCACCGGTTTCTCGAAATTTCGATGATATATGAACGTCTTTTCATACCTTACAGGAGGCCCCAAAATGTATGTTGACTCGCATAGCCTTAGGTGGTTCAGCGATTTAATTTTTGTTTTGTGTCCTCTATCTTTATTCCCACCCCGAAGATCCCATTTAATATCGAAGAAGCACTGAAACTTAGTCACTATTGCGCGATTTTAAGGGATCTAAAATAATAAACGCATGTAAGGGAAAATACCATTGCCACATAAAAAAATCTTGATTTATTGTAATGGAACACACGGAGAATCACAAAAAAGAATTTGTGATTGCAGACTACGATTTAGATGGTCACGGCGAACCGTCGGTGGCGTCGCACCCGCACGCGATCAGATTCGTATTCTTTGAATTTTAGTTTGATCGCGACGGTGTTTGTTCGCCCTGATTCCTTCGGTAGGAATCAGTGGGGTTATACTCTATTCATGCCGAGTGGGCGATCGGCCGCGACGGTGCTCCTCGAGGCCCGAGTATGATACGATAGAAAACTACTACGCTGCCCTACACACCATCATCGCAAAAATATACAATATTTTGTTAACAAAAAAAAAACATAGGGAAGCAATCAAAATTTTAAAACACCGTAATAAAATCTGTAGGGACAACGGATATAATACCAATCCGATTTGGCTTTCTGTCCTCCCGAATAAAAAAGAAATAGATTGGCCAATCAGGTTGGACTCGTCTCCATGAAACGGTAGGGTGCTCTGAGCAGTCACATGCATCGTAGAGAGTATATATTAGAACAGCATAACCTGATGCCTCAGTTTTAGGTTAGCCTTGAAGAAGTAAACTGCAATGTTCACGGGCCGGATCGGTTTTTCAGGTCGGTTACGAACTTGACAAACTAGCCTGACCCGAAAAAAAAACCTGAACCGACACTTCGTGTATCTTATCTTGCCCTATGGTTAAGTAGATGAGAAGGTCGAGAAATTTAGGCGGCGTTTACAAGATGTGTGGTATGAGAATGCTGTACACTTTTTTAAAAAGCATTTTCTAGTGCCTGATAAAAAAATCTTTTTTCGGGGTTCTCAATATTTTTTGTTTCATTACGAGTACTTAAGGCGCTTCCTCAGGCTTTAAAATTAGCCCATGTATTACCAGAGATGAGTTGGAAGATTGCTCATGTAATGGAATAAGAGACTCCGTCAAAATCCGACTGCTAAAAGCGCCCTGTTGGTTTGTGGGTCAACTCCTCGGAGTTACTTCGCAGTTTTCGGCATTTTTCAGATGTTACGCGTCGGTAATTGCTTAAGTTAGAAAATTTTTAAAACGAGTTACCATCGCAGTTACAATTACAGGAGTTACCATAAATGTAAATGATGTACTGCATATTTATTTACCACTCCAATATTAAGTGTTTATTATATAATTATTCTAATGATTCACAAATATTAGTGAGTAGTTATATAATGAAAACTAATTATTTATTTTTAAAATTAAAATTTTAAATATTATATCGTTACATAGCTATTTATATGCTATAAATCATAAATTATGACTTATAATTTTAATACATCACCGGAAAAGTTTTATGTTCACCTATTTTTTAATGACTGATAAGTTTTATTTATTTTAATTATGATAGAGCTAAACATTTTTCTCTTTAAAATGTTGAATGCTATCAAAATCCAAAATTCTGTATAAAATCAAGCAGGGGATAAATCCAAATTGTCAATTTTATAAAGAATTTTGAGATTTCTTTAGAAACAAAAAAATAGTATATTGTCAATTTTAATACCTTAAATATATATATATGAAAAAAAATACTTTCTAGAACTTCATTGTTTATTATAAGTGGCGTTGTTTGTCAGGCAAATTATTAATTTGATAAAAATGCTTGAACATTTCCAAATGTTACAAACTTTTTATTCAGAGCTTTTTACAACATTATTTTTAATTGTACGATTTAAATGATTTATGGCTCTTTTACCTTGAAATTAGAATCACATATTTTAGAAAATATAACTAATATATACACACAAAATAGTACCTTAAAGTGTACAGTTATTCAAATAAAATAGAAGAAAACAGTAATATAAGTACTAAATATTTTAATGTAACATACACGATTGCAAATTCCTAAATATTGAACTACAAACGGTTCTACAACATAGTCTTAAGTTTGAGAGATATATGACCCATATTTATGCAAGGGCTTTTAAATTTGAACCCCTCAATTACTTGCGGGGAAACCCTAGAAAGCATTCTTCTGGAATTAAGTTTTTGTTGCCTATAGTCCGTATACCTGGTTGAACCTAATCAATTCTGGAAATTTTCCTCCTTTTATGGTCTATTTCTGTTGTAAGAATACTCGGTATGAATGGCTGCATAGTTGTGAGCCCAAAATTACGAAAATAGAATTAACACCTTATTACGGTTAAAACACTCTTTAAAAAAAAGTAAATGTTTAAGTTTTGTAATTTTACATTAAAGAACATTCATTTAAAAAAAGGCGAATTTTAAAAGACAAATAGTTCAATTGACAAACAAACAAGAATGGAATAAATGGAATAGTTGAATTTCCAGTTTAAAAAAATTAATATTTTCAACAACAAAAATGAATTTTCAACAGAATGCATGAATTAAATATGCAACTAAAATCGTAATGTTTTAACTAAAAAGATTTATTTTTAGTTTCAACAAACCCCTTCAACTATAAATGTAAAATTATTTAATTTTTACCTACTAAATGTTTCAATTTATACAATTTCAAGTATTCCTTCAAAATTGTTGAATTTCACATTACAGTTTAAAATTAATTATTTAACTAAGCATTGGTTTTAATGATTTTTTCAACTATAAAATGATATTATAATAAATAAAAAAATTTAATTTATTATCTTCAGTTTTTAGAACAATAATACTTTGATAATAATGATATGAATAATTATACCTAATTATTTTAATATGTATTATTTAACTTTCAAATTATTATTATTATGTTTTCTTAACAGACTAGGAGTTTATATAACAATAATTTAACGATAATTTTCAAATTCAAAATACAATATTAAAGTATAAGTTTCTGTTAAAAAAAATTAAGAGGAAAATGTTCTCAGCAAGTATGCATCGCTGGAAACAAACTTTTTGAAAAATCATTTTCGAAGCAATGTTTTTTGGCGTCTGAAATTGTTGTTATTGAAAAAGGGTTAAGTGAATTTTTCACTCAATAATAATAACTCAGTAGTTATATATAATTTAATTATAAACTCAGTAGTAGTAGTAGAAACTCAGTAGTTATAATAATAATAATAACTCAATAACTCAGTTAGTTAGACACTTGGACTTCACCCCAAAGGTCCGGTGTTCGATCCCTGAGCCGGTACTTCTGGAAATTTTTCAATGTGCCTTTACCGAGATTCTGGTGGTTCGGAACCCACCTTAAGCTGTAGGTCCTCCCATCGTGTACTTGACTGCAACCCAGTCCGTCAATGATGGGGTAAAAACTAGGCTTTGTCCAATATGTCTGGGCAGACTGCTCTCATCAGATCACTTGATTGCATTATAAAAATGCGTCCGTGACTGATGATATATACCGGGACAGCCCCGTGCAAAATGATCAAATAAAAATCCAACTCTAACCAAAAATACCTTCGACATATTGGGCAGTATAAGCCTGTGACAACATTTCGCCACAGAAATGTTTTTTATAATAATAATTACATAATTTTCACACATTTCTTTTAATGTTTAACAAAGTTCTATTTGTTCACACAATTTTCATTTACTCAAGCAGTTATTTTTCGATAACTATTGAATAGAACACATATAATTAATTACGATTTCAAAAGTATTTTTGGAAAAGTAATTATTTAAACAATCTATATTTGTTCAGACAATTAAAAAATGGTAATTTTTTTCGTTCTATACGCTATAAAGTCAGAAACATAATGCTATGTGTTCAATTTTATTGCAATTCTTTTAGTTACCGAAAAAAACTGCCTTAGCAAATAAATATTGTTTAAAGAAAAAAAATTTATTAAACAATAAAATAAATGTGTCAAAATTATATGATTATTCAACAGAAAGTAGCATATGACACCAATTTGAATAAAATTGGACATCTCTGGCTCAATTGAAAAATTTTTGAAAATAAACAATAATTAATTGTTCAAATAATTAGCTAATGTTTTTAGACAAATTTACTACTCCAAACAATGACAAAATATTGCATTTCAATAAGAAAATAGGATCATTTTTTAATTTCTAGGGAAGAAATAATTGTTTAAATAATTTACATTTGTTTAAACATTTGAAAATTGTTTTAAAAGACATAAAAATATTAAAATTGTATATTAATGATTATTTTTTTGAAAACGACGACGGGAATTGCTGAAAAATAACAATCAGCATATCTGCGACAACGTATTCTAATTTTAATCTTTTCATTGCAAGTAACATATCGTTGGAATCGCAAATAAACGTACATTTCGAATATAATATTTTCAAATTGCTGATAGAAAAATAAAAAATTTCCTATTCATATTTGAAAGGGATAATTTAGCACGAAAGTTAATCAAGAATTATTCAAGTTTTCAAGACGAACTCAAAGTCAAATCAGAAACTGGTTCAAAAATTTCAAAATTAGAAAATGTTAAGTTGAAATTGTTTTTAAATAAATAATTTTCAATATGAAGCAATTAAAATTCGAGAATTTGTGAACGAAAACTACATTTAATGTTTCAATGTTTGTAAATGTTTTAATTCAGTATTGAATATGAAAATTCAGAGATCTAAAACTGTAACCATTCAAAAACTTCGAATTTTTATTTACTTTTATTTTACACAATGCAATTTTAAACTTTTTTATTTCAATCAGTTCATTTAAAATAAGGGCCGCATTTTGGGGCGTGCAAGCCGTGCGGTTGTACAGAGCGACATGGTTGAGGGTGAGGGAGCATGTGATTTTACTCCATGCCTTCCTCGACCTGTGTTTTTAGGTTTCTGGAAAGTTGACAACTTGGTACCTGCTTATCCAAGTCTAGTCTCAAGATCAGCAATAGCTTTTTCACTTATCCATTCAAAGATCTGAACTAAGAATGTGTTTCGATGATCATTTCTTACGATAATTTGTAAATTTATAATAATTATTAATCATTTAAACAATTTTCATAAACATATTGAGAGTTGAGGTATTTTTCAATTAATAAACACAATTTGCTAACGAAGTTAACTATGATTGTCTTTGCGCTGGCTCTTTCCTAAGGTATTTGTTAAATCTACAAGAGTGGTTAATTATTTAAAGAACTTTCATAACAAATTCAGAATTTGGCTATTTTTCAAACGAATAGGGTAAGTTGTTTACGGAATCAACAAAGAATATATTTCCAATCACATTTTCCTACGATACCTTGCAAATTTACAATTATGATTTATTATACAAATAAATTTCATAAACAAATTCAGAACTTAACTTTTTGTTTAGGTTTTGAACCATTTGAATATTTTAAACAAATTAATTTTTATAAGAAAATATATGCACTATATATTTAATAAGAATCAAAAAAGAAATTTAAACTCTATAATGGTAAAAACTTTCATTTTCATTAGTTTCAGTAAGTATCTATTTTTATTAATTTCTTAAAGTAATTTCATAATCTCTTCAGTTAAATATTTTGCTTTATCAAGATTTTCTGTAGTATATTTTCACTTGCAATACTTTTCTCCATATATTTTACTGTGATTAATCAGTCGAACATATAACCAGTATTTTTATCACTTATTGTAATATGATTTTTACATTCTCATCAGAGGAGGTATTAGATTTGTGTAAAATTTCACCTCCCAGTTTTTGTCAAATGTCCACGTTTTGAGACCCACTGAATCCGAAAAATAGGTTTTTACGAATGTGTCTGTTTGTATGTCTGTATGTCTGTCTGTCTGTGAACACGATAACTTTTGAAAAAAGTAATCTATTAGATTGCCCTTTGGTACACTCGTTTAGTGTCCTAAACTGAAGTTCAAGTTCGTTAGCCAGCCATTTTGGATGAAAATTCAAAAAGTGGGCACTTTTTGAATATTTTTGACACCACTTTTTTAAAAATTCAAAAATTCTTTGTATTGTTATTCATAGTGTTAAAAAAATTTAACAATTTATCCTAATTACTTTTTTCGAAAAATCAAAAATTACTAGAGTTATAGCATTTTCAAACCCCCCCCCCCCCCCAAAAAAAAACTAAAATGAACAATTTAAGCCGAACAACGCATGAAGAAAAAAAGTCTGAAGAAGAAAAACATTGCTTTTGAAAGCCCTACAAGATTATGATAACAACTTTTTCAATTTGGTCAAAAAGTTCAAAATTCCAAATTTGATCATACAAAAAAAATTCGAAACCACATTTTTTCAAGATATAAAAGTTCTATGTACGGTTGTTCATATTACTGAGAAACTCAAACAATTTATCCCCATGACTTTTTTCTATAAAAAGAAAATTATCAGAGTAAGAGCATTTTCAAAATCCAAAAATAAACAAGCTGAAATGAACATTTTAAGCCAAACAACGCATGATATGAAAAAAAGCCAGGAGAAGAAAAACTTAGCTTTTTGAAAGCCTTACAGGACTACGATAACAACTTTTTCAATTTGGTCGAAAAGTTGAACATTCCAAATTTGATCGTACCAAAAATAATGAAAAATTCAAAAATTCCATTTTTTGGTCAAACTATGCAAGGTACGAAAAAAGTGAAAAAGCTCAAATTGCGCGCTCTGGAAAGAACTACAAATTGATAATGAATCACTTTTCGATATAAGCTGCGAAAAAAATGAGACAAAAATTGTTCATCCAAAAAAAGCTATAATTTTTGATAAGAGAGTTCTTGCTTTAGTCGTAAAAAATAACATTCTAAATAAAAATATTAAATTTGTTTGAAAAAACGACACAAGGTATGAACTTAAATTACCAGACAACAGTTGTTCGCCTAAAAAGATCCATAAATTTATTATTAATTATTTTTCGATTGGACGAGTAGATCTTCTTTTAATTGTAAAACATAAGATAAAAAATGCAAAAATGAACTTTTTGGAAAAAGCACAGAAAAGACGAAAGAGGACATAGGTTCCTATATAATACCCTATATAGGTACCTGTATTAGACCGTATGCAGATGCGTAGTAGTTTTTATTTAATCGTATAAAATAACATTAAAAATAAAAAATTATAAAAACAAGGAAATAAGAATTAGTATGATTCAATTTTTATGCATATTATGAATTGTAATGATATACATTTATTGAAATGATACATGTTTCAGAGCAGTTTAGAATAGAATTTAAAGCAAAATAAGAAACAAATACAAAAATAATCATGATAAATACAATTTGCTTTTTATTTTGCAATTTATTAATAAGTAATCCCAGGCAGAGTTACAAAAAAATGTACTATAATTGATATAAAAGTGTTATGTATAATGTAGAAAAGTTGACATGTTGGTCAAAATCGAGTGCGAAGCACGACATACATGATGAGAATGTGTTAGTTAAAGCCAAAAGAGCTTTAAGAAAAGAGAATTCAAAATCACAAAATTACAGTTGTCGGTCCGTTCACCTTTGATTTTAAAAGGTATGTGCCCGAATGCGGAAGAAATTCGGAACAAATGCAAAGACTAAGTGCTGAGTGCGATTGCCATCAGTCGCGTGCCGCAGCTGCGCTCAAACTCTCTTTTAACGAAAGAGAATTCACAATTACAAAATTACAGTGGTGGATGTTTTGAGTCTTAATTTTAAAATGTTTATGCAAGAATGTGCAAAAATATAAAGACCGAACGCGTAGCGCAAGGTAAATACATAATCGAGCGCGAAGCGCGAGATAAATGTACAATCAAGCGCGAAGCGCGAGAACCAACAGTTGCGCGCCCTAGGGGATGAGAATGTGCCCGCGTAGCGGGCAGATTTTTTATGTATAAATACACGATGGAACAGAGGTCTCTCACCTTCACATTCTATGCGCATTTGAAATTTTTTCTTTTACTAAGGCGGGCCTAAAATCAGTGCATTAATTTTAGTATAATTAGATTACAATGCGGCTATATACGAGGTTATTGATAGTACTCGCATTTGCCTAAACATTTGATAAAAATGTTTAGTGTTGCACAATCATTTATTCTGTATCGTGAGAGGGTACCTACGCGAATCCGTATACAAGTAGAAGTTATTAAAGTAAAAATGATTATCGTGGTATTTTATTGAACTTTATTTCTAAATAAAATAATTGCAAGCAAAGTAGTAATTCGCGCGCGGAGCGCGCGTATGAGATTTTATTAAAAATGCATTTTTTACGTTTAATCAATATTTAAAAAATATGAAAAGTACATTGTTGGATGAATTCACATTTTAATAATGAAAATAATAACTTGCAAATTCTAAACAATTATATGTTGATTTAAAAATTTCCATTCATTTATATTGAATTTATCGGAAAGTTCTTCTTTTGAAAAGAACAACTTCTGTAAATCATAATAAACGTGTTAAGAAAATTCGATAAGAACAGAAATAAACATTGAAGTTCACCCCCATCGTGGAATACTCATCCCCAGTAATCTACCGAGAGTCCTAGACTCCTAGAGACCTAGGACCTAGAGACTTCCCGCCTATATTTCTACTTTCTACAACCTCAGGCCTGACTGTTTCAAAGGACAGTTTCCCGAACGATGAATGGGCTAGCTGCATTGTAGATTAGAGTCCCAAATATTTTCTACGCCACAGGCGTAAACTTGTCAAATCTTACAAGGGATCGTCCCACCGTGCTCCATATGCCCTAGCGACTATTTACTTGCAAGATACCGATGTGTTTTACGCCGTTAGCATATTACAAAGTTAGGATGGTTAATATTTCTTAATGAAGCTTTACATTCTTGATGTAATAATTACCATATGATTTTATTAAAAATGGTTAAAGATCTAGCACGTCAAAGTATGTCCATTCAAAAATGTGCACTAACTTATTTAAGTCCAATTGATTTTGACTTAAATTGAAACTATTAAAAGCTGACATTATTAAAACATAAAATGACATTATTAAAATAACGGTTAAATGCCATAGAAATCGGAACAATTTCACAGGTTTCGCAAAGACTTCGCATAGATTTAAAAGATTTTATAAAGTCTTCTATTATTCAACAATTAGGATTTCAAAGATTTCTGCTCGATTTAAAAGACTGCATAAAGACTTAAATTATTTTGAAAAGATTTCATGAGAGTTTTATGAATTTAACAAAAATTTCAATGATTTCCCAAAGTTTTCAAAGATTTCGTCGAGATTTCAGATAGATTTGAAAGATTTCAGATACCTTTCAAATATTTCACAATGATTTTTAGAGAATTTACCAGTATTTCACAAAGAATTAAATGATTTCCCAAAGAGTTCAAATATTTCAGAAAGATTTCAGATAGATTTCAAAGATTAAACCAAAGATTTCAATAATTGCTTAATGCTTTTGCAAAGATTTTGAGAGAATTCACTAAGATTTTAGAAAGATTTCACAAAATTTTCAATGATTTCCCAATGACTTTAAAGATTTCACAAAGCTTACAAATATTTCGCAAATATTTAAAATAGATTTCAAAGATTGAACAAATAATTTCAATGACGTCCTAATGATATTACAAAGATTTCAAACACTTCGGAAAGATTTAGGATATGTTTAGAAGATTTCATAGATATTTCCATTATTTTACAAAGGCTTCTATTATTTTACAAAGTTTTCAGAATTCTCAAAGATTTTAAACATTTTGAATAGATTTAAAAAAGTTATTTCGCGAAAATTTCACGAAGAATTTACAAAGGTTGCAATAATATCTCAAAGATCTTAGGAAGACTTAAAAAAAATTTCAAATATTTCGCAAAGGTTTCGGATAAATATAAAAGAATTCGGAAAGGCTTCCATTATTCCACATAGATTCCAGATAGATTTTAAAGATTAAACAGAGCAAGAAAGAATTGAAAGGTTTCTATATCCTACGATCGGATGAATTTAAGCATTTTATTTACGAGTAGGCAAATCAAGACTTTGGCCCTCCCTGATCGATTTCTATGGGAGGCATTGGCCCCTGTGCCCCCTTGGCAAGGATCCACCGCCTCTGATGAATATACTAGGCAGTCTGATAAGTACCTGAAAATTCTAAGAGATGGCATTAGTATTCACTAATGTGCACCATTTTCGTCGAGCTTGATCCTTCAAATGACCCCTGTCAAAACTTCAGCCATTTGTGTTCACGCATTTACAAGTTACAGCACTGAGAAGCGACTAACCTCCGAGTTTTTTTTTTAATATGGAAAAATCTGAGTTTCGAGTTTTGATCAAACACTACTATCTTCGCAAGAAAACTATATCCGAGTCCAAGGCCAAGCTGGGTAAGTATTACCCGGACTCTGCACCGTCGATTGGAACGATTCATAAGTGGTTTACCGAGTTTCGTTGTGGCCGTACGAGCACAGTTG
>NC_046663.1:136869875-136877278 GCF_010883055.1 Belonocnema kinseyi
CCGATCGAGTACTTTTCGGACGGTATCAAAAAGTTAGAAAATCGTTGGACTCGCTGTATCGACCTGAAAGGAGAGTATGTTGAAAAATAAAACCGACTTTGGTCAAAAAAACGTCTCCGTGTTCATTTTTCAGGGACTTATCAGACTGCCTAGTAGGAATAGGAGGGGACTAGCCACATGCTACCTAACTTGGGCGCGGGGATTGATCATAAGTTACAAGGGGGAGTGGACCACGTTGGTTTGCAAAAGCAATAGAGGTTTATCAATCCAAGATCTATGTAGAACAGCCTGCTCGTTATTTAGATCCGGCAACGACATGCCTATTCTGCCGTGATTTGGAAGAACACCATTAACTGCAAATCGGATAAAGTCACCTGAAGCAATTAACGGTAGGCGGCTCAAGGGCCTTATCCAAAATGCAGTTAACGGTGCTATTTCAAATAAAGACAGTATTTCTCTCCAATTTGTATGTACATATCAAATACAAAGATTTTAAAATTTTTTACGATATGGACTAAGTCCTAATTGGATTTGCTTGAAATTTAAGAAAAATACATATATCAAACGATTTTTGTATCAGAATCTCTGAAAAACAAATGACCAACTTCAATTTTTTAAATTAGACTAATTCAGAGTGATCAAAATTGAATAATGCAATTGAAAAATAATGTTTAATTTGGAGCGATTACAATTTTACAATTAAAAATTGGCCAAAGTTAAAGCTTTATTATTTAATGAAATATTAGTCATTATTAACCACTTATTAACTATAAATATAATATCACATTTGAAATCTTAGGTAAAAATCTTTTCAAATTAGTATTAATAATTTATCGTATCGATATTCAGGAAATGTTCCATGAAAATTAATATTTATATCAATTATTATTAAACTTTTGATAGATAATAAAAATGTTAACTACTAATTCAGATTTTCTTTCAGCTGAACCGAAAAAAGTAGAATTTTAGTCTAAGATTCTAATTAAAAAAATATATATAAAAGCAATGAAAATTCTGTAAAATATTAATAATATTGATACTGAATAGCTCCTAATATAGAATCTATTGAATTGAAAATCATACTCCAATTATTATTATATAAACTCCTTATCTTTAAAAACACAATAGTGAATTTAAATTTAAATAACATGGATCAAAATAATTAGATAAAATTATTCACAGTATTAATTATAAATTAATCAATATTTATATTATTATTGAATTATTTTAAGAACTGGAGATAATACATAAAAAATTATCTTTATTATGATAACATTTTCTAGTTGAAAAAATCATTAAAGCCAAATCTTAGTTAAATAATTAAGTTTAAAGGAGTAGATTTGATACATTTTTCTTAATTTATTATTTTATTATGTATAATTATTACCAACTCCGATCTTCTCTACCGACTTTATCAAATTGTACCCTGTTTTACCAAGTGAGTAGCCGGTAAACCACCTTTCATTTTAGTTCTCGAAAAATAACAATAAGGCAAACAGGGCGCGCTTTTGGACCTTTAATTTTAGTTCCCGGAAGGCTAAGGCAAACAGGGCGCGCTGCGATAAATCGTTCGAAATCAAATACACGGCATAAGCAATCTCCTACCTCATCTCTGGTATTACTCTGACAGACTATAAATGCCTAAATGCACAACTGACCAGAGCGCTTTTTTCGAAAAGTGGCCTGGTTCTTGTTTAATTGCAATTAATTGAAAATTGATGCATTTTTTGCGCCTTGGAAACTGTTAAATGGGAAAAATATGGAATTCACATTTATTTTATTTCCATTTTCTTATTCATTTCATTTATTCATTAATTAATTAATTCATTTATTTACTCATTCATTTATTCATTCATTATTTTTATTTCATGCTGGCAAGTTTAAAGTGAAAACTCTGCAATCATAGAGAATCATAATATTCCTAGCTTTTTTCTTGAATCTTTTTTTGTTTCAAATACAACTTCTTGCGTCACAATAAATATGTTGTTTTTGTCAGAATTGATGAACTATTTTGCTTCAAGATTCACATCATTTGGTTCAATTTCGTTGCTTTTCATTCGAAAAATTAAAATATTATTAACAGAAAGCGGAGGAGCCTTCTTTTTCGAGTTGGGAACCTAGCCATAGAATTATAAAATTAAATGGCAGAATGTGTACTGTTTATACTATGTTAAAATTTAATAAAAATTATGAATATATTTCCAATCGATTTGCAAGATGGAGTGTTTGCGAAATAAATCCATACTAATAAATTTTATTTTCAACGCCCCCCCCCCCCATAGCGCCCCAAATATGAGCCAAAAATAAAAACTACATTTTTTACGTTCATTATTCTTAATTTTTAGCAAATATCCGTTGTCCTTTTCATACAATTAATTATTAGTGGACAATTTGTATATTTCCCATTACTTTTTAAACAATTTTCAATTGTTTACAGAAATGTAAATTATTTAAACAATAATTTAATCACAAAAAATGGAACAAACAATCGTATTTTCTGATTGAAATGTAATGGTTTGTCATTCTTTGGAGTAGCACATTCATCTAAAAACATTATATTATCATTTAAGCAATTATTTATTGTTTTTTTTTTCAAATTTCTGAACATTGAACTAGAGATGTCCACTTTTTCTAAATTGGTATCTTATGCTACGTTTTGTTGAATAAATACATAATTTTGATACCTTTCTTTTAATGTTTAATAAATTTCTATTCGTTTAAACAATCCTAGTTCCCACCTTTTGATTGTTTAAGCAAATATAACTTGTTAAAATCATTACTTTTTGAAAAATACTTTTTAAATCGTGTTTTCTGAGTCAAACATAATATTCAATGATATCGAGGACTAGTAAATTCTGCTAAAATCTTAATGTTATTGCTTTTGCAATTAATTATTGATTTTTTTTTTAATTTATGTCAAATTAAGTATGGACGGTTTACACCAAGAAAACAACGTCAACAACAAACAGAAAACAACATCTACAAAAAGTTGCTTAGAATAACAATGTAGAAGAAGTGGTCATCTCTGCCTCACTTTTTAAAATTGTTGAAAATAAAAAATAAATAATTGTTTAAATAATTACATAGTGTTTTTAGAACAATTTTCTACTCCAAACAATAACAAACAATTACATTTCAATCATAAAATACGATTCTTTTCTACATTTTTTGGGATTAAATAATTGTTTAAATAATTTGCATTTGCTTAAACCATTGGAAATTGTTTTAAAACTCATGGAAAATTCCATACTATTCTTATACTATTATACTCTTATACTAATCTTATCGTTATGTAGTGAACCGAATGCACGGTATTAAAATGAAATTCCTTAATATTTGCTCATTTCTAATTTCTTTCAACCGACTGTAATCTCTAACAATAGGAAAGTTTAGTGAGGCATGACAGGCACTCAGTCTAAATTCTCGGCTCGATCCTAGGTTTACGATGTTTTAACTATCGTCGAAAAAATGACACTCTAGACCACCCGCTGTTCTATAGCTAGCCAGAGGGCCCACGAACTATGTTCGCCATGAGTATACTCATGGTGGCGGTTTGCTACTTCCTAGGCGCAAAAAATGCGCAAAAAGTAATACATGGGCTAATTTTCAAGCCTGAGGAAGCGCCTTAAGGGATCAGGCACTTTATGCAAAAAATTTGATTTTTCGGAATGTAAAACCATTTTTCTTGATCGCCCACTGAGAAATGGGCATCGTTTACATTTTTAAAGGAACTATACTATAAAGATGATTTATATTTGATTAAGTTTCCTTCATTGAAAATCCTCAGGTTTAGTTTGTTTTATATTTTTTAGCTCTGGAAGTCCAAGGGTACAGATTACGACATTCCTATTCACGTGATTATGCTAGCGTTATACATAGAATTACAATTAGGTAAGGTCACACATGATGAGTAAGTGAAATGTATATTTATGAAACGATAATTTAAAAGAATATTTAAACTGTTTCAGGACGAACGGACAAATGGAGATCGATTATCAAGAGAAACTATCCACAATATTTTTAATGATATAAATTGAAAACTTGTCAAAGTGTTTAAACTTCATGTTAGATATCTTGGATAACGAATCAATTTTTTCTTTAACATACACACAGTACATATATATTATCTCAATACTTTATTGAAATTGTTAAAAGAAATGATCATAAACGATATGCACATATACATTAATAAAGAAAAATGATTTCAGATTTGTATGTGTAATCGTCCGCGAAGAAAGGGACCTAACGCACGGTAGCTTCATTTTACAGGAGGGGCGATTCAAGAGGCGGTTTAACATAGGAACTCCATAATAGGGCCTCACTTTGCAGTTCAATAAAATAAAATTTCGGTGTTTTTAGATATAGAAACAATATTTTTTATCATAAAAGGCAAATAAAATGCTATCGATAGGTGTAAACAACTAAAACTAGATTTTTTCCACATGACCAAATAAAAAGCCCTCGATGATGTTAAAAAGGTCATTTATTAAATTGACCAAATTTCATAAAAAATGAAGATAACACTATTATCACGGATTTGTATAGAAAGAATACTAATTAAGGCAGATACATAAACTTTTTTTCTAACTATGTCATTTAGCTTAAATAATTATGTTTGCAATCTTGTGGACACATTTTTCAAACTATCACATGAATATTTTCATCAGTCAAACATCAATTTTATTAAAGCTATTCTGTAAATTAATAATAAACCAAAATAATGTATTAAAACACAACAAAATTAGGAAAAGATTATTTAAAAAATTTTCAACTTACTGATGTATTATATGGCAGATTACTTTCCACTAGAACCAAAGAACGTCATGATAACTTTAGACGGAATCCAATGAACCATACAATTATTGCGAAACATCAGGTTGAAACAGGTCATCAGTTTGATTAGAAACGTGTCTTGGTTTTACCGTATAAGCCTTATGAAAGTAAGGGGGTCGTCTAGTGTGTCAGATAAAGAAAAATCTATTTGTTCATAAATCACGTCTAAAACATGTATACAAGACGTGGGTGAAAGGATTTTTCGCGATTTGAAGTGGTTGAAAAGTTACTCGCGCAAACAGAAGCAGGTATACAAAGCGTGCATCGACACAGGGATCATCCATATACTACGTAAGACGTTTTCTTTTGTTTATATCGTTGTGTCCTTCTCAACTTCACAGCAATTTTATGTTCGTCTTTATTCAAACAAAAGGAAAACGTCTTGCGTAATATATCTAGTCTATGGTCCAGGCATAGCAGATTGATGGTGAGGCAATTTTTATTATGAATTATATACAACAACTTTGAAACGTGTTTTTCTCAAAACGCTATTTTTTTAAACTGCTGCCATGATATCTCGAAAACTATTGATTGTTTCTGCTCAAATTGATACAGCATGTTTAGCACCTCTTCTTTTATATATGTTCTTGTTGAGTGTGTACCTCCGAAAATATTCTGTGTAATGACTTCAAAAATTTCCCAAGTTTGTTTAAATGTATTAAAAAATATGTGAAACATAATAATTATTTTGTTCTAACAGTTTTTCCAAAAAAAATCCAAAAATAGCATTAGACAACAGCCGTCATACCAGAAGACCCCCTTAACAGATTTGTAGCACATATTTTCTTTATTACGAGAGAGAGTGATAATTGCTTAAACATAATAATTTATTTAACTAATTTTAGACCATTATAATTTCTTAGTCCATTATTGTTTATTTTTAATCTATCTGTCATTACTTATTTATTGATGGACTTTATTACCTTTACCATGATTAAATTTAAAAAATCAACAATACAGGTAAGGGATTTCCTAATTTTATATTATATTATTATATTATATATAAAACTATAAATTTTTCTCTACATGACTTACTTATTTCTATATTTATATTTAAGGAAACAAATTTTTGTTAAAAAGTCATGAACTTCTAGTTACGGGTAGAATACGAAAAAAATTTGAAATGTTTTTTTAGAACATCTCCTAGAAATTAAGGAGAAATAGAAAAATTAATTCTTATCTTTGAAATGTATGACTTTTAAATTTGACAACCGTTGAGGTTAAAACATTTGGTTTGACTTTTAATCATAGTTTATATTGACTTTGAAATTAACGTCCATTCGGATTTACTTTCTGCGTTTAATAATTCCATTACTGTTAATGATTGTAGATTTCATTTAGGTCAAAGTTGTCGAGAAAAATTTAAGAATCCAGTAATACAGAGAAAGACGAAAAATCAAAAATAGGTTCTTTTTTGAAAAACTTTTTTTTTCTCGCTTTTTCAATTCCGTCTAACGTAGTGAACTATATTAATGCAGATCAAAAAGCCTCACCGCCGACCTCTACTGATTCAAATTCACGAGAGCGACCACCTTAAATCTATGCTTAATTTTCTCAAAAAATAACACTATGAACAAACGCTTTTTAGTCTTACCACTTTAAATTGAACGCTATGTTTAGAAATGCTATGCCAAACGTTTATAATTTGGTCCAAGCTTTGCTATAAGACCAAACGGGAGCTCACATAAAAATGAAAGGCATTGCAAGGAGTTAAGAAATTATAAAAAAAAGTACAATCTCTTATTGATGAAATCTTAATGTAAAAAATCGATTTCGTGATTAGATTAGAGTTAATTCGTACAGTTTCGCGCACTTTTTTACCAGTATATATACATAGAGTTATTAAACACATATAAAATATTTTTATTTCGAGGACTATCTGTAGCTATTTGAAGCATTAAGTGGAGAAGGAAAATAAGTTAAAGTACCTGGCACTAAAAAGTCCTAGTCCGCAACTCGACAATTGCTCCCCGTTGATTTAAACAATAACCCGCAAATCAAGTGCACCGATAGACGAGGCCGAGTAAGGAACAATATGTTATATGCCGAGACAGCTTAAGTGTTATCTAAAAATTATTTCCCAGTAATTCATAAAATTTTTGTCATTATTTATGAAAAGAAGTATAATGAACCAACACCTTTAGTAAGCTCAGAAGTTCTCAAGATAAGCTACGAGGGTGGATTGATAAGTTTCCGGCCTGACCAAGAAAAACAACGTTTTTAAGAATTTTTTTTTTTATTTCTCAACATAATCTCCTCCAAGGCTGATACATTTCTCATAGCGATGTTCTAGTCTAGTAATGCCATCTTTATAAAATGATTCGTCAAGCTCCTCAAAATACCCATTTACAGCTTCGATTACTTCTTCATTGTCCGCAAATCTCTTACCGCCAAGCCATTTTTTGAGATTAGGAAACAGAAAATAGTCACTCGGGGCTAGATCTGGAGAGTAGGGAGGGTGCGGCATAAATTCAAACTTCAGATCGTTGATTTTAGCCATCGCAACGAATGACTTGTTTTGGTCCACTCTTAGCAAACGCGGCACCCATCTTGCGCAGAGCTTTTCCATA
>NC_046663.1:136877378-136884441 GCF_010883055.1 Belonocnema kinseyi
GGCGTCTTGTTCAGTGTGCTCTGAAACCTAAACTAACATGGCGATCGGGCTGAAACTATAGCTACAAGCCATCTAAGGATGGTACTATAGAACGCCACCTCAGGGTAGGCCTAGTGGCGCCATCTCTTGGTCAGGCCGGAAATTTATCAATCCACCCTCGTACTAACATCCTTAGCTTTTTTGATACGGTGCAGGTATAACCAAATCGTCTCAAAATTCTTAACACTGAGAAATAATTTGGGAACATCTAAATCCAAATCAATTCTGCATAATTCAATCTTGCTTTTCTTGGAAGTGTGAAGAGGTCCAACGATCAACGCCATATTGGTCCAAAGGTCAAGATAAGGAATTGTATATAAGCAGACTGGCCTCCTGGCTCAGCGCATTCTATACTGTACTCTTAGAGCGAACATATCGTTCGAATAAATATTATATCTGCATAAAGAGTCTCCAAAAGTCAATACCTTCCCAAAACGCAATAAATATTTTTAAAAAAAGAAACTCATAAAATTTGTGTTTTCACAGTGGCGATCCTGTCAGGATACAGAAAATTCGTCTTCATAGGACCCTTGGAGAGAAACCTCCCGGAAACTTGGAAGTAATCTAGCATAGCAACAGGGGCTCAGCTCTGACGTCAGACCGACACAACGCACATCGGCATCCGCATAGCAACAGTGGAAGGAAAGATCCTCTGAGACCCTGAGAAATCTTCAAACTTTTTCTTCAAGACCCGAGGAGCTGCAGTTTTAAGGAGACACCTGAACTGTATGCGGAGGCTAGAGATGCAGATAATAACTACACTGCTGATCTGGGTAAGTACCAGCTTCATTTAAACAACACAAACAGATACACAGACACAAAAGTGTGAATAAAGTGTTGAAAAAAGTACAAATCCAGACAGTAAGTAAACACATTATAACTGAATTTTGAATGTTGCCGTTTGATTTGATTTATTAAAAATAATAAAAGGCGAAGTTTACTGCCAGAAAATACATATGAAAGATAAAATATACATTGATATTTAAATCATTCCGTGATTCATACACAATAAAAAGCGATACAAGTGGAGAATCATCCACGCATAGTGAGACAAGTGAATTGAGCGATAATTTCACGAGACGGTTCAAAATAACGTTCATTTTCCCAAACAAATAATAGTGAAAATGACCACTCCGACAAACTTCGGCTCTAAATTAAAAAGATATCTGTCAGGCGAAAATCTAAGTGCAGCGACCCTAGAAACCCTTCGCGACGAATATTTCACAATGAAAACTATGATGAGGGAAATGGAGGAACAATTAAAGGCAACTGGTCTTCAAAACGAACAACTACGCGCGGAAAGAATCAAACAAAGCAATCAAAATCCAAACCCCAGTGCCCCACCTTTACAGTTACCGTTACAAATGCCACAAACGGAAAGTGTTCCATATTTTCTAGATGAAAGTGATAGAAAAACAATTGACAGTTTATTAAAATATGTAATGGAGTTCGACGGGAGTCAAGACGTGGAAGCATTCAAGGATGACCTTCGAATCTCTGTAGATACCATAATCGCGTTTAGTACATCAACAGATATGAAAGAATCTTTGCTCGGTGAATTCATACGCGGAGTGCGTGCACGTAAATTAAAGGGCGAAGTTCAACGTGTGGCCACTCGAATCCTGTCCCCACTCACACCGAAGAAAGTGTCGGAAGCACTTACGATAGAATTCGGTAGGCGTGGAAAGACTTTGTCTCTACTACAACAGGGAAGGAACCAATTATGCCAAATGATCAACGAACGCGTAGACAGTTATATAAAAAGATATTCAGAAAAGGATAGACAAATACAACGAGCTATGGATTATACCGAGGCTGAATTTAAAGACTATGAGCGATGGAAAGAGAACCTTATTCGCGTGAAGAAGTTCACAGACGGATTGAGAAATATGGATAAGCAGTAAAGTAGCGGTACAACGTCCAACCCGATTGAATGACGCATACCAAATGGCTCTTCAAGAGGAACGAGACTATTTGGAAAGAGAACGAAAACGAAACAGAAACATTAATCATCTACAGAGGAAAGTACAAAAAACGCAATTCAGTAGGGAACCTCCGACAGTGATGAAGCCTAGAGAAGAAACAAGTGAGAAAAAAATGCACATATAGCTCAAAACACGGACACAGTGAAAGCCAGTGTTATACGAAGCAAAATAAGGAACGAGGGAATTTTCACAAAACCAACAATGCGGGAAAAGACCCTCCAATAAAACGGGCGTATTTAACAGAGGAGAATCAGCAAACAGAAGATATCTACCAACAAGAAACGAACCCCGAAGAATATTCCTCAGAGGACGAAGAGACGGAGAACACCCATTCGTCAAATGTAAACTTGCGGGATACAGAATACAACGAGGATTACTGGTAGATACTGGTAGCGCTGAATCATTCATAAAGACAGGATGTTTAGAAAAAGGATGCAAATCAGAAAAAGTTCCATTAAATAATAGAAAGAAATTTGAAATAGTAAATGGCATACACGAAACATTAGGACTCTGTACACTTTCATCTAAAGAAGTTAGTCATCAATTCTATGTATTAAAGAATGATTTTCCCACCGAGTTTGATGGAATCCTCGGCAGGGACTGGTTAGAGAGAAATAAAGCCAAAATTAATTTCATAACCAATTCCTTAGAACTCCCAAACATCTCAATTCCTTTGCATGGCAATTACAATCCTGTGATATTTTATGTGAAACCAACGGAATACGAAGTAAAGATAGACATAAAATTTGGAGATTATATTGTTATTGGAAAGGAGTTTTACCTGGTATCTATCACAGTGAAAACAATGAAATGAAAGTTTTAACTGTAAATGCCGCTGATAGATTTGAAAATTAATCTCTTCTTAGCATCAGAACACAAAGGTAAGCTGGCAGGAGAAGAAAATAGAAAACTCTAATTTCAAAAATTGTTGACAACAAAAAATCATTAAAAGAACGTAAAACATTCTTACCAGATTTTTACAACCAATTAAACACCATTCCAATTTTTAACATTAAAGAATAAAAGAGTTATTGCAGAAATCATCTTTGGAACATTTAGACCCAAAGTTAGAGTCAGAAATATCAGATTTAATCGCAGAATACAATGATATCTATTATCTAGAAAATGATCCAATGCCCCTTGTGACTGATGTGGAACATCATATTAAACTTTCCACTAATAAACCTATAAACACTCCGCTCTACAAACATCCGATCTTATTCCAACCAGAGATCGAGCGTCAAATCGGCGAGTATGAGGAAAAAGGTCTAATCAGGCCGTCATTTTCTCCTTACCAAGCTAACGTTTGGATGGTAAAAAAAAAATTAGAACGCTAGTGGAAAGCAAAAGTGGAGATTAGTGTTAGATATGCAACGATTTAGTGTCACTATAGTTGTACAGAAAGATTAAAGTGTGAAAGGAAATCTATAGTTTCTTAGGTAAAAATTCTAAGGACTCGAAGGACTGTCATACTGGTCCTTAGGTACATCAGTTAGTCTGAGAGTGACCACCGGCGCGTAAAGTCTATCCTCAGAGTAATTCAGTAATTCATTCTTTTTTGCATTGTCATCTTAAGGTATTATTCTCACTTCATATCGATTCCCCAGTTTAAAGTGTATACCCGTTTACTTGAATAAACCTATGTGTTTTATATAGCATAAAGTGGTGTTCTTCACTTGTGAGTGTTTGTGTGTCAAACCCTATTTTTCTATTCCCATTTATTCGTCATTCTATTTATTTAGTGTTTAATAATCTGCACACTGCTAACAGGTTATGGGCCCAGGTACCCAGATATAACATTAAACGTTAATAAATGATGTCGGTAGACAAAGACGTTTAAGGACAATTAAGAAAAAAAAACTAAAAGTGACTCAAATACAGTGAGTGATATCGGCGTAAAGGTACAGTTAAAGTGAAGAGTGAGAAGCGAAATTGAAAAGTGACAAACAAAGAAGTGAATAAGTAAAAATTAAAGTTAACAGTGATAACTAAGGAATAAAAATGAGTGACTCAGCTACGTTCGCTACGGAATACAGGATTGAAAAACTGAACAACGAAAATTTTCAAATATGGAAGTGCAAACTGGAAATGTTGCTTACAGCGGAAGATTTATGGCCGGTTATCACCGAAGAAGCGCCAACGACACCAGATACAGAAGTCCGGAATTGGAAGAAAAAGGACGCTAAGGATCGAGCAAAGATAATCTTGCTTGTGGAAAATGATCAGCTCACACATGTGAGGAACTCGAAGACTGCTCTCGAAGCTTGGACAGCATTAAAGGATTACCACGAGAAGTCAAGTGCAAACGGTAAAAGGTATTATTTAAAGCGTTTGTGCAATCAAAAGTTATCAGAAGGCGGGGATCTCGAAAAACACTTAAGTTTGATGCAAGAGATTATAGATAAACTTGCAGCAATCGGGAAAGTCCTGGATGAAGATCTATTCGTTTCAATGATCCTGAACAGTTTACCACCTTCTTATGAAACGCTCGTTACGGCACTAGAATCGAGACCCGAAGAGCTTACAATAACTTTTATTAAAGGAAGACTTCTAGAAGAATACAGAAAACGTAAAGAAAAACAGACAGAAAATTTTTCGAGCGAAACGGTGATGAAAGTATCAAGCAGCAGCAAATTTAATTCAGCTCAAAAAATAAAATGTTTTTTCTGTGACAAGCCAGGCCATCAGAAAAAGGAATGCAGGAAATACAAATACTGGAAGGCCAAAAAGGAAGGAGAAAGTAAAGGATAAAGCTCAGAAAATAAGGCAAACATCTGTTTTATGGCAAAGGAACACGAAGGGTTAGGCGACTGGTTTTTGGATTCGGGCGCATCGAGCCACATGACGAACTGCCGTGCATTTTTCAAGGAATTTCAACCACTTAATTCTACAGTTAGCTTGGCTGAGAGTAAAAATAAAGCCAAGGTCCTAGGTTTGGGAAATGGTGAACTAAAGTGTATAAATGAAGACGGCACTCAGGTCATGGTTGAACTGCAAGATGTGCTCTACGTGCCATCCTTCGACAGCAATTTACTTTCTGTACGAAAAATAACTCAAAAGGGACACCAAGTGGTTTTTAATGAAAATAGCTGCAAGATAATTTCAGGAACAAAGACAATCGCCGTCGGAAGGGCTAGTGGATACAACCTATACAGAATGGTCACTACAGAAGCAGCATATTTATCGGCAACTAAAAATCTGCACAATAATGATTGTCAACATCAATGGCACAAAAGGTTCGGACATCGAGACATTGATGCAATCAAGGAACTCGAAAATAAAGAGCTTGCTACAGGTATCAGGATTAAGGATTGTGGAATACGAATTAGGTGCGAGTGCTGCGTAAAAGGGAAGCTAGCTCGAAAACCATTTCCACAAGTTTCGGAAAGCAAGACAATGGCAGCTATGGATCTCATTCACACAGATGTTTGTGGACCCATGGAAACCGCCACTCCAGGTAAGAAGCGGTACATTCTTACGATCATTGATGATTACAGTAGATTTACAACAGTGCATTTAATGGAATACAAGAGTCAAGCAACGCCCCTCATCAAAGAATTTGTAGAATTTACAAAGACACAGTTCCAGAAAAAGCCTAAAATAATCAGATCAGATCAAGGAAGGGAATATATAAATAATGATCTGAAAGATTATTTAAGAAAGGAAGGGATTCGCGTTCAGTACACTGTCGCTTACACTCCGCAGCAAAACGGTGTAGCGGAAAGAAAAAACAGGTCACTGTGTGAAATGGCAAGATGCATGTTAATCGATGCAGGTATGCATAAAAGGTATTGGGGAGAAGCGGTCAACACGGCAAATTATTTGCAAAATCTTCTTCCAACAAAATGTCGCACAAAAACACCGTACGAATTATGGTTTTCAATTAAACCAGATGTAAAGAATTTGCACATTTTTGGAAGTAAAGTTTTAGCACACATCCCTAAGAAACAAAGACGTAAACTGGACGAGAAGGCAAGAGAATTGACGTTTGTAGGATACTCTGAAACCTCAAAAGGATTTAGACTGCTCGACACAAACACAGATAAGATCACAGTTAGTCGCGATATTGTATTCAAGGACATCGAGGAAGATAAAGAAGTAAATCGCAGTAAAGACTTAATCACTAAGGATAAAATAAATGAAGTGAACGTTCATATGCCGAATGAAGTGTCGGAAGTTGATGAAGGAGAAGAAGAAGAGCTAAGACAGAACATCGTGGAAATTGGAAGTACTCATTCGAGTGAATTCGAGGATGGATCAAGTTCCATTGATCAAAGGAATTCATCATCGGAGGATAGTCAAGAGATGGAGGAACGTCCACAATTTCCATTCAGGCACTCTAGCAGAAGCAATTTGGGGGTCCCACCCCAAAGGTATCTAGCAGGTGTCGCATTTGAAGCAGACGAAGAACCGAAGAGTTACAAGGAAGCTATGAGGTCATCGACTTGTACTGAATGGAGAGCAGCAGCAGAAGAGGAGATGGAATCATTGCAGAAAAATCAAACATTGACTTTAATAGAGCCTCCTGCTGGTGCAAAGGTGATCGGTTGCAAATGGGTGTTTAAATTAAAAACAAGTAGTGAAGGTGATGTGACTAAACACAAAGCAAGGCTCGTCGCTCAAGGATTTTCACAAAAGTTCGGAGTTGACTACGACGAAGTCTTCGCACCTGTCGTGAGAGCAACTACCTTCCGGACGCTGCTGACCATCGCAGGTAAAGACAAATTACAGGTGTACCATTATGATGTTAAGACTGCATTCTTGAATGGGGATTTAAAAGAAAATGTTTTAATGAAGCAACCAGAGGGTTTTGAAGTTAAGGGTAAAGAGCATTTTGTGTGCAAATTAAATAAATCTCTTTATGGTCTAAGACAAGCAGCAAAATCTTGGAACGAGAAACTAAATACGACATTACAGGATATTGAATTTACTCAAGCAAAAGCAGACCCTTGTTATTTCTTTAAAGAAACTCAAAAGGGTCAAATATATTTAATCAGCTACGTGGATGATTTAATACTCGCGAGCAGAGACACGGATCT
>NC_046663.1:136884541-136891147 GCF_010883055.1 Belonocnema kinseyi
AAAGATTCAGTGCTAGGACGAAACATATTGCAACTAAGTTTCATTATGTCAGAGATTTAAAGGATACAGGTATAATGTTTTTTGAATATTGCCCAACAGAATTCATGTTAGCGGACATGTTGACTAAACCGCTTAATGCTATTAAATTGGCAACTTTTCGAAAACAGTGCGGATTGATTTAGAGACATTAAAGTTTAATCGTTGAGGAAGGGTGTTAGATATACAACGATTTAGTGTCACTATAGTTGTACAGAAAGATTAAAGTGTGAAAGGAAATCTATAGTTTCTTAGGTAAAAATGCTAAGGACTCGAAGGACTGTCATACTGGTCCTTAGGTACATCAGTTAGTCTGAGAGTGACCACCGGCGCGTAAAGTCTATCCTCAGAGTAATTCAGTAATTCATTCTTTTTTGCATTGTCATCTTAAGGTATTATTCTCACTTCATATCGATTCCCCAGTTTAAAGTGTATACCCGTTTACTTGAATAAACCTATGTGTTTTATATAGCATAAAGTGGTGTTCTTCACTTGTGAGTGTTTGTGTGTCGAACCCTCTTTTTCTATTCCCATTTATTCGTCATTCTATTTATTTAGTGTTTAATAATCTGCACACTGCTAACAATTAGTTATGGATTTCAGGAAGCTAAACCAATACACGGTGCAAGACAATTATCCACTCTCATCAATCGAGGAAATTCTCTGTATGTTGGGGCAAGCTAAATTCATGTCATAGTTTGATATGGCGAACGGTTTTTACCAAGTCGTAGTTGCAGCCGAGGACATACAAAAAACTGCATTCTCAACCCATAAAGGACATTGGAAGTGGGTACGTATGCCCATGGGATTAATTAACGCTCCCCCAACATATCAAAGAATGGTAAATTTTAAACTGCAGGGTTTGATTGGTGATATTTGCTTCATTTATTTGGATGATTTAATAGTAATAGGGAAAACCAAACAGGAACATTTAAAGAATTTAAGAACTGTATTTCAGCGACTGAGAGGGACCAAACTAATCTTGCAACCAGATAAATACAAATATATGGAACGCGAGATGGAATATCTTGGGCATTCCGTAGGTCCTGAAGGAGTTTGACCGTTACAGAAAAATGTGGAAAAAGTCTTAAATTTTCCCACACCACAAAACGTCAAGCAAGTAGAACAGTTCATGGGACTCGCGTCCTACTATAGAAAATTCATTAAAAATTTTGCTAAGATTGCCCATCCTATCAATCATCTTAAGAGCAAAAATGTAGAATTTGATTGGACTGACGAATGTAATAAAGCCTTCAATGAGTTAAAAAATCTTCTCACATCCTACCCACTCTTAAGGCATCCGGACGTAAAAAGACCCTTTATGCTCAGCACCGACGCCTCAAATTAGGGATTAGGAGCCTTATTATCACAACTTGATGACAAAGGAAAGGAACACCCAATCGGATATTCTAGCAGAAGTTTAAACCCCGCTGAAAAAAATACTCTACCACCGAAAAAGAACTCCTTGCAATAACTTGGGGAATTAAGCAATATAGACATTTCCTATTTGGCCAAGCTTTAGAATTATTTACAGACCATCAACCTGTTAAAGGACTACTCTCCGCCCGTCACGATAACATGTCATCTCGAATATTTAGATTAACACAAAAATTGACAGATTACAAAATTGAGGTTATTTACAAGCCCGGAAAGAAAAATGGCAATGCTGACGCTCTGAGCAGAGCATATACCGTAGAGAAAGCAGGAAACAAAACTGAGGGACAGAAATTAAAAGAAATCATGAAGGATTTAACAGAAATGGAAATGTCTATAATCAAGACAAAAAAGAAGAAGAAAAGGACAAGGATCATGACTCTCTAGTACCCAAGGGATTCCGATTGCAACACACCAGACTATTATTAAAAGAAATGCCTGACAACGAAATAAATAAGCGAATAAAACCACAGCTGAACTATTTCGCCGATAATACCGATAGAATAAAGCAATTTTTAGACCCCGCTTCAGTTGTTAAATTAAAAGATAAATTATTGCCCACAATCTTACGAAAACGAATTCCTGAAGATTACATACAGGTACAACTAAAACCTGACATTCAGATTAATGCTGCCCGATATAATGTACCCGAAAATATTTAAGAACTTGCAAGAGTGATTTGGGAAGAGGAACGCACAGAAAAAATCAGATGGATAGAAGTCACCTACTGGACAACATTTAACTGAATACGGAAAAGCAACATGTTTTATTTACACTACACTAAAACTCCTGGAACTTACTCAACATTATAAAATAAAGTCAGCCTACCCCAGGATCGTGCGAAAGCCTCAGATGCAATTGAACTTAATCGCTAGACAACACGAGTCCGGGCATTCAGCTTTTGAAAAAGTTAAAGAGGAAATCAGAAAGACACATTATTGGCTAGAAATGACAAAACAAATTCATGACTACATTTTGTCCTGTCCTATCTGCGCCACCAAACCCTCAAAACGATTAGTAAAAGCAGAAGCTGTGATAATTCCATCTGCACAAGCCCCCTTCGAAATTCTCCATATAGATAAATTTGAATTTAAAGCAGAAAATTACTTAATGATAGAAGATAGCATGTCCAGGCACATTTGGGTACGAAGTTTAGGAAAAAACAAAATGTACAACCTGTTAGAAGAATTTCTCTCTTCAATACCAATTCCAGTGAAAGTAATCACAGACAATGAACCTATTTTTAAAAGTAAAGAGATAAAAATATTACTTGAAAATTTAGGCATCGAACAAACATTAATCTCCGCCTACCACCCCCAGAGTAATGGCAGCTGCGAGAGGGTGATAGGAACAGTAAAAAATATCGCGAAAACATTGGAAGGAACGGGAAAAATAAAAATTCTCTCATCCGTAAGAATTTACAATAAGGCGACACACTCCATCACTAAGAGAACGTGACAAGAACTTCTTTTCAGTATAGAAGAAAACAACCCTCTAGACTTCAATGAGAGAATCGAAGAGCAACGCAAGAAAATGAATGAAAAAAGGAAGAAAGCAGTTGAGCTGACCTCAATTGCCAAATTGTTAAATCAACATAAAATCCAACAAACCGGAAAAGATGAAGGATATCAAGTCGGCGACTATATTATAATTAAAAATAGTCCCAACACATGGTCTCCACCACTAGTAATATTAAAAGTTAATCAAGATACCAAGACTGTAACCGTATATTTTAACGAAAAAAAGGCCTTTCGACATTTTAATGAAATAAAGCCTTATCACGCAACTGATAACTCGACAAAACTTTTTCACAGGTAACAAACGTGGCAGGGATGTACAACATCGAGGTAATCAACACTCCCATACTACAGGAACCTCTTTTTACAACACAGCTGTACCACGATACATGGGACACTGTCTACTTCATCGACATAGAGGAACTGCAACCTGATTTAAAGCTACTACAGAGATATACAAATTCTTTAAATTTATATTGTCAATCAATAAAATCTAAATGCACCACACAAAAATCAATCGATGCTCTAAATAACCGAATATCTAAAATCTCTAAGAGATATGACAATATCAAATCTTTATCAAATAAACGCACGAAGCGTGGAATTTTTTAACTTTGTCGGAAGTGCTACGAAATTCTTATTTGGAACAATGAGCGCAAGTGGTGCAGAACAAATAAACGCGGATATAGACGAGGTATATAACAAAATACAAGCAATAGCCGTCCTTATAAAAATCAAACAAGCTTATTAAAAACAACGATATCAAAAATCCAGAAAATTCACGAGAAAACCACGAAGGATTTAGGACAAAAGCAAAACTTCACAGAAGCCATGACAAACTCTTTTAACACCCTAACTGCAAATATGAATATATTAAATTCTTTGTTCAACACCGAAGTAAATTTGAAAGAAATAACAGATATGATGCTATCAATTGAAACTGCTATAGCAGAATCAAAAAACGGAATCCTTTCCCCTGACCTAGTTACACCCAGGGATTTCATAACGTCCATTCAAACAATTCAGACAAACATACCAAAATCCCTTCCGTACCCATCGACAGAACAAAATTACTTTTTATATATGAAAATCAGTATAGTAGATGTCACATTGATCGCAAATAAACTAATTTATAAAGTTCATACGCCTATACCTGAAGCACGGAAATATCATGTGTCTCGTTTCATCACACTTCCATAGCACTCATATCTGAATTCATATATATTCGACGGGATTCATGATAAGTCTTGTGCTGTCTCAGAAGATGAGTTAATGTATACCACAATAGACGAGACAAAATGCAAAAATGCTAGAGAGCTTCATTTCTGCAAGATCACCAACATCATAAAACAAATTCAACTTTCAGATCCATGCATCTCATGGCTACTGAAGCAAGAGGGAACATTCGGCGAAAAGAAATATTTTAAAATGATGACAGACTACATTTACAGCTTCTCTAACGGTTACCAATGGTACATCTCACCATATAACCCACTACGTCTCACAATTAGCTGCCCAGGCAACATAGACAAGGAGGAAATCATTACTCAATCTTCTGTGTTGACCTTAGCAGACCACTGCCAGGCTAGATCAGCAGGGAAAATTTTTCCAGCCACCACACATTTTTCCAGAGACAAACCTATAAAATCACACCAAATATCATTTAATTTCTCAAAACTTGAATTGTCTATTTCGGAAAATAATTTTATTTCTTTACCTGAATTTACTAATGCTCACTTGAACTTACAGAAATTAAAAGATTCAGCACACGATCTCTCTTTAGCCCAGCAAGACCTCACTGACTCCTTGAATATTAGGCGTCAGCACTCGTGGCCAGCACACCTGGCTCAGCGGATTCTATACTATACTCTTAGAGCGAACATATCGTTCGAATAAATATTATATCTGCATAAATAGTCTCCAGAAAAACGCAATAAATATTTAAAAAAAAAGAAACTCATAAAATTTACGTTTTCACAAAAGAATACAACATACCAAATTTCTTTTGCACACTACCTCCAAAAAACTATTAAAACTTCACCTTTTCCTATCAAACACCCCAGATTTAACATTTGGTCCACATTGGACCGCATATCTTTTGACCAATCCCAACGGATTAAAAATGAAGAAATAATCAGCAATTTAGAATCCACAATATATACCCTTCCACTCGAAAAAGCGATAGACATACGATGGAGCACGGCCAACATTTTACGCCAAGCTCAAATTCCTTCCTCAAACTTAACAAAACAAGAAAAAACCGCAATTAAAGAACTCAATCGGAATAAAGATATTATAATATTACCTGCATACAAGGAAAACACAACAGTAATAATGAATAAAGAAAACTATAACTACAAAATCATGGACCTTCTAACTGACGATACAAACACAAAACTTAAAAAGGGTCCTACAAAAACAATAGTCAGTAAAACAAAAACCCTTCGCAAAGACTCTAAACTTGACAGCCAAACAATATCTAAATTCATATCTACTAATCCCATCTCTCCAAGACTTTACGGGCTCCCAAAAATCCACGAAGATAACATTCCACTCAGGCCGATCGTCAGCGCAATAAACTTACCAACTTACAACCTACCACGCTTCGTCACTACAAAACTAAATCCTTTTACATGAAACTCCATCACTCACGTCCAAAACTCACTTGACTTTATCAAAAAGATACAACAGATTCACATTCAACCCCAAGACATCATAGTGAGATTCGACATATTATCTCTCTTTACGATAGTACCAATCTCTGATACAATTTATATTATTCAATCTTTTACAAACTTTCCTACCGCGCTCGTACCTTTGATACAACACACTATAATACTTACTTCTCGTTCAATAACCAATTGTACGAACAAACCTCAGGGACAGCAATGGGATCCCTAATCTCACCTGTAATAGTCAATGTCTTTATGGCACATCTAGAAACTAAAATTTTCAATCAAGCCAAGCTTAATTCGGAAATTTGGTTCTGTACGTTGATGACACTTTTTTAATCTGGCGACATGTACGAGAAGAACTAAATAAGTGTTTCGATTTCATCAATCGATTACATCCTAATATCCAGTTCGCCATCGAAATAGAACTAAACGAAAAATTTCCCTTCTAAGACGTATTAATTTACAAAAGATTTGATAACACATTAGCACATGAAGTTTACAGAAAACTCACACACACACACACAGATATCTAAATACCTCCTCCCACCATCCCCCATCTCAAAAACAATCTGTCATCAACTCCCGTGTATAAAGAGCTGTCCCCATAACAGATAAAGATAACTTACAAAATGAATTACAAAACGTTAAACAAATCCTAAAACAGAACGATTACACAAACAAAAAAATTGATAAAACAATAAGTAATACACTAAAAATAAGAAGTCAATACAACCTACGAAAGAAAGAGAGAGAAAAATGACCACCACCCTTTCCCTACATCCAAGGTGTCACAGAATAAGTAAAAAGAATTCTCAACAAACCCAGCATCCAAACAATATATATACGAGGGTGGATTGATAAGTTTCCGGCCTGACCAAGAGATGGCGCCACTTGGCCTACCTTGAGGTGGCGTTCTATAGTACCATCCTTAGATAGCTTGTAGC
>NC_046663.1:136891247-136912589 GCF_010883055.1 Belonocnema kinseyi
CTTGGAGGAGATTATGTTGAGAAATAAAAAAAAAAATTCTTAAAAACGTTGTTTTTCTTGGTCAGGCCGGAAACTTATCAATCCACCCTCGTATATATATAAACCACCTGCGACAATAGGACATCTACTAAATAATCTTAAATAAAAAAGGTACCCCTAAGTGCTCTATGAGTATATAAAATCCCTTCTTCTTCTGGCAAAGTCTATATTGGAGAAACCGGGAGAGCGGTGAGACAACGTATAAAGGACCATGATAGTGAAGTCATTCTAAAATATTTCACGCAACCAGCACTAGGTGAACATCATATCGGAACAGGACATAACATTTTATTTGACAGAACAACAGTTATTGCAAAAGCACACATCTTTCGATGAAAACATTGAGAAGCAATCGACATCTTAAAACACCCTAATAACATCAATAGGGACAATGGATATAATGCCAATCTAATTTGGCTTACCGTCGTCCCGGATTTTTAAATAAAAGGACTTGATTGGCCAATCAGGTTCAGCTAGTCCCCACGGTGGGGCGCTCTGGTCAATCACAGGCATCGTATAGAGTGTATATAAGAACAACATAACCTGATACCTCCGTTTCAGGCCAGCCCTGAAAAAGTGAACTGCAATGTTCACGAAACATCGGCAAAAATCGTAGTTTATTACAAGAGTGAAACCCGAAATATCTCTTGTTATTATAATTAACCGCTTTCGAATTTTTACTGTGAGTTCATCGAACATTTCTCGGTTTACATACAAATACATACATAAAATATAATACATACATAATAATACATACAAATCCATGAAAATATGATTTTTTTTTCGTTTCCTAGAATATAGTTACCAGTTGATGACGTTTTCATAAACAAATTATTTCTGTGTGGAGCTGATAATGTCAAGTGGCGGCTAGATTTCTATAAATTTATATACAATGAAATAAAAGAATATGCTAAATTTTAAGTTCAGTTAGGTTCTTGGGGTCGCTGATTTCAAATATGATGCTTGACTTAAAAAATTCAAAATCGCTGATTAAATATGGCAGATTAAAATGATCAAAAATGTTTAGAACTAAATGGGATTGTTCATATTGGATGCAAGCGGCATGCAACTCGATGAGAAAGCCATCCTCATAAGCTACAGTTCATAAAAGGTAAAGTACCCAATTTTAAGCTCTCCTTTTCTAATTATTTATTATTATTCGACGTTATGCAAATGAAAAATACACGATCTGTTAACAGGAATAGCAAGAAAATAATTATTAAATAAATCATTTAAATTGATTACCAGTTTTCCTCGCGGAATATTTTGTTTTTTCTCGTTGTAGATAACTTATCAACTTTTTACAATGAAGGGAAATGTAATTCTTTATTAACATTTAAATTTTTTCATAAAGATGAAACTTAACATGTTTTTCTTTTAAAAGAGCAGGAAAAAAGTTGTTTTTCGGGACAGATGTATTGATAGTTTTTTGAAATTTTAGAACGCATGAATCATATTTTTAAACGTTTTTTTTATGTCCATTTTTAAAGATATAAAAAATTTACCTTCTGACTTAGAAATTTTAATCGTGGATCCGTGAGGGCAACCCAGCGGGGGCCCCTTTGAAATATTCATGTTGTGAAAGTTCGAATTACAGAAACGTGTCATTCAATTTTTGACAGAAAATCATTATTTATAAGTGTGATCTCATGAAACCTTAAAATTAGCAGTGTCAAAAAATATACGTCCTTTGGAATTAAAAATTTTAATCGTTGATCCGTGAGGGCAACAGAGCTGGGTCCCCTGCGGGGGCCTATATGGAACATCCATATTGTGAGCGTTGGAATTTCAGAAAAGTGTCGTTCAATTTTTACAGAAAATCATTATTTGTAAGTCTGAACTCATGAAACCTTAAAATTAGCAGTGTCAAAAAAATATACGTCCTTTGGAATTTGAAATTTTAATCGTTGATCCGCGAGGGCAACCGAGCTCGGTTACTTTTATTTAATTCAAAGTACAAAATGTGTGAAAATAATACAAAATTCTGAATCAATTCACTTTTTTTCGATATGACCACCGTTTGCCTTCACAATGGGCTTGAGACGGTCCAAAAACGAATCTCAAGCTGCCCGAATGTGACTTGCAGGTATTTTGGCCCACTCGCAGACAATGGCTTTTTTAAGCGTCTCGAGACTGGTGTATCTTTTAGTTCGGACCTTGCTCTCCAAAATGGTCCAAAGAGAATAATCCATTGGATTCGAGTCTGGCGAATTCGAGAGCTATTGTGTGGACGTTATGAAGTTCGGAACGTTGTTTTTCAGCCATTCTTCGATCACTCGAGCTTTGTGAGTCGGTGCCGAGTCCCCTTAAAACGTCCATTGTCTACCACTGAAATGTTGTCCGCCCACGGCTTCAAAGCAACCTCCAGAATACTTTCCCGATAATATTTGGCATTTACCATGACGCCAGGCTCGATGAAAACGATTGGAGAGCGCCCATCTGCTTTTACAGCGGCCCAAACCATTATCTGTTGCGGGTGCTGCTTCCTGGTGGCCAATCGATGACTCAAATTCTCGTATGGACAGTCGGTCAAGTAAACCCTATCATTTTGAGAGTTTACGAATTGCTCAATTGGAAAAATTTTCTTGTCAGAAAACACAATGTTCGGAAATTGACCGCTTTCGGCCAAGCGAAGCAACTCCTTCGCTCTCTCAAGTCTGACTTGTTGCTGCTTCGGTTTGAGATGATGCGCCTTTTGGATCTTGTAAGTCTTGACCATGAGATCATTTTTCAATATGCGGCGGATGCTATGGTCGGATATTTTCAGTTCTTTTGCCATTTGATTGGCACTTCGTCGCGATTTTGGTCAAGTCGCTTCTTCACATTTTGAACCATCTCACGTGACGTTGCAGTCTTTTGATGACCACCTCCATGACTTTTTGCGATACTACCAGTATTATTGTAACGAGTTATAGTGCGATAAACAAAAACTTTATTCAGTTTAAGGTGATTGAGCTCACGAACAATTGCTGGTTGTGATTTTCCAGCTAAATATAAAGCAATCACTCTATTACGTATGAAATCCATCACTCGTTTTTTTTTCGCGTTCACTTTTAGCAAAAATGCTTTGTGCGCTTCTAAACAATACTCCGAACTGTCATTTAGCAAACTTTTACACAGCTGATGCTCATGCGTCAGCTGCGCGAGCGGTCTGAATTTGGTTACACTTCGAGTGCCGGACCCTGTATATGGAACATCCATATTGTGAGCGTTCGAATTTCAGAAAAGTGTCATTCAATTTTTGACAGAAAATCGTTATTTGTAAGTCTGAACTCATGAAACCTTAAAATTAGTAGTGTCAAAAAAATATATGTCCCTTGGACTTTGAAATTTTTTTAATCGTTGATCCGTGAGGGCAACAGAGCTGGATCTCCTGCGGGGGCCCCTATGGAACATCCATATTGTGAGAGTTCGAATTTCAGAAAAGTGTCATTCAATTTTTGACAGAAAATCATTATTTGTAAGTCTGAACTCATGAAACCTTAAAATTAGTAGTGTCAACAAAAATATTTACCCTTCGAATTAGAAATTTGAATTGTTGGTCTGTTTCTATACGGATATTTTTTCAATTCGCATTTTACCGTTTGTTCTTTCTCGGGTTCTACCCGGAAACTTACACGGTATTTATATCCTTGTTTTATCAGGTTCTATCCGGCAATTGAAAATATTCCCGCTGCCCATACTTCCCTATGCGGCATTTTATCGGCCTCTATCCGGATTTTTCAACGAAAAAAAAGTTGTTTCTGAACTTATAGTTATATAATCTTCATTTCTTATAGTTGTTGAATACACAATTCGCCAATCAAATACCTTACACATATATAATTACATGCTTAAACGCTTTGAAAAATCGCACTTGCTGAGGATTCACACCCAACCTAAACTACCTAAACTTATACTCTACTGCGCGCTCTCACTCATTTAACTATCAATTCACTTAGAGCTTGTTTACACAATTTCGGCCATGATTGTAATGAGTAGTTTCAAGGCAAATTGAAAATTTTCGATAGACATTAATAAAAACATGTATTTGAAAACATTTTAAAATTAAATTTTACTTATTTTGAAAACGGCTCAATAGTCTTTTTTCTTTAAATATTTAAATAGTATATCAACTATATAAAGGTAATAAACAATAAAGAAAAGTCAAGTGCAAAAATGCTTTAATAACGCTGGTGACAAAAAGATATTTTCGGTAATACAAAAACCTTCATAAAGCGCGCAGTTTTTAATTTATCCAATTATTTTATGATTATTTCTTACTTAGATTTGAATGCAAAATAACAGTTCTTAAACAATATTTTATAATATGTTAAACAAAAAATCGAATTTTCCTCATTTCAGAAAGGGCTCAATACTTTTGGTCTTTAAATATTCAAAGCGTTCAAAGAAGATCCAAAAGCAATAGATAATAAAGAAATGGAAGTATAAAAATGCTTTAATATCCTTAATGGGCATTTTCACTAAAATAGTCTTCTAATGTAAGTTCCAAGAAAGTTCCAGATAGAGCCGAAAAAGACTTTATCAGGCAAATAATTCAATTTTCTATTTCTGATGTTCGTTTTAGAGCCAGATAAATCCAGATAGAAAATGGTTCTTGATCTTAGATGCAAAAAATTCTCTAACTTAAATTCCGACAAAATCCGACAAAGATACAGTAAAAAGACAAGAGTTATTTCTTTCTCCAAAATCGAGAGTACTTAAAAGCTTAGTTTTAGTAAAAATAAGAATAATTATTTAAACCTTGATGTACTAAAGAAAATATCATCTCTTCTACTACGATTACAAAATAAATAAAAATAAATCCCTTCACGAATTCATTTTCCAGAATTTATCAACCACTTTTTAAACAAGGAAGAAGAAAAATAATAGTATTTTTTTAAAGATGTGGCCTTTAGGTACAAGTTTATTCAGTGCGACGTTTTTGAGTTTTACCACTATTAACTCTCTTTAAAATTATATGTTTCGTTTTATAGAAACGGTGAATCTAGAAAAACGTATCAGTTTCATCGCGATTTCAGACCAGAAGGTTCATTTTCGATACACAAAATTAAAATTCTTCTAATTTTTAAATTTACAATCTGTTTTCCATGATAGAAATTGAAATAAAAAGGTTTTATTGGTGAATTTTATCAGTCTAGTTACATTACACAGGATGTCGCAGGAGTATTGTCATTCTTTGTAATGGCGGATAAAAGAAAAAATTCACATCGAAAAGTCTTAAAACATTTTTGGGTTCGTTTCGTATTTTGGGTACTTCAGGAAATTGAAACGACCCTAAAATAAATTTGCAAAGAAATCAATTCTTTTATGTAAACATGTTCCAGATAAATTATTTGCTCATCAAAATAATATGCATGGAAGAAATGGAATTATAGGCTAGATTCTTCGAAATTTGGTGAGCGTAGCACAAATAATTGCAGTAGGCCTAGATAATGCATACATTATTGCAAATAATCAGTGACCGTCCTGACTTTTTTTGAATTTTTTAAAGGATTTTTCATTTTTCGTGAAATATTTAGAATAAATATTGAAATAATTTGAATTTTTTAGTCTTTTTAATTCTGCAGAATTCTCTCGGCATTCTTAGAATTCATTTGTAATGTTTTGAATGTTGGTAAAGATCTTTGAATCCTCTTGAATAATTCAGGATGTATCTTGATTTATTTATAATTTTCTTCACTTTTCTGAAAACATGGAATTCTTTTCAATTATTTCCAAGCTCAATTCGCAAAATTCAAAAGTCTTGAAAGAATTCACAATAATTCAACGTGAATTCTAAAGATTGTAGAAGAATTCTGAAAACTTAAAAAAATTCAAAAAAACTTCAAACAAATTCAACGACTTCTTCAGAATAAAAAAAGAGTGCGACTAAATTCAGTAACAGTTCACCCGTGGACAAAGTTGCTGAATTTGAAAATATTTAAAAAGAATTCCATGCTTTCAGAATAATTCAGACAATTCAAAACATTTGATTATATTCTGAATTAAACAGAGTTGGTCACTGATTATATGCTATAATGTACGAATTATCTCGGCTCACTGAAATTATTCATGCTACCCTCACCAAATTCCGGAGAAAGGACATGAAAATAATCTGGAATGTAACCATGCATGTAGTCAGTTATGTTAAGAGCGTTTTGAGAGTCTTTTTTCTACAACAAACCTGGTCAGAATAAAAAAAGAGTAAAGCAAGATCATCTTCAACTTCTTATGGTCGTTATCGTTATTCTAACGAATTTGAATTCTTGTATTACGAGGGCTATATAAATGTAATTAAACTTCAGAAGCGAAATGAGATTTTCAGTAAGATTATATACCACTAGATATTTTAAACGCACCTTACTGCTCTACACGAAAAATTCAGTCTCTACACAATATGATCGCGAACTAATGCTTTAAACTCGATACTTAAAAACGTCAATCGGAGCCAGAAACGTTGCTATTGGTTGGTTTTGTACTGCTCACTACTTTCAAGCTGTTTGTAGATTCAACAGGATAATCATCATCTGTAAAATATAAATCAGTTAATTGTGGTATAAAAATAAACCAGAGGTGCGCAATTAAGTCTATTACACGACTCTACTCTATATAATTCTTTTTAGAGCACGAAACAGCTGGATTCGAAGTTTTTTGCTCATCTTGGTTCTAACTGTTAAAAAAAATTAATACCAAAATCGTTGTCACTCAATTGCGCCGGAGAAAATCTACAACCACTGGATAAGTAGGATTTCAACTTTCCTACACTAGCTAGTATTAATCCTAAGAACGGCGGAGAAGGTTTCAGAGGTCGGGATAAATATTCTGGATGATACTGCGTAGCAACATAGTAGGAGTGCCCTTCAAGTTCGACGATTTCCATTCGCTCGGATTGTTCGTCGTGACCTGTGATGGAAAATTCAGTTAGTCATGCAACTCTATTGTACCTTCGCACTTTTATTCCAAATGTTTCAAAATAAAACCACGCTCACCGACAAACTTCATGCCAGCAGCTTGTAAATCACCAACATATTTTGGATTGATTTCGTATCGATGACGATGACGTTCTTCCACGCTATTTTTATTGCCATACAATTGCTCTGCAAAACGAAACATAATATTTTTAAACCTAAAAATGCACTTAATGCTGCACAACCAAGTGCATAGTATCAGAATGAGATACACTACGAGGGTGGAGTGAAAAGTTTCCGGCCTGCTAAGGAAAAACAACTTTTTTCGTTTTTTTTTCACTCCATTTTCCCACATAATCTCCCTCAAGACTAATACATTTCTCATAACGGCGCTGTAATAGAGTGATGCTATTTTTGTAGACCAATTCGTCAAGTCCCTCAACGTAATCATATACAGCATCGATGACTTCCTCGTTGCTCTGAAATTTTTGATCTTCCGAGCCATTTTTTAAGGATAGGGAAAAGATGATAGTCGCCGGGGACCAAATCTGGCGAATATGGTGGATGGGGGAACAACTCTTAACTTCACTTCGTTGATTTTAGCCATCGCAACGACGGACATATGGGGAGAGGTGTGTTTTCGTCGTGAAAACGCGTTTGTTAGAAAACGCGGTACCCACCTAGCACAGTGCTTTTCCATGCCCAAAAGTTCATGTAAAATATTGCATACATGCTTAATTGGCATCCTAGTAGCCGCAGCTATCTCACCTTTAATCTGCGGTCCTCTATCACCATTTTATGAATTTTTTCGATCATTTCGGCAGTTGCGACCTCAAAGGGGCGTTCTGAACGTCGTTCAACAGAAATGCTCGTGCGACCTCTCTTAAATTCAGAAACTCACTATTTAACCGTCGAATATGATGGAAAAGTCTTTCAGTGTGGAAGCCATTTATTTTTTAATTTGAAGTGGTGTTAGGCCTTTTAAATAGAAGTATTTAATGACCGCACACTTCTCTGATTTTTACATTCAGTAGGCTTACAAATGTATACTAATAGGGCAATCGACTTGAAAATTGATATACAAGCTAGTGAGATATAGTACTATGGAATACAAGCTAAAAATTAGACCTGCTGGCGCCATCTGTGGGTCCGGCCTGAAAATTTTCACCCCACCCTCGTAATATTTTCTTAGTGTTTTTACAAATAAAATATTTTAATTATTAGCCCTATGGCGACTGTAAGTTATGTACTTATTACAGAATTTTCTCCGCTGAAACGAGTCCGTCTTTTTCCTAATCTCATTGTCCCACCCATTTGTCCTTGATTGTGCTCTGGCATATCGATGACAAGAGGATTCTCGGTCTCATTATCAATTTCAGTGCTATTAGCGTTACTTAAATGTAATACATCACGCGCGAATTCTATGACTGCGGCTTGCATTCCCAAGCATATGCCAAGGAACGGCGTGTTGTTTGTTCTGCACCATTTACATGCTTTTATTTTGCCTTCCATTCCTCTTTTTCCAAAACCTCCCGGAACTACGACGCCACTAAAATATAAAAAAAAACCGATTAAATCGTGAATGCTCAAAAACAATTTGACACGGCACAATAAACCGTTTCTGACTCGCTTATATCATGAACAAACAATTCGTATTTGACAGTTTTTTATAAAAGGTGGTATTAATTGATAACAGTCTTGCGAAACTTCAAAAATACCACATCAATTGTACGTAAAACAGTATACTTTATACTTTTAAAGGAATCCTTACTCGCTTTTGCATAACTGTTGCCATGCTTCATAATATATTACTGGGTCTGATTGTAATTTCGTCTTTTCTAAATTGCAGGCTTCAATGTACTGAAACAAACAGGAAAAAGTTCACAATACATATAGCACTTAATCAGTAAAACGCATTCTAGTGAGATTCATCACATACCTTTAATTTTAATTTGTATCCTACTTGCACAGAAGCGTGTTGCAATGCTTTTGTCACAGAAGCATATGAATCTTCAAGCTTAGTGTATTTTCCAACTAAAGCTATAACAACTTCTTTCCTCAAGTGTTCAATACGTTCGGCGAGATCTCGCCATTTACGCATAAAATTACGTGGTTGTTGAATTCCAACGTTCAACTGTAATCTGTCACTCAGGAAAGGTATAACACCTTGACTTTCCATTAAGAGAGGAACCCGGTAAATGGAAGAGAGATCGTGTATCGTTATGACCTGTGAAAATGTATAAAGTAATTATATCAACTCACAATAATAATACGGTAGTGTCTATTATTACGGAATTAGCCGTAAGAGTATTGCGCGATCATCGCATTATTAATAATGAATGTCATGTTTTCTTTCTCATATTGCCCTTCCGAAAAGATAGATAAAAAATATATGACAATTCTGAGGATATATGTTGACTTAGGGTAGTAGAACATGGATCAGGTGAGTTGGAGGGAGGATTGTGGGTTGTAATAAGGGTCTCACGGGATGGAAACGAGCGTCATATTATACTCCCTAATAATTTCGAGGTAGGCGAAACTAGTTAGGTACAAAAAGCGTACGATTAACCACAAGCGAAAAATTTTGTAATACTAGACAGCAGTAGGATTCTGGTGCCACAAAAAATGTTGTATTCGAACAGCCTCTATTTTTATCTCCTTATGATATAAAGAAAGCTATATTTAGATTCAAAACTTTTCACGGCATCGGAATCCCACTGCAGTATCTATAATTCACAACTGTAATAGTTTGAACAGGCAAATACAATGTATAAGAGATAGCTTGAAGTGCTTGTGCGCATACCTGTTCTGGTGGAACGTGACAGAAGTTCGAAATTTTATCCTTAATGGTATCGCCGATTGGATTTTCAGAACGGCATATAATAAGATCTGGTGATAAACCGAGACCACGCAATTCTCGAACACTAGATTGTGTTGGTTTAGTTTTTGGTTCCCCCGTGGATCGTGGCTAAAATCATGCTATGGAGTTAATCTCTTAGTTTTTGATGACAAATTACGTACAAGATGTGGAAAAGCTCGAAATTTTCGAGCTACTCCAAAGTTTCGAGTTCCCAAACGGTTTTGAGCTCTCGAAAGTTTCGAGCACTTTAATAGTTTCGAACTACCAAAAAATGGAACTAACCGGAACATTTTGGGAAAATCGGGCTACTCATAATTTTATATTTTATAATTTCATTTATTTATTTATTAATAAAAATCAGAAATATTTTCGATTGTTTTCTGTGAATTAAATGGCAAACTTTATTTTTGAGGTTGTTTTATCCAGTTTTGTGGAAGATGTGTTAGTTTATATGTGATATCGCGTTTCATGTAAACGTAAGTTGGGTTTGAAAAAATGTAAAATTTTTTTTGAGGTTACTTGTTTTTTGGCAACAGAGGGTGGTTCACTGCTTGGAAGGGCAAGGGTGGTTTAGAGTATCGAGGGTTGAGGTCCAAGTATGGGCTATCCACTATTTCCGGGCCAGACAATAATACTGCCGGAAGACTACCAAGGATGAATGGTTGCGGAGAGAAACGTGACTGCGGAACATCAGGCCAACGCTCACAATATGGAGGATCCATTTTTTTATGTCCATTTTTAAAGATATAAAAAATTTACCTTCTGACTTAGAAATTTTAATCGTGGATCCGTGAGGGCAACCCAGCGGGGGCCCCTTTGAAATATTCATGTTGTGAAAGTTCGAATTACAGAAACGTGTCATTCATAAAATTCATAAAATCATAAAATTTTATTTAGATTTGGTGACGAGGTCTACAGTTTGAGGGCTCCGAGTTGAGTAAGTTTCAGTCTCGAAACTTACTATACTTAACGAATTTTCGTCGATGTTGCTGAGTGTGGTCTCGAGCGATTGGCCCGTGCTTTTAAAGTAAAATTCTACAAGCGTTGGGCGAACAACGCAGCCGCGCTTGCGCTGTGCTTTGAGGGTCTAAGTCAACTGATCAATCTCCATGCCCTGTTCGATCTCGATCTTAAAGAAACTTGGAGCTGAGGATATCTGGGGTATCTGTTGGCTGTATTGACCATTTATGTTAAAAAAGTAACATTAAATCATTATTTTTGCTTTCACTCAAGTCTATTTTGTGATCAAATAATTCTGTTAAATACTTTTATATTTATTATTTGTTACAAACAATTGATTTTCACATTTAATCATTTAGTCTGGCGATACCTGGATATTGGGGGTTTTCATGAGGGGGCCAAAGCTTTCTCCAATGCTTCGCTCGACAGGGTGATCGAACATTGAGGTGACAATGTGTGTGGGTTCTCAAGCAGTCATGGGGCTGCTCTCTGGAGGAAAATCTGTCCCTGGTGGAGAGTCAATAAAGTCACTTTTTTCGCGTCACAATGTTCTTATTTTTAAGGCGGTATTTAGCCCTTTCTTAGCATCAGAGAGTTGGTGATTTCGGGAAAAAAATTGGTCATCGACTTCGTATTGCTGAAGGAATTCCTTAGGAGCTTCTTTTAATATTTTCCCCCCTGAGTACTAAGCCTAATGTTATAGCACCTGGAAAATTTCGTTTCCTAAGGGTATTTGTTTGTCAGGGGCCTTCTTGGCCACGACAGACGGTCCTGAGGGATTTGCGGCAAGCACAAATGTGACAGCTATGCACGTATTCCTCGATGTCTTCTCACATCCAGTACCAATTAGCGAGCCTCCTCTGGGACTTGAAGAAGCCTGGTGCACATGCGCTGTTGAAAAAATGTTCTTTTTCGTCAGAAATGCTAGTGTCTGAAGTTGTTTTCATTTGGAGCCGAGTTTGCATGTCTTGTCCTCCGCCTGTTGGGCGTTGGTAATATCATACATATCGCGTGTTTTTACAAACGCAAGATACGGGGATTGTTTGGGCACGGAAATTTTATTTTTAAGGGGCAGCAAGCCCCCTAAACTTATTGAGAGCCTAAATGATGACGAAATATTTTCGCTAATTTTTTTTAACGAGACTGAGCGGGGGAGAATTTGGACTTGCATTTTTTTTTTGCTTTATACGGGTGGCGTCAAGTACGGCATTTACTTGCTCGCATTGGGGAAGTTGGCCTCGGAGGTGATAACATGAGCGAGGAAATCAGTTGAGGTTTTTCCAAAGCAGCTTTTTTTCCAATGAATACTTGATACTGTATATGAGACGTTCTCTAGAAAAACGGCTTAAGTTGATTCAGGTCGTTTCTAAAATTTATGAATAATTATATCGTTACCTGCCTTTATTATTTAATCCTGCACAATAAATGTAATTGTAATGTATAATCAGTAAAAAATAAAACTATTGCAATACTGTCACTTTATCCGACATTACACATCTTTTTGAAGACTTTTTCAGTCCTCCGTTAAAAAGGCTCAAGTGTTATTTTATTAATACGCTGATAAATATTAATATTTAATGTTAAATTCTTTTCCACCGGTCGAAGTTAATTATTAGATACTAAAAATTGTAAGTGAAACATAATAAAATACGTTAAAATAAAAATAACCACTGATCAAATACTGTACATTCTTAAAAATGCAATTATCTCAAAATGACACATTTCGACTTAAGACCATGTATCGTGTAGACTAGCTGATCAAGTCAGTTCTGAGATCTATATTTGTTCACCTATATTTAAAAATAAAAGTTTAAATAACGCGGAAAAAATGTTCGAAAACGTTTTAATAAATATTACAGCACCGTTTGTGACAATTCGCAGAATTGGAGAAAGAAAGAAGTTTATTTATCAAAATAAGAGATATCGACCGACGTATTTAGGCTTTACGGCAGAAGTTTGACTTGTATCTTTCTCTGTCGGTAAAGAAGAAGTTCGCTGTTGGTAACTTTTGTTTTGTGCTGCTCTGATATAGCTGATACGTATGTCAGGAACGTACGTTAGTTTTTGCAATATTTGTGTATAATGTTCGTCAACAATTTTGGTTGTTTTACCCACTTCAATCAATATAAACCTCATAACTAGCCCATTGACAAAATTGAAGATTGTTTACATGGTTCTACAGCACGGTCCGTATTTCTCCAAATTAGTAATTTAAAAAAATCACAATTCTAAATACTTAAGAACAGATACACCTTCCTTCGCGCCTTCCATTTAGCGTGCCAAATTTTCAACACAATATCTCATTCCGCCTGGACGTACCATAAGTTGGGAAAGAAAAGAACGGATATAGCTTCCAGTTTTATTTTCTTCGAAATTTTGTGTTCAAAATTTCCACCGGAACAAAGCAGAGACATGCACTTCATTATCTCCTCTTGCATTTCCTAAACTTTCAGAGCAATACATCATTTCGTTTAGGCGTGAGTTGCCTTTGGTCACATGGCCCTCTCGTTACATGGCCCTCTCGTTACATGGCCTCAAGCCGTTCTTCGAGAGAGCGACTCATATTGGCTAGCCTTTCTATTCTGAACATTTAGCCGAAAGGGTTGGGTGGTTGTGAATTCTGGGTCAATCATGAACTGCACTTTGTTCTTCGATCCAGACGTCTCCGAGGATTTAAGGAGCGTTCATTTTGTCGCCAATGTAAAAGGTGCTTTTGGTACAATATTCGCATACGGTTACTTCTAGTTCGACCGTATCTTGCAAAATAAGGAACGTTTCTGATTTCGCTATCTTCCATTTTTCGTGCTGAGGCTTCGCTCACTGGTCTTGGGCTTCAGTTAACTACCGAAGCTGTACACAATTATCAGTAGAATCGCTATCAAAAGGGGCCCATAATTCTCGGATGTTAAGAATTACTTGAAAGTGGAGGAAAACTCTTTTTGTACTTTGGAGTCGTATGGGGAAGGGGACTAGCCTCCAGTTTTTCTTGGTCGTTTGTAGGGGGAAATCTAGGGGGCACTCCATCTTTTTTGCACAACAGTCGCGGTTAATGTGAATACCCGCGCAGTACCAAAATTTTGGTAGACGGCATGCAGGGGTGGATTTCACGGCCTTGGTTTGATGCTCAGCCCATTTGGAGGTCTGGACTATTTCAAGTGCATCAAACTCGTTCTTTACCGCTCTGAGCATGAGGGTGTCGAAATCGGCTAGCTAGGAAGCTTGTATGGCGCAGAGAATCAAGGGAAACAACAATTCTAAGAGGGTAGCGACCTTAGCTTCTTCCAGAAAATAAGTTTGTACGTTCTGGAAAAGTAAATAGTTCATCTGAAGAAAAAGACCAACAGGTTCTTTGTCTCCTTGTCTTTAAAAGTATAGTTGCGAGAAGGCTACCTAGAATGGTGGCCGAATTGTATTTTTGTGGAAATGTCAGGAAATGAGGCCATTCAAAGAGGAAGACACGGTAAAAATCAGACCATCCCGTGACAGCCTCCTTTATGACTTGACTCACTAGGTTAATTCGCTATTCGGCCAGAGATTATTAGTTTTTTTTTTAAATATTGATCTATTTGAGTAAGAAAGACAGTGGTGTATTCGTAGTCACGATCATTGAAGTCTGGCAGTAACCGGGAGAAGCAGGGCTCACGTTGAGAATGGCCTGCAATGTCAGTTTTTGTTCAAGGAGCGGGTTGTCAACAGTCGATGGGGCGTTAAAGAAAATTCTTCACAGACGGAAATTTATTACAGGTGCGGCCATATTGGATGATAATATAGCTTCAACATAGGGTCTGAATCCGAGAAGTGGAGAATAAATTAAAGACGGGTCCGTGTTTTATGATTATTAGCAGGGTGAGAGTGCTCCTGTAAGCCAAACTCCAGTTTCGGGGACCTACGAGTCTGTGTCAAATATCTTTGTGTCATGGGCGCATTTTGAACCATAGAAATTGAAAATCTGTGAATTTTTGCGATTTAAAAGAATATAAAATACGTCTTAAAAAAAAAACTAAAATCAATCAACTATAACACTCTTAGTTTTAAATTCAAGTTTAGGTATATGCAATCACAAAAAAAGTAACTGGTCTCGAATTCAAGACTTTTAAGTCGCTAATATAAGAATTTAAAGCAAAATTGATTTGCAATTTTTAATTCCCATTGAGTATCTCGTCTAACAACGAACCACCGCTCGGGAGAACAGGTCAAGATGGACGACGGGAGGTGTCTTTGCTCAGTACTTAGCAAACCCTTCGACGGTGCTGTCCCATCTCGCGTACGGGCTGCATATCCTTTAGTACTGGGCCGTACCGCGTTATATTCCCGTCGTAACAATTCTGTTACAATATAAGTTGGAAATAGTGTTGAGTTTCATTTCAGGGTCCCAAGTTTGGGCGCCAATTTGAGGTAATCTTGTGGACTAAGACAGACTAAGGAGATGTGGTTGGAAAGAAGTCCTAGGTTCGCGACTCGGGATTCTAAGTTTTCTGACAGTTGAGGTTAGGTTGCCCAGTCAACGAAAGAAGAATTCTAGATGTTTCTTTAGTGTAATTTAGACTTACAAGTATAATTTAAAATTTAACCCAAACTCAGCGGAATCAATTTTCTCACTATAAATACAACGTTTCTACTCCACCCAGAAAAATCACTCAACGCATTTTGTGGTATAATATTGTTACGTACCGTCAAACTAGCAATCATTGTCTCAATTTATTCTTTGTAAATTTTTACATTTAGATACATAAAGGCTTTCATAAAGTGCCGAATTTAATCACACGGTACATTCGTTTTTATTAGTGGGTTGAAGTATTACTGCTCTCTGATTGAGAGCGCCGTTGTAGCCATGCTTATTTGTAGAGAGGGGATTGGGGTGAATTTAATGAGACACAAATGTTTTTTTTAGATTCAAACGTTTTTAAATTATAATCCATTTTATGTAAAAATAAAAGAACGATACATTTTTCTGCTACCATTTTTCAGAAAGACTGGTTGTAGAAGGAAAGAGAGTCGTTGCTCCTCTTACGATGCTTCCTGTGAAAATAGGCGTTCTCGAAATTTTCTTCAGCACGAGATGGAATGCATTTAGCAGAAAGAGGGACAGTACTTTAAAAAATCTACTCTTCTCTATTCTTTTCCCAGGTGATTCAAAATTCCAATTTTTCACAGAAATTTCTCCTTTTGTGTTGCGATTCGAGAGAAGAATCTTTCTCCGTGCTATTTGTTGAGCTATCCCACTTTTCTTCGCACTAGGATTTAAACGTATTATTTTTAAACATTTTCAACCTCGTCGGGTGGGTTCCTTTTCCAAATAGAAATTTAACGTCCGCACGGCGTTAATTGACAATACAGTAAGTTTGGAATTTATCAAAGACCGATCCCGAACCGCCGAGGTCGATTATAACATTAACTTTCGGAAAAAGATACCGAGCGAAGAACCGCTCACTGGTATGTTTTTCCTTCGACTTAATTTTGTTTTAGCTCATCGGCTAGTGGTAAAATCATTCGGTGTGGATTTTCGATAATTTGGAAGTTGAACGTAACGAAAGATGGAATTTGATGATAAACAATCACTGCTGATATTTTCCCAAAATGATCAAGACCTATTTATTGCTGTTGTCAGCAATTAGGCCATTCGAAGACACATTTTCATGTGGCAGGAATTTTTGCAATAGAATCCGCTGAATTGAGTAAATTGACTTTCTATATTACTTTAATATTTACTTGCCTTGGACCAGTAAAAAATATCTTAGTATTTATTTTAATCATTGGTATTTATTTCGAACGCATTGCAGTGTCTCTCTATTATTCTTTTCTATTCCTAGTTCAGTCCCCTAGTAGTAAATTTTATCGCTACATTCTTTGCACGAATACATCTGTAAATGAGACCACGTAAGTCTAAAAAGGTAAGGTCTTTTAACCTGTACATTTGTTAATCTTTTTAGCCTTACGTACGTAACACTTTTAGAATAAGCCAATTTTTTGTAATATCAATCAGAATAATTACATTTTTTCGATTTGCTTAATGGGCCACTTATTTCCAAATTCAGTTAATAAATGGTTTCCAGCTAATCTTTTCTCTTTTTGTTCTTGCTTTTTTTTATTTCTCTGATAATATTTTTTTTTGTATTATTGGACTTAAAAAATGTCGCATAACATTTATTTAAAGCTCCTCCGTATCCCATCGTAACAGGGCCATAATAGCCTCTCTTGAACCTTCTGCCCCCCCCCCCCGCCCCAACCTAAATGTGCTACGTAATATATGGATGACCCTTAAATTAATAAAAACGCAAAAGTTTATTTCAAGGTTCAATATTCGCTTCAAAGTTAATGCAAATATCGTAAATCACTGCAGCAAAATGAAGCTCTTTATTTTTATTCTTAAGACATCTTACACTTTTCAAGAGCAGTCAATAATTGTATTTAGAAAAAGAATTGAAATGCACTACCGCCACCTAACATGTGGACATCTAATTTTAAGTATTTAGAATTTTTAAATTTAATTCTTTATAATATTTCCCTTAAACACTTTGAGGGCTATTTAAATACTGAATAAAATGAACCCATGCTGCAATCACTTTGTATATTTCTTAAGTGATTTCTTGCAACAAAAGATCAAATTGTAATGTTTTAAAAAGAAATTCTAGAACATCTAAGATAATAAATACTTTTCAATGTTGTTTTTCTCATTTTAGAGCGAAATTTCTGTACAATCGTAGCAACTTACCAGAAAAATTGTAAAAAATTGCTTGCATGATGTAAGAAGTTTAAGGCAGTTAAACTTGAAACGCAAAAATTGGAAAAATTATAATATTTTTTTTCTTTAATCATGAATCTTCTTCTTTTCAATATCTTTTCATTGATTCATATTTCTAGTTATTTTCCAATTTCCCAGTGATATAGACACAGACGCCTGTTGATATCCCATGAAATTCTTGGCAATCTCAAATAATTCCTTACAATTACCTACAATCTTTGCAATCTATTGAAATCTGATGAAGTAGTATGATAAAATTCCACAAAGTACAATTATATGTTTAAACCCCAGTAAAAATGCTTTTAAATTCTTTTGTTCCGTGGAAATGGTTAAGAACCACATGAAGTCCCGAAAATCTGTTAAAATCTCTTGGAATATTTAAAAGTCTTAGAAATTCCGTGTAATCTTCGATTGCCCTTTAAATCTGTTAAAATCTTTTGAAAGCTTTTCAAAATTCTTTTCATTACGCAAAAATTTCTTTAAATCTCTAAGAAACCATCGAAATTCCTTGAAATCTTTACAATCATTTAAAATCTCGCGAAATCTGTTAATATCCTCGAAATCCTTTGATATCACTAAAATCCAATGAAAAATCTTTATAATTAGGTTCCTAACCCTAAACTCAGAACAGAAAGCTCCAGTCCTTTGCAGTGCCGTAAGACGCACGTCTTCTATAGTTCTGTATTGTTCATGATGATTAGGATGATCAGCTTATAGCCAAACTTGGTGTCTGTAAAAAATGAAAGAATGGTGAAAAGCGTTTTCCATTTAAGTTCAATAAAAGACTAAACTTTTTACTACAACCTTAGATAAGGACAAGTTAGAGACTTCGAAATAGAAACGTTAGAAACTGTTTTTATAACTGTGCGCCATAATCTGCCGTGATTTGGAAGAACACCGTTAACTGCATTTCGGATAAAGTGCCTTCGGCCGCCTACCGTTAACTGCATCCTGTTGATTGCACGGGCTAAGATACACGATGATACAAAACAGTTATTAACAGGTTTACATCCAAGCCTCCTACTTTTCTTTATCTGAGGTTGCAGTCCAATATTAAAACTTTCATTTAAGCCAAGTAAAAGGTTTTATCGTATTTCATTCATTTTTTAGGGACACTCAAATATAAGAATAACGTATTTATTGGACCTATTCACCTACTAGTTTGGATCACAAACTTGACGTGATGGAACTATTTTTGTCGTTGCACATACAATCAGCGTCCAAAAATCTATGAAAAATATTCGAGAAAGAAAAAAAGGTAATTTTTGTAGAGCAGTGCAAGAGACCAGGATAGCAAATTTCAGCCCTAAGGCGCCTAAAATGGAGTGGCGACATATGCTCTTGATTTTTGCATTTGGAACCTTATTCTTTTAATGTGTAAAACTTGTTGAAATCCCAAAATATTTGTGAATGTTCGAAATGTTTGGAACACCTCTAATATAACTTGAAAAAAGTCTACAGGTATCGGCGATCCGCAAAAAAGACCTCGTTTAATGCGATATCTCATTTTCGAACATTTTTTACGGTAAATGCCAATCTGCCCTCTATTGGAAGAGATGAGAATGACAACTGAATAAGGACCATGTAAAGTTGGCACTTTATCACATTTAAAATAAAGTATTCGAGGTGCCAATTTCAAATGGTTCTTATCGAGTTTTCATTCTCAGGCCTTCATATGTTGCCATCCGCTGTATTTTAATTAATTTTTAAATAAATTTGTATTAAAAATAGTTTACATATTTTTAGGGGTAAAAACAATTTTTTTAGACGTGCTTCATGTAATTTCAATTAGTTTTTTAATGAAGAATTCCAATATAAACTATTTTTTACATCTAGCAGTTCTTGAAATAATTGAAAGAAATTCGCCAAAAATTGAATGTACTCTATCTTAGTCAATATACCGTGGAATCCCTATTCTGTCTCTGTCCAAGCTGTCTCGATCTCAAAATCTTTCCTTTATGGAATAACAACGAAACTTTAACAAACGAAAGTCGAAGGATGTTTTAGATAAACATGTATTACATCGTGTCATAACTTGCAATCGGCTGTCGGTTTTATACCCTTTAGTTTTATATGTGACGTTCCGCGAAAAAAGGCCTTAACGGAGTTGAGGCAGATTTTACAGCCTCTGCTTCACGGGTAAGTGTACATATATAAAAAAAATGTAGGTTTCAAGTACCTGCGGTATAAGCGACACGTGAGCACAGCAGAAATTCTCCTTTTTTACACGAAACTGAAATTGCCTAAATGCCTCCACGAATGGCATTCCCTCAATGTCTCCAATAGTCCCGCCAAGCTCGATAATACAAACCTTAAATTTTTTATAAATATATAACAATGCATATTTCGCCTTATTTCACTGAAACTAAATTTTATTTTACCTCCGGTTTGTTTCCATCTTCTGAAACGGAATGGTTAGCAACTCTCTCTACCCACTCTTGTACAGCATCCGTAATGTGTGGAACGACTATAACAGTATATTAATTATATATCATACGATTTTTTGTCGCACTCCTGGTTCTTAATGACTAATGTGAAAATATTATTTCATTAAATACACAATATACATGGCTTATCAATATTGTATTGCATTTTACATACCCTGTACAGTCTTCCCTAAGTATTCACCCCGTCTCTCCTTTTCAATTACTGACTGATATATTTTGCCAGTTGTAATATTATTATCTTTGTGTAGAGTAACATCTAAAAATCTTTCATAATTCCCTAAGTCCAAATCTACTTCTCCACCATCGTCAAGAACATATACTTCACCTGAAACAGGTGATGAATGTTTTTTATTAATTTGCAGCGTAAACGACGTTCAAGTTTGTTTCAAACCAAAAACAGTATCTTAAAAAAAGAATTCGGTCACATTCGAACTCCAAAGATACGAGCTCCAAAAAAATACGAGTGCTTCACAGATACAAGCATACCGACTGCAAAGAAGTGAGCGAAATTTGTCCCGTCTATCCCTACCCTATTTAAGTCACGCGCACGCGAGTGTGCGCTGCCTTGAATTTGACGTACGCGTACGCGCAGTAGGTCTGTGTACGTTCTCACGCATTACCCCTGAAATGCAAATGTCGCAGGAGTGGGAGCCCCTTTCACGGTCATGTCTTTGGAGTTTCGATTCCCGAATTTCTCATACCTTTGGGGTTCGAGTGTACTTTAATAGATTATAACAAGATCTATGAACTTCAAATTCGATTATTTCTTGAAATCCGAGCGTAATAAAAGCAGCCACATATCCGAACGGTACCGACGGCAATAGCTACGCGGTGAATCTCGACTCGGGAAGAATACACCTTAGTAAAAGAAAAATGTTCACAGCCCCATACCCAGTGAAGTTGAGTCACCTTGATGCAAACGTACTCACGCTAAAGGACTTCTATGAGACAATGAATATATAATGTGAAATACTATGATATTTATTATGGAACGTGCCATACAAGTATTCACCGCGCCCTACAGTCCAAACCATACTGATTATCTCTAGTGCGTAGGACCATAAAATCAGAAGCGTACAACAGCTTTCTTTTTTCAATGAAACAAAATTAATCATCAGCATACTTTTTTAAGAAACACGGTTTTTTGGTTTGCCCATTTTTATCGAAATACATTTTTTTGTACATTCTGTATATCTTGCAATTTCTCTCTGATCACATCGTTATCATTTGCATTCAAAAATTTGACATTTACATTAAACATTGGTAAATATCCATTTACATTTCTACCGAACATTTCAGACTTTAAAACATTTATCGTACCTTCACTTGTAACTTCAGGTATTAAGCCTATTGCCACGTATTAAAATAATAATCTTTAATCAGGAGATAACTCTGTTTTTTTAA
>NC_046663.1:136912689-136920189 GCF_010883055.1 Belonocnema kinseyi
TGAAGGTGCTTTTGGTACCTCATGTAGTATTAGCAGTTCTCTAGAACTAATTTTCTGAAACCGCCAGCATGCTTCGCAGTTTGAAATCATTTCTTCTACCTGTTTATTAATTCGAGGCCAAAAAATGGCTTCTCTTAGTTTTGGCTATTCCTAAACTTTTTTTATATTGAATAATAGGCGATTTTCGACTTCGGTTGCTAGTCAGAAATAATATTAGATTGGTGCTTCCTTTAGAGTTTGGGAGTTTCACAATTTTTCACAATTTCACAATGAGCTTTTTGAAAAATTTCAAATGTTTCATTTTACGCGCAAGCTTCAACCGTCTTAAAAGGTAAAATTCTCGCGAACTGGAGAACAGCAAATTTTCGCCTAATTCCAATGGGTGAGAGGAGCGGGCGACCAATGACAGCTCGATCCGTCCTTCCCACCGCTGGAACGTTCGCGAAGTCGCTCGGCGGTTGGGTAGTGCCGAAAATCGGCAGGAGTTTTAGTGATTTAGTCAGTAGCTTTTCAACCGAGCAGATCATCGTATCGAAAAGGACGATACATTACGACAAACATTCCTTACAAATTGTGCACCTAATTTCTCCATTATTAATTCTTGTTCCTTTTAAATTCCGGCTTTTAATTACAACCAGTTTTACCCCTTTCTATTTTTTTTCGAGTATCAAATTTCTAGTCAAATTTCTTAGCAACCAGCCATTCTTAGGGGCAATCCAGGATCCCGAATCTTCCAGCTTCGAGGGCATCGGAGGTTCCGCAACAGTTTTCAAAGATTAGTAAAGTGTCCGCCGGATTTTCATTATTAGTGCAACACTCAGAAAATCTGGCTGACGATTCGCATCCCGTTCCTCGGTAGTGCGTGGCCCGATCGCGATTTTCTCCCCGGTTGTTTGCTTAGGATCGGCGGTTGACAGTCGCTGGACTGTCGACCGAACGACATAAGAAAGGGCTCGTTCGGGAGTTATTACCGAGTCGTTTTGACCTTCGAACAAGTCTTTCGCCGTCACCTCGCAAGGTCAAGGTCAGGCGTGCCTTGTTTTATATAATACAGATTTTCCCTTAAGCTTTGCCTATCTTCCCCAAAACATCCTTAATCTTTACAATAAATTAACGTTAGACTTGTTTTCAAATCTCTATCACCCTCGTGTATGGTTTTTTCATGAGTTCTATAAAGCACACCGGCGATGTACAATTCTTTTCCCAATTGATACGTCACTTTTACATAGTAGGGTTGTTACATTAATCTCATTTTCTGTATTATAATTTAAGTCGCATTTGAAGGTTTCGACAATATCGGTATTAAAATTTTATGACCACCCTCCACTATTATTTGTTTTACATCTCAAGTGATTCTTTCTCGATTTGAGTCCATGATTTTTATGTATCAGTCAGAGCATATGCTACTGGTAAGTCGGTTTGCAATAAAACAGTTCCCACACCCGTGATACTCGCATGAACGCTTAATTTACTATCCGCATTATGGCCTTAATACTGCAAGATAAGAGTTTTCGAAAACGTATTTATTTCCTACTTTGAACGCTTTTATTCTGTCTGCAGTATAAACGAATTTATTGCCCTCCTTTATCATATCTCTTAATGAAGCTGTTAAACTACTCGCCATATTCACAAATTTCGAAATATAATTTACAATTTCTAAGAATCTTTCCATCCCATATATCAATTGTGTAATAACCATTTTTAAGAAAAGTGCTGCAAAACTTTGTTCCCGAGATCCTTATTAAATCGAGGTTTTGTCAGGGCCAGTGCGTAATAGGGTACAATGTGCGCGGGGCACGCGGACGGCCCAGCTTGGCTCTTAGAGATTGTTTGGCCAAACGTCACTAAATATATAGGCCACCAACAAGGGTTTGGTCGTTGACAAGCGTCTAATTTCGTAACATAATAACGTTTCTCAGTGGACCTTTACACGAGCCTTTGTCTTCTGAAATTTTCCCCTTGATTTGTCCTAAATTTTCGACTGGAACCTATTTCTTTTCAGTACTAAATGATTTCCAGGACAAATAATTGCTTTTCATTTACGAAATCGAAATTACAACTGGGATGAATAAGTTTTCTTTAAATTGTTTTACTCAAAAAATCTTTGAATTTGGAAATATGTATAATTTTATAAGCATTACTCGACAACCTCTGAAAAATCCTTGATTAAATCAATTAAAGTTGTCTGGAATCAAATATGCATACATGCATTGCTATACAGTTAACTAAAGTTTATAGACATTTTTTCGCCGCCATTGCTATATTTAGTGTCCTGGAACGGAACCGTGAAAACAATCATTTTTAATGTTTCAAATACTATGATTTTTAATTAAATTACTTGAAAGTTGCGTTTTTTAAATTTCTCCATACAACATACACACACTATACGATTTTTTTTTGAGAAATTTAAAAAAACTGATGAATAAAAATGGTTTTCTTCTATTTATATTATTATTCTAGGAGGCATTTTTTCGCAACCCTTGCTGTGTTTGGTGTCCTGGAATGAAACCGTGATAACAAGAAATTTCAATTTTTACTTAAGGGCATGTGATGCTTAGAAAATTATTGATTTTACCAGTTTTAGGTTCCCTTGGCTTTTTTTCTGGTATAATAAATATTTTGTCTTAAAAATTTGGAAAATTATAGCGAACATGCTAACGGACGTCCCGAAAAACTTTTTTGTGGGTTGATTCAAAAAAGTTTAAATTTAGCAAAATGTGTATATTTCGAGGTTATGTGTGTTACAATTCTCCCAAGCGTTACTTTTAAATTACACAGTATTTTTGGCCGAAAACTTTGGACATACAAATAAACATAGTAACTAATCTCCCGGAACTAACATTGTTTGCAGGCAATTAAAAAAATTTATTTCATTAATAATTTCCAAATTATCGGAAAGGCAGATATGAAAAACGACGTAAACTGAAAATAATGCATAAAATTTTTATTTAGCACAATAATTTTTTTTGTTATTATCCCTCAAAAAAGAGTCCGGGGACGTCCGTTATGATATTTTATAGCATCTCCGAATTCAGTTTTTAAACATTTTCATTTTTGTGGAAAAAGCCTGCCTTTTAAAACCATGCTTTTTAATGAAATCACATGAAAGTTACGTTTTTTTGTATTTCTCCTTATAAAACTCTTTTAGGGACAAGCCTACTATCAGTCACAGAACTTCTTTCTTTTAAACTGTTTTTCTATCTGAAAACATTTTAGCAGCAATGTATGTTAAAACTCGAATTCGAGAAATCTGTGTTTTGAAAATAATTCATCATTTCTATGTATCTGTATTATGATCGCTTGAGTTTTGATATGTTAAGTCGCTTCGTTGGTGCTGGTTTAAGTTTATTAAACAATTCAAAAATATTTCCGGTTTCGTATTTAATAGCACTACCCTTCTAAATATTGATATGTTAGACATTCTTAAAAAGTACCAGAATTTACAAGAAAATTTTACAAATAAAGACGAAAATCGCTCAGATATAGTAGACGTGGATTTGTATGATGAACTTATTGTACAAAGAACTTACCTTAAGCCAAGCATGAGTGTAAATGTAATTCTGATGTACATACTAAAAGAAAAATTGCATCTCGTGTTTTCAAACATGTTCGTATCATACCGAATTTTACACACTTGGCCTGTATCTGTCGCAAGCGCTGAGCGATCCTCTTCAGAATTGAAAATAATCAAAAACTACTTTAGAATTGATCCAGGCATCTCGTACAAAAAGGTCTGTTTATCGTATTAAATAGTTAATGCGCGTTTTTTATAAAATAGTTTATTAAGGGGTCCTTATTAAAATTCCAAGTTTTCTAGAAATGAAACCCGTGCGTCCCCAAGATATTTTTGAAAAAAGTTCCAAAAATTGTGTTTGCGTAGACTGACCCGCCCCATTGAATTTTAGAGCAAAATGCTTAACGCCAAAATTAAACTAAAGGAAATACTGAAAAAGTTAAAGACTCCAAAGAACCCAGATTTTTAAAAAATAGGCGAAAAACCCAAATCTAAAGTTTTTATCTGTACTTTGGAACCTGTTAATTTTTCAAAACAAAATGTTCAAAACTTCAATTGAACAATTGACATTACAAATGTTAATAAAAGAATTGGTTTTATAACGTTGTAGTATTTTATGTTCAGAGTGATAAAAATTCATATACTAATCAGTGGAGAGGAAACAATTATGGTCAATTGTTGATAATAAAAGAATATTTAAGCAAATGAATTACATAATAATGTAACTGATGAGGAAACTAATTAACTAATTGAATAATTGATTGGCGGACAAATGACTGCGTATCAAAAGATAGTCTACAGCTAAGAAAATTGAAATTTTCTTTGTAAGGTGAAACCTCTCTATACCACCCCGGAGGTAGAGTGTAATTTATCAGTCAATTAATTAGTCAATATTTAATAAGTTCCTTCAACACTTACATTATTGAGTACGGCCACGCAAAAAGCCTGGCGTGATCTGTTGCCTAAAACTAGCTATTCCTTAGGAATAAATTCCACTTGTTTACATGCGATTGAAACTAAATACGCTTTTATTGAAAATAAGACTTTTACTATCGGATAACGAGAGTACCTGTAGGAAAACGGATAAAATCTTGATTTAGGGAAGAAAACTTTTGCTCGAGTTTATTAAACGGTTTGATCGGAGTTGAGTTTTGAAGTTCTCTGTCTATGACAGATTTCCTATCGGATTACAAATAGTCCATAAAGTATTTCAATACTCTTCTTTTTTGAAAAATAAATACTAAGGTATCTAGACAAATTATTGTGCTAATTAGGTAATGCACATTGCATTATTATTATCAAAAGGAAAATTGAAAGCAATCCTATGCATGTAATTGTTTACTTGAATTTTTCACAGTCAATGTCCCGTATCTTATTTCTTATTTATTACTATTTTTTCACGTAAAGAAAAACGTTAGTCAATTTATAATCATAATTTTAAAGTTTCCTAATACTGTTCTTTATGTTAGAATATATTTTTTATTTAATAAGCAGCTATAATATAAAATCGTGTTGGGGAAAACTAACAGACGTTTGTCTGATTTTGCTGCACTAAATTTTGCTTATTCCATTTCCTTTTAACTCCTGCACCCTCACCACTTGAGCTACTGCTAAATTTTCTCCCTTATTGAGTGTTTTAGAATAAAAATCGATAGAATGACTTATAGCTTTAGATCCTGTTATAATTAAAATATTCAATAATCAATCGCTTGTTGACATATTCGACCGGTAATTTTTAGGGTTATGTTAATAACCAACCATGAAACAAGAACGGGTTTAGCTGGAATGAAAAGGCAAATTTTTCACGAAATCTTTTTGCAACAAAGTTTCCTTTATTATTTTGCTTCGTTTTGGAAAATGTTATATACGTTTTCAGAGAGTTAAGGTTATTTATTTATTATATTTAAAACAATGCATACGTGTTGCATACATTTCTATCCCTCAGGAATCTTAGGCTTTGGCCGCCGCGGACGCTGTCTGTCATAGCCGGTAAATATCAAGGTCAGATCCGGGCCCAATTAGGTATTTAATTTGTTTACATATTCTTTTATTACCAACAATTAAAATTAATTGTTTCCTCTGCGGCGATTAGTTTTATCAATTTTTGGCACTCTTAACATAAAATAATACAACGTTATAAAACTAATCCATTTAATAACATTTTTTTATAAATAATAAATCAGCAATGTAAAACCAGTTAATTTGTACTTTTTCATTTAATTTCGCCAACAGATATTATGGAACTGATTTTCACAAATTAAATACATTAAATATGCGCATGATTGATAGAGTCGGGTTCTTTGGAGGACCATAACTCGGCACCTATTGAACATAGGGATTTTATTTGCCTTCGACTTTTTCAGAATGTCCTCTAGTTTAATTTTGATGTTGAACATCTTGCTCTAAAATCTAATGGGATGGGTCTGCTTACGCAAACACGATTTTGGAACTTTTTTCAAACACATCTCCGGAACGCACGGGTATCATTTCTAGAAAACTTGGAATTGTAATCAGGAATCCTTAAGGCCATGTGATGAGAGGGCCACGTGACCAGATTCCTACCTTACCGACACTTTTCTTATTTCCTAACTTATTTTCGCACTAAGCGTCACATCGAGTTCAAAATTTGGAATAATAAGTAAGAAGCACTAAGAAAGGTGGGTCTGGCCCTATATTTTAAGAACTGTGGAAAAAGTTTTTTGTTGTAAATAACTTTTTTTTCCTTTTTTCATCATTATTAAGGTGTAGGACCAGACCCACCTTTTTTAGTGCTTATTTATTATCCCAAATCTTCAACTCGATGTGGCGCTTAGCGTGGAAATAAGGTGGGCAATAAGAAAAGTATCGGTAACGTAGAAATATGGTCACGTGACCCACTCGTCACATGGCCTTAATAGACCTTTTTAGCAAAAACGCGCATTAACTACTTAATACGGTGTAAAAGTACCAGATGTCTGGACTAAATAGCAATGGTAGAAAAGAGACTGTCAAACATGATTATAATATCAATTAAGCAAGCGATTACGAATTTATTAGATGTATCTGAACTGGTTGAGTAATTTGCCCAAATTAAAGCAAGGCGAACAAATTTCTTTTTAATACTTATTATATGCAAAACAATGTATATAATAATAATGTAGATAATATTAACAATGTTTCAATAAAAATAGAGCGTTCGTATGCAGAAAATGTTTAATTTTCATTTTTTTTTAAAGAATGGGGGAAGGGTTAGGGGCGGACATTTTTTTGGTTGCACACGGGCGGCCAAATGTAAAGCGGCGACCCTGGGTGTTGTTTCTACTGTAAAGACTCTGGAAATAAGTGTCAAGAGAAAGACTTCTTAATAAGGTAAATAAGATGTTTATGTAATTATTATACTTCTTTACTATTCTTTATAGCTACTTAAATTTTTTCTGAATTTATAAAAATTGTAACTGTCGATTAAGTGAAAAATAATATCCAAAACACTGTAAACTTTCTTTGAGCGTTTTATAAACAACGATTTTCTTCTATATCAATAACTAATTTAGTCATGCTGTCCAATAAAAATGCAAAACATTCAGATATCAGTGAATCAAATTTTAAATATCAATTTTAGCAACCAACGCAGTTTTCGAAAATTTATTGCGGGTCTTCTTTTAGGTGCAAACATAACCTTTGGTATTATTGCAAATGATGAACATTTAAAACTGTAGACATTTTATAAAACTTATAATTTTGGAGTGAAGATGTATAAAGTAAGTCTTTGTGCGATATTTTATAGACATTTGTGAGATTTTATACAGAAAAAGGTTGAAAGTATTCAAGATAAACATTATAAAATTTAATTTAAATCTCAGAAAAATTGAAAAGGCTGAAATATGTTGAATTTTAATATATTCTGTATGAAAATAAAAAAAAGTATCATATTTTGAAAGGGCAAGCATAGAATCTAGAAAAATGCACGGCGAGGGTACATTTTTAAGCCTATGTTTTACCTTTTAAAA
>NC_046663.1:136924144-136932203 GCF_010883055.1 Belonocnema kinseyi
TTGTTCCCTAACCTGAAGAGATGGCTCACCGGTAAGCGTTTTTACTCAAATGAGGAACTCATAGCTGAAACTGAGGCGTATTTTGGAGACCTTCCGATCGAGCACTTTCCGGACGGTATCAAAAAGTTAGAAAATCGTTGGACTCGCTGTATCGACCTAAAAGGAGAGTATGTGGAAAAATAAAACCGACTTTGGCCAAAAAAACGCCTTCGTGTTTCATTTTTCAGGGACTTATCAGACTGCCTAGTATAAAAAGCGCTGCAAACCCCGAAAAAGGTCTTCTTGATCTTGCAGATGAAAAGCGAAGATCAGAGGGGTGAACCTGAAGGGAGATCTGGAAGACTGCTTTCTTCCTTATCCTGCCATCCCATCATCCCTTTTTTGGAAATAAAAGTTCCTTAGAATATCTACTTAAGGGTGTTGTTTCAATCCGAGTTTGAATTTTTTTATAGGTATGGCACTGATTTCCTATATATTTTTTCCAAAGGATTTGTGAACGAAAGAAAGAAAACTTGCTGAATATCCGAGGTTTTGCGAGATCCTCGGATCAATAAAATATTGAAAAATAAAAAAATTGGTTGAGGAAATGATTATTTTTGCGACCACGCTCTACGTTTCAAAATTGTACATGTGATAAATTTGGCAATTTAGAACAAAAAATTTGACAAACTGCATGATATTTATTTCCCAGTAATAATTTTCAAAAAAATAATTTATTCGCCGCTTGATGGAAGTCAATGCGTGCGAACTGGTAGAGGTTCTGTACCCCTTTAAGAATTTTAGTCTTGACCCACGGTTGATAACGAAGGGCGCCCTGATACTTCCAACACCGCGTGTAGAGTGAAGGTAACAGCTAGCCTGGTGGTTTATGACAAATACAGTTACAAAAACACAGACAGGGCATGTCGATTCTCTCTGCTTTTTGCCCCATTTTGCAACGTATTTCGCAAAATTTGGGGACATCTTCATCGTTTAGTCTCTAGAATTCTTCTATTATGTCAGAATTGTGGGTAAAAAATAAATTATCAAACGATTCTAACCATTCAAATGCTGCCGTCTGCTACCCGCTGATTTCTATCTTTCGCAAAATTCATATTTGTCGAGAAAATAATCATTTCATCAACAAATTTTTTGATTTTTCAACATTTTATTGATCTGAGGATCTCGCAATACCCCAAATATTCGACAAGTTTTCTTTTTTTCGTTCACAAATCCTTCGGAAAAAATATATATGGAATCAGTTACGTACCTATAAAAAATTCACAGTCGGATTGAACCAACACCCTTAAGTTTTCTTGAAGAAATATTCTAAGTCTTCAACTGTGGTAAAGTACTCCTAGTAGAGAGCTAAGAAAGACTCCTCCTTAAAATTATCAAAAAGAGAACCTACTAAAAAATTCCCAATCGATCGAGATTCAATGAAAAATCCAGATATTTCTGGTTAGATTCAACGCGTGCATTTTAAAGAGAATATTTTCGTGGCAGGAAGCCCTATATTAAAATTTTTAATCTATCGTCCTAACACCTGACCTTTAAAAGAGATTTCTAAACTGGCAATTGTCTATTTCCTCTCACATTTCCGATCAACTTCAAGGACCCCTTGGCTCTTAGTCCATGTCATTTGAGTCAAAACATTTTACAATCTGTTAATCACCCTTGGTATTTGCGAGCAATCGGGAGACAATTGGCGCCCAACGTGGGGCATGCGAGTTTAAAAAAGACTAAGGTTCTTAAAAATTGGAAATTTGATATTGTACAATGGATGAAAATAAAAATAAATTAATTAACGCGTTTCTCAAAGGCAATAAAAATTGTCAACGAGTATACATAGCGCCACCGACAAGTCAGAAAAATATTCAGTCGGGCATGGCTGATTTAAATCGAATGTTGAACGATATGAATCTTGAAGGAAAAAGTATGGCTAGGCTCAATAAATGGTTCGCGGAGCACAGCCGAAAACTAAATCAGAAAAATGAGTGAGCATCATGTGCAAAAACTAGAAACAATTATTTAACAATGAAAGACAGTTCGCGAACGAGTGAAACCAGTGCGGTATTTTATGAACAATATACGATTATCTACGAGTGCTACGGAAATATCACAGTGGTAACAGAAACTAAAATTTTCTTTTGCGAAAAATACAGTGTTACCGATAGTGAAAACGAAAGAATTGAGTTGGGAAGTGAGTCGATTTTTTCCTTTCATGGACGCTACATTGCGCTTCAAACCCTCAAACGACAAATAATGCTGGAAAGTGAGACTATGAACTTTGAATGTTGTAGACAGTATACAATAACGCGATCTTGGAAATAATAAACGGTGAAAAACAACGTCATTTCCTGTAGGAAAATATTTAAAAAGACTTTATTTTTATTTTTAATGACTCAAAAGTCGATGCTGTATTATTGGAGTGATCAATTTCTTGGTGAAGAGACACTAGTAAAAATTAAAATATCACTCACTGTTAGCAGAAACAATCTCCGATTGTCAAGAGCGACCAAGGATTCTGCGGCATTGGAGAGATGTCACCGTGAGCAACAAGTCACCGAACGAGAAAAGGACCTCCGACGAAAACTGTCATTACTGGAAAATGGCATGAGCCGATCCCTCGAGGCCACGACCACTATGACAAAGAGCCTCAAAGAAAGGGAGGCACAGATGCAGGCACGAATTGAAAGGTTGGAAACTGCCCAATCAAGAGTCGCAGAGCGTGTCACCGACAGCATGGGTCCGAGGCCGCTCGAGAAGATGGCAGTGGCCAAGCCACAAATAAAGTACATCCTACCGGAGTTCAACGGCGAAGGAAACCCTATGAGATACCTGCATCAACTTAAACAATACTGGGACGTGGTACGCACCCGGCCGTGTGACGCGGAATATCTCATTGAAAAGTCACTGTCAGGACCACCGATTGATTGGTGGCTCATTATAAAAGACGAAGTAGCTGATTTAGATAGTTTCGTATCTAAATTCCAGCAGAGATACTGGAATGAGCATACGCAACATGAGATTCGAAAAAAACAATGTACATATTTCGAATGCATGGCGATCTCCCAAAAATAATAACAACACGCAAATACAAAAGAACGCTGGACAAGGCGGTACATGGTCTACGCAGCCACCGAACAACACTGGAAATAGAACAGGTAGGAATACAGGTGCGAGATCCTTCATAAGTCCGGGGGGGGGGGGGGGGGGGGGGGGCAAAGCGGTCCCTACGAAGGAAACTCATGGCGCCAAACGGCGAATCAAACTCCATATCGTGTAAAAAATATGAACCGGACTCACGTCAATTAAAAATGATCAAAACAACGAGGACATTGACGTGGCACCTTATTTAAATGGCCCACCAATGATTAGAATTCAGCAGGAGGAGGCGAGCGATCAAGAAAGTGGGGATCATAATCTTAGCGTCATATAATCTTCAATGGAAGAAAATAATATTCAAAATGGTTGCTGGCCAGAAGAAAATTAAATGAACGAAGAACTCCCACCAGAGATCACGTTCGAAGAAATCCTAAATAAGGTAGAAGAAAGGCAGGGAATATCCACACAAGAAAAAAAAAACTCGGTGAGATCCTGTGAAAGCACAGACAGGTGTTTCGTCAAGAACCAGGACTCCTGCAAAATTACCAGCACGTACTACAAATACGAGAAGAAAAGCCGTTTGTAGGACGCAGCTACCCGATTCCTATGGCACACAGAGAGAATGTAGACACCGAGGTTCAACGAATGAAAAAACTAGGAATTATACAGCGCTCGAACAGCCCATACATCAACCCTGTAGTGCCAGTAATAAAAAAGGATGGAACCATTCGACTTTGCCTCGACGCTGGAGGTTTGAATGAAATCCTGGTGGAAGACTGGGCGTGTCCAGAACCAGCAGAAGTATTGCTTGAAAAATGTAAGGGTATGAAAATCATGTCAAACTTGGATATAACGAGCAGCTTTTGGCAAGTGCCCTTACATCCCGATTCAAGAAAATATACAGCATTTCAGTATCGAGGGCCAAGTTACGAATTTCGCGTAATACCGTTCAGTCTAAAAACAAGCACGGTAGCGCTCGTACGCGGCCTAGACCACGCCCTACAAGGACTCGACGATCAAATAATACCGTTCTTCGACGATACCTTAATCACATCTGAAAATCATAAAATACATCTCGAACATCTAGATGAAATTTTTGAGAGGCTCGAAAAAAATAACTTGAATTTAACTCAAACGAAATCACATTTTTTCAAGAAAGAAACAAAATTTATCAGCTTCATACTTACCACCGAAGGAGTGAAACCAGATCCTCTGAAAATAAAAAGTATTCAAGACTTTCCAGGGCCGCGAAACATCAAGCAGTTACGAGGTTTCCTAGGACTCATCTCTTTTTACTCTAAATTTAGTAAAGAGCATGCTGTCGAAACAGTGCCTCTTTTAAAATTGACAACAATGGGAGATCCATGGAAATGAGGCAACGAAGGGCAGGAAAGCTCTGAAAAAATAAAAGGACTCTTCGGTTCCTCAATTATGCTGTATTTTCCGGATCCGAAAAAGGAATACTACTTGGAAACGGATGCAAGTAATTACTCACTCGGAGCCGTTATATACCAGCTAAATGACAAAGATGAAAAAGAAATAATCACGTTAGCCAGCCGCACATTAAAAGGCCCGGAAATCACGTGCTTTACTGTGGAAAAGGAATTACTTGTGATATTCTGGACAGTGTAAAAATTTAGGATGTACTTGCACGGTGCCAACATCATAAATCGAACCTATCACCGCACACTTACATTTTTAAAAACATGTAAATTTGTAAATGATCGCCTAACGCGATGGATACTGGCAATACAAGATTATAAAATAAAGATTGAACCTTTACCTGGAAAGAAGAATATCATGGCGATCATGGCGGACGTGCCGAGCCGGATACACGACGGTGAGAATTGTCGTAAAAATAGAGGAGAAACGCGGGTGATTATAAACGCATTAGGTTACCAATGAACCGCTAAAACAGAACAATTGATGAGAAACATCTCCCAGGAGCAGCGAAAGGAAAAGAGAATCATACAACTTATGCGTGACGCACAAGGAAATCCAGGGGATAGAACGCGTTTTAAAATATTAAACGATGCTTTGTACCACTTTGATGGTACAACTTACAGAATTTACGTACCGTCACGCTTGAATAAAGCAGTCATATGGGAGTGCCTCATTTCATATGGACACCCGCGAGCTGAAAAAACATATAAGATTCTACGAGAGTCATTCTACACGCCACGCCTCGCTATACTTACAAGACAGACTGTGGCTACCTTTGACTCGTGCCAACGAAACAAGGTAGCAACAACAGCCTCACAAGCCCTACAGAAACGTGTCCTATTAAGTGAGCCTCTTGAGATTATATCGATTGATTTCTTCGGCCCCCTTACGAAAGCTAAATATGGATACGAAGATTTATTGGTAATAAACATTCACGAATTATACTAAATTACCCTGGCGGACCGAAGGAACCAAAAGGAGCCTCTACAAAGTACCCGTAAAGACCCCATTGGGTCTTCATTCGGTTCCTCTTTAAAAAACTCAAAAACACAGCAGGATCAACTTTTAAACTGTCCATCGTAACGCATCCATAATAGCTCAAGCAGTATGTTGCACGCGAAGTTTGAAAATAAAATTCTCTCTCACTTGCATCGCAGCGTTGTTATCTGAGGTTTCCACTGCCTGGCGCTAGCATCCAGTCAAAATTCCTAAAGTTACCGGCGGAACGCTTATTGATTGCTACTAAAAGAAGATGTACTTGAAGGCGCCTTCGGTCCATGTAAATGAGAGGTATTTTATTTTTTAAAGTCTTTAACGCTGCAAGAAAAAGTATTGCGATTACTCCGTGAGTTTCCAATGCAAATTTCAACGTAGAATCCGAATTTCAACAATTTAAAAGTTTATTTTGCCAGTTCTTTTAGTTTTTTAAAAGGAAACGAATGGGGACCCATTGGGGTCTTTACGGGTACTTTGTAGAGGCTCTATTCGGTTCCTTTGGTCCGCCAGGATATATCCAATTCGAAAAGCTACAAGTGAGATGGCAGTTCGAAAATTGGATGAATTCGTGAAAGATATTGGCATGGCACAGAAAGTGCTATCAGATGGGGGTAGTCAATTCACGAGCCATAAATGGCGACAGGCTTTAGAAGAACGAGGAATGAAAATGATATTAACTTCAATAAGGCATCCACAGACCAACATGGTCGAAAGAGTAAATAGAGAACTAGCACGACTTTTTCGAATCCTCCTTCCGCCCGATCAATACAACGGATGGTACCTGCAGCTAGATAATATCGAGACAGTGATCAACGAGTTGCACCATGACACAACCGTAATGGGTAATGGCTAAGGCCTGTGATGTGACAAATTCGACCACGGGGGCTATGGCCAAGTTTCTCTCGATCTACGAAGGGCCATACCGAATCAAGAAACGAGTCGCCACAAACGTCTACATTTTGCGTGGTACTGAAAATGGCCGAGAGAGGGGACCATATCACGCCGACGACTTGAGAAAATATTTCCGAAGGAAAATGGTAAGTGAGGATAGTGAAAACACGCCGCTTGGGTCCTAAAACCTCCGGAACATGTCGGGTAGGTCAGTATTAAAACAAGTCAACCATGCCAGACGCAAGCACGAGTTTCGAATGCCTCGAATTCCACCCCTGGAATTCGAGGCATCGAGGAATTCGAGGTTTAGCAGTCGAAGACTGCTCATCGATAAATGAGCAAGAGGTCAATCTCAGAGTAGAACCTCGTAATTAGTACTTAGAAAATGCTTTCATTTTGAATATCATATAGACTAGGGTCTAGAATAAATAAATGTATGAATAGATTAGCTTAGTTTTTCTTGAAGAAAGACAAAGTTTATATGTGAGAAGAATCTTAGTGTTTCTACATGCGTATTACTCTTTTCTCTCATTTTAAAGTTAGACAGATTAAGTGTTTAACAATAAGCTAACTTAGCCTAAAAGTTGCGGGTTACAATTGACGTTAAACGTAGCTCATGCGAGTTTGAAAAAGACTTAGGTTCTTAAAAATTGGAAAATTGATATTGTACAATGGATGAAAATAAAAATAAATTAATTAACGCGTTTCTCAAAGGCGATAAAAATTGTCAACGAATATACATAGCGCCACCGACAAGTCAGAAAAATATTCCGTCGGGCATGGCTGGTTTAGATCGAATGTTGAACGATATGAATCTTGAAGGAAAAAATATGGCTAGTCTGGACAAATGGTTGGCAGAGTACAGCCGAAAACTGAATCAAAAAAATTAGTGAGCATCATGTGCAAAAACTAGCAACAATTATTAAACAATGAAAGACAGTTCGCGAACGAGTGAAACCAGTGCGGTATATTATGAACAATATACGATTATCCACGAGTGCTACGGAATTATAACAGTGGTAACGGAAACTAAAATTTTCTTTTGCGAAAAATACAGTGTTACCGATAGTGAAAACGAAAGAATTTTGTTGGGAAATGAGTCGATTTTTTCCTTTCATGGACGCTACATTGCGCTTCAAACCCTCAAACGACAAATAATGCTGGAAAGTGAGACTATGAACTTTGAATGTTGTAGACAGTATACAATAACGCGATCTTGGAAATAATAAACGGTGAAAAACAACGTCATTTCCTGTAGGAAAATATTTAAAAAGACTTTATTTTTATTTTTAATGACTCAAAAGTCGATGCTGTATTATTGGAGTGATCAATTTCTTGGTGAAGAGACACTAGTAAAAATTTAAAAATCACTCACTATGAGCAGAAACAAGCTCCGCTCATCAAAAGAGACCAAGAATTTTGCGGCAGGCACCAGCAACGAACAAGACGACCTGAATTCCACGATAGGTGACGTCTTCTCAGACAATATGGAGCAAGCACCTTTTAGTCTTGGCCAACTTCTAGCTTCATCTTGCTCAATTCGGTGAGCAAGACTTTCTAGCTCTAACTTCTCGGTTAACTTTTTTATTGTTTATATTTTTGGTTAAGTACCATCAAGTCGTGTCGCGTGGGTTGGCATCCT
>NC_046663.1:136932303-136938575 GCF_010883055.1 Belonocnema kinseyi
TTTCTTTTCCGGAGAAAGAAAATCCATAATTTTTATTATTTCGAATATTAACACGTGCCACCGGGCACTACAAAATCCCATTTAATTAACATGGGGAATTATGAATTTTCGAAAAATTGAACTCATGTTCCAGGGTTTCATCGAAACGTGTCCAAAATTTGACCCAAAAATCAAAAAACGACATTCTTACGTATTATTGTTACTTTTTATCAATTTCCGTCCACGTTTTCATATAAATAATTCCTAATGGGGAATTTGAATATTTACCATGACTGTTTAAAGAATTCTAAATTGTCTGAACAAATGTAAATTATTTAAATAATTATTTATTCCAACAAAATTTTTTAAATAATCTTGTTTTCTGATTTAAATTAAATATTTGGTCATTAGTTGTAGAAGCAAATTTTTATAAAAACATTATGTAATTATTTAAACAATTATTTATTGTATATTTTCAAAATTTCTCAAAATTGAGCCAGATCAGCATGGAGGCATAGTTGCATGAAAGGGGGACAAAAGGGCAGTAGCATGGATGAAGGGGGTTTTGTGTAAGATGGAGAACAAGAGAAGGAAGGAAGAAGAGACATGGAGAAGGGAAGATTGTGAATATGAGAGCAAGTAGGTGTAAGAAAACAGTAAATATTGTAAATAGTAGTTAAGTATTGGGTGTTACCCGATGAGGCAGAGGCTGACAATGAGAAGCATAGCGAGACAAGAGCGATATTCGTGCGAGGTGAGGCATAGCGAGGAAGATTAAATGGAAGTGTAAGCAAGTCAATTTTTTAAGGCCAGCAGGCCTAAAAATAAACGTTTATCTATATGCTACTTTTTGTTGAATAATTACTTAATGTAGATACATTTCTTCTAATTTTTAACAAACTTCTACTGGTGTAAACCATTTTTATTTGCTTAAGCAGTTATTTTGCGATAACTAAAAAAATAAAATCACTTAGAGCACATACAATTGATTAAGATTTTTAAATTATTGTGGTAATAGTAATTATTTAAACAAAATACATTCATTTAAACAATTAAAAAGTGGTTAATGTATACTTTTATACACTATACAGTCAGAAACATAATTGTATGTGTTCTTTTTTATTTCATTTTCTTAGTTATCGAAAAAGAACTGCTTGAGTAAATAACGATTGTTTAAACAAATATAAATCGATTAAACATTTTAAAAAATGTATCAGAATGATGTAATTATTTAACAAAACTTAGCATATGACACTAATTCCTGAAAAGTTTGACACATTTCGATGAAACCCTGGAACATGAGTTCAATTTTTTTAAATTTTCACCTGTTAATTAAATGGGATTTTGCAGTACCCGGTGGCCTTGCCATGTAGCTCGAAAAGTATTTTTTGGACCACACTAATATTTACATGTAAGCAAGTAAACGCAACAGTACAGTGCGAGCGCACTGTCCCCTCTTTCTGTAAACTCTACGCTGCTACATTTCAACCAATTTAAAACCTGATTTCAACCCTTTCACTTGGCTCATTGAAGTTTTAAAAAGTATTTTAACTAAAAATAATAATAAAATTATACTGAATTCTAAATATTTATGATATACGAAAATGAATTAAACTTATTTCTTAAACCGAATTATCAATTTTTGAAAGGTCATTTCCTGCCACTGCGCTTGGTAACAAGTCGCGAGGCTGGAAATTCCGTCATCTTATTCCTTAATCATCAGCTTTCTGTTCCCCGCGGTCTTGCCGTTCACCTCATGTAATAATCCCTCATTAAACAAAAATACCCTACTTTTAGTGAAATTCGTACCGACAAGCCACGACGATTTCCACCCAATTTCGCAGTTCCTTACTCTTCCTTGCCTTGATAAGAAGCTTGGAGAAAAAGCACTTCGCTGCTTTTCCTTTGCCAGTCTGTGGGTCGGCGTCGTGTTTCGAGTGTTCATTCTCTTCGCATCTGACATTTTAATTTATCGTAACGATGACTGGATAGAGCCAAATATGGGAGGGACGTAGATATGAAAAGAAAATCTTTGCCGATAGAGTAACAGAGAAATGATTTTTTCAAAGGATCTAAAATTTAATTAGGAAAAGTTTCAAAGTATTTAGCTCTACTCTTTCTATTAAATTTCGAGTTCAAATCGCAGAACACGGAAACGGTATCGGGAGTAATAATTGTTTAAGAATTCCATGTTAAAATTTTGAGAATACGAACACGGTTAAGGAGTAAAAATTTTAGTGGCACTTAATCATTATAATATTAGTACAGTGGAAGGAAACAGTTAAAGAGTGACAATAGGAAAAACTGAAAAAAGTGCGGAGAGCGGAACGTCCGAATCTAAGTTGCTTCGCTCGGTGCACACGCAAGTGTCGGAATAAGCTATATGGGACACTGCAACATTTATTCTCCACTTTATAGGATGATTAATTCATATGGAGCGTAACTGCACATTTTATAAAAAAATATTAAGCAAAAATATTGATCATTATTACCTTTTATTTGGAATGAATGTTGATAAATCCATTTTTAACTATCCTCAAATCTTCGTAAGTATAACATTAACAAATTTTAGCACGAAAAATAAAGTTTTAATAATTATTTTAATGTTTTATTTTAAAATAGCAGTACTGCGAGGCCAGGCAAAAAATTTCTAGGACAGAGTTTAAAGTGATTTCTAAAATCCTCAACTGTAAAATATTGTACTCTACTTTTCATTATTATCTTTTTCAGTTCAATATCAATCATCTGTGAATCTTAAATATTTAAAAAATGGTGTTAATATAAAGTTACTTTTAGAAAGATTACATTTTTATGGAACTAAATTTGATATTTATTCATTTTTCAGGTTTCAAATTTCAAATAATACACTTTTGAGGGCTACATTGCCTATTTTAAGAACCTAAAATTGAAAATTGTTCCATTCAAATTGTTCAGTCTCATACACTTTAAAGTGAAAAAGTTTTTATTTCGACTTCTTAGCTCGAACCATTTGTAGGATTGAAATAAATAGAATTTAGTTCATTTTAATTTGCAAAGTATCTAATTGTGGAGGCTTTGAATTCTAATTTATTTAATTTTACTGATGTTTTATTTTCAAATAGTGAATATAGTTTCCCGCATTTTTACTCCGCCTTTGTAAAAGGTTAGCCTTCGTTTTGTCTTGGCCACACTTCGAGCTTTGGTTTTTATTGCAACTTCACACGAGGAAAAAGTGCCTTCCTGACAACTCTGCTGCTAATGTGGGTCTAACCCACCCTTTGACCCTGCTGTTTGGGCGTCTATTATTCCGGCCGAGTAGAGTGCTAGCGGTACAGTCTTCCTCAGGAAGACAAAAGAAAGAGAAAGGAAAACAGTGCAGGACTGCATAACAGGCAATACTCCCAACGAGAGTCCAGAGCAGTACTGCGCATTCGTGAAGTATATATTTACATTGGTAGAGAGCTATTTTCTTCAAATTTTATGCTGCACCAATGAGACGGCTCCATTTAACGTATTTGCTCTAGCACACCGAGCCATTGTTGGGATCGCTTGAAAGGTGAATTAAAATACGATAGGTTCTTAATTCAGACTTGGAGCTTTTTAAAATACATAGTTAGAAATATTACTACATTTAACCAAGACATCACATGATCTGAAAGGATCGAACGTAACAGTTTGTATCGCTGAACATTAAGAGCTCATTCATGATAATTTCTAAAGGGATAAAGAGTTTATTTTACATGCCTAATTATCTACGTAAACATACACGTACAAACATGGATATCTCTATTGCTTTCAATTGCCCTCTTGTACATGTAGCAGGAAATTGTGTACGATTTATATATTTATTTATCTTTTAGCATAAATTAACCCTGTACTTAAGATACTGAGGGCCGGTTCCATCAATCTCGGTTAAATCACTGGTTAACTAACGGCGGTTTAAAGTTAACGCCATAGTTAAGCTTCGATTATTCTGTTGCGCGTTCCATCACATTTATGAAGGGTGCGGTTAGCTAAAAATATTGCCGTTTAGAAATAACTTCTATTTTATTTAAAATCATTCGCGTGATTGGCTACCCATCCGTCGAGTGGAAATCAAACCAATATAGGCGTGCGCGCCAAATCCAGATAAAGTTCACGCCATGCTTGTGTCCACACTAACCTAAAGAAGTTCGTGTTATATTTGTTTTCTTCGTGTTATCTATAATATGTCATCAGACTACCTCAGAAGTTGTTCTCAAAAACTACATATTTCACAACGACAGTGCACTTTTTAGGTTGAAGACGATTAAGTCGCCCTAGCCGACCAATCTTGACCGTTTAAATTTAACGGTGGTTAACGCGAGTTAACCGGCCGTTTAAAAGTGGTGGAACGCGTAACTTGTTTTAACGGACGAATAAATTTTTAACCAAGGTTGGTGAAACCGGCTTATCCGCGTGGTTAGTAAAGCGCGTAATATTTTAGGATTCTAAAGTTACATGATTATTTTCGGTGAAACCGACAATTTCATAGGTACCGGTCCTTCGCTTGTTTAACTTATTTGGTCAAGCATCCATAAAGACCACTACCTCGTCACCTATTAGTGCGTTGAATGGTCACGCTTTTTGATTTTCCTTGATCCTATTTTTTTTTCTTTTTTTTCTTTTTCCTTGATCATATTTCTCGAGGGGAAGTTTCGTATCTCATTTAATTTAGTGATCAAGTTTTTCAAATACGATCCGTACGTTTCTTGACGCTTTTCATGCGCCGTAACCTGAAGTGGTTAGTTATTTGACGCCAAGAATCCTTTCAAGATTCCGCATCAATTTACTGATGAAACTACCCCGAAATGAGAAATAATGTTTGTTGCCACAGTATAGGCAATGGTTTCTGTTTTCAAATCTGTTATTTGCACTGCAAGACAGAATCTGAAAATTGGAGAAGAAGTTTCGATTGGAGAAGGCAAATGAGTCAAAAGCACATTTTGATGTGACTGAACTGACGACGATGTAAAGTCAACTGAAGAGACAAAACTTTGCGTCGATTTATATACAATAATATAACCGTACATACATACATAAATTTCTAAATAATCCTGATTTGATTTACTTCTGTAGTATCTATCAGGGAGATTGATCATAAACTTAATTTCTGTAATAAAGGATAGTATATTTGAATGAGGGCAAAAATATCTTCTTTTTTATTGATATTATTAGAATTGCTATTAATGTGGATCATCTCTGAGACAAGTCTATTTTTATAGCTGAATTCATGATCGATAATTTTTACATTATCCCAATCAAAAGAATGATTAAAATTATATTGGTGTTTATATACAACCAACTCGGCTTTATTCCTATTTTTATGTTCATTTATTCGAGTTCTTAGAGATCTTTTTGTCTCACCCACATATGATGCAGGGCATTGTTTACAAGAAAATATATAAACTAAATTTGTTTCATCCCATTTTTCAGAAATATCCTTACCTAATTTTATTACAGAACTTAAAATTTGTTTAATTAGAGGAATCGTAGCAATATTATAACTATTAAATACTTTAGATAATTTTCTAAAGTTATTGGAAAATGGAAGACGAATCGTAAGTTGATCTAAATGTGGACGAATCTGATTATTGTTTAGAACTTTGTTGACAGAGTGATATTCAATTTTATTCATGCGGACTTTTATGTTATTACTGGATAATCATTTTGGATATCCAAATTGGATAATCATTGTTGATCAGTAACTGCTTAACTATTTTTAAATTGTGAAAGTGAACATTTTTTCCGATAATAATATTGCTCTGTCAACAAGATTGTACACAATATTTTTTTTCTGTTAGATAGGATGATTTGAAAAAAAATTAATTAGTCTACCGGATGAAATTGGCTTTTGGAACCAATTAGTAATAATATTATTGTTATTTCTAATCAGTGTCATATCTAAGAAATTGATACACTTATTTTGTTCTAATTCATAAGTGAATTGTAAACTTGTTGTAAGAATTAAAAGTTTTTAAGATTAAATCAATACATTTTTCTTTAATCCATAGTATTATATCGTCGACGTACTAGGCAGTCTGATAAGTACCTGAAAATTCTAAGAGATCGCATTTGTATTCACTAATGTGAACAATTTTCGTCGAGCTTGATCCTTCAAATGACGCCTGTCAAAACTTCAGCCATTTATGTTTACGCATTTACAAGTTACAGCACTGAGAAGCGACTAAGCTCAGTTGATGCTGAACGATCTGGGCGCCCAAAAGAGGTCACTACACCAGAAAATGTCGAAAAAATCCATGATATGATGTTGAATGATTCCAAAGTGAAATTGA
>NC_046663.1:136938675-136949149 GCF_010883055.1 Belonocnema kinseyi
TATCTTGAAAAAGGTAAAACCATAACCGGAGCATACTATTCATCATTATTGGACCGATTGAAAATCGAAATCGCCGAAAAACGACCGCATTTGAAGAAAAAATCGCTTTATTATGACGACAATGCGCCTGTTCATTCATGCTTAGTTGCACAAGCAAAATTGCATGAAATCGGCTTCGAATTGGTTCCTCAGCCACCGTATTCACCAGACCTGGCCCCCAGCGACTATTACTTGTTCCCAAACCTGAAGATATGGCTCACCGGTAAGCGTTTTTACTCAAATGAGGAGCTCATAGCTGAAACTGAGGCGTATTTGGGAGACCAAAAAACGTCTCCGTATTTCATTTTTCAGGGACTTATAAGACTGCCTAGTATCTATAGTATAAAAGAGGATTACAATCATAAATATTTTTCAAATTTCTTAAACATGTTCTTTCCAAATCATCCATTACAATGTTCGCAAATAACGGTGAAATTGGGGAGTCCATTGGAGTACCATCAATTCGTTTATAAATATTATTATTAAAAATGAAAACCGTGTTTTCAAAAAGGAATTTCGTACAATTTATAATATCGTTGAATGGAATATTACATTGATTATGAATAAATTCAGCTCTTTTTTCTAAACTTTCTAATACCAGGTTGCAAGGGGTATTTGTGAATATCAATATCAAATCAATAAAAACATAAAAGTCCGCATAAATAAAATTAAATATCACTCTGTCAATAAAGTAGTAAACAATAATCAGATTTGTCCACATTTAGATCAACTTACGATTTGTCTTCCATTTTCCAATATCTGTGCAAAATTATCGAAAGTAATAGTTATAATACTGCTACGATTCCTATAATTAATAAAAGTTTAAGTTCTGTAATAAAATTAGGTAAGGATATTTCTGAAAAATGGGATGAAACAAATTTAGTTTATACATTTTCTTGTAAACAATGCATAAAATATAGGAATCAAAATGGGAATAAAGCCGAGTTGGTTGTATATAAACACCAATATAATTTTAATCATTCTTTTGATTGGGATAATGTAAAAATTATCGATCGTGAATCCAGCTATAAAAAAAGACTTATCTCAGAGATGATCCACATTAATAGTAATTCTAATAATATTAATAAAAAAGAAGATACTTTTGCCCTCAGTCAAATATACTTTCCTTTATTTCAGAAATTAAGTTTATGATCAATCTCCCTGATAGATAGAAGTAAATCAAATCAGGATTATTTAGAAATTTATGTATGTATGCACGGTTATATTATTGTATATAAATCAACGCAAAGTGTTGTCTCTTCAGTTGATTTTACATCGTCGTCAGTTTAGTCACATCAAAATGTGCTCTGTACTTTTATTTATTTCTTTTAGACGTGTTAAACATAAACCATGTTTTAACTAGTGATTATTAATGGTACATTTTTTTTAAATGTGCTGTGTAATCTTATATTATTCATCTGCATACGTGATATTAATTTGGTGTTCTTTTCTAATAAATTAGCCTGATGAGGTTGGCGAACCCATGCCAACGAAACGTCGCAACTAAATTGTGAGTTTTTGACTCATTTGCCTTCTCAAATGGAAACTTCTTCTCCAATTAAGTTATGGAAGACGAATTTATGAATTATTCAAAGAATCTGAATTTGTTCTGCATCGTTAAAATGTGGCGATTTACACTTGGTGTGGCATGTGAGCAGGAGGTTCTTCCAGTTTTCTATTATATAGAGTTAATTTAATTTCACCACCCCGGAATATGTCATTCAGCGATTCTTCAAATTTGTTTTGCAACAATGTTCCTACAAATCACTCGAACTTGTAATTCGACAGGTTTTCCGATTGTCACGTTTTAACGCTCGGTGAAGGTTAGCTTCACCCATGGTTATGCCCTTCCAAATAGTTACATCGAAATTATTCCGTTTCACTACTATGGATTAAATTCTATGACTTCCTCGAGGGGTTGCCAGTACTTGACCCAACTGAGGTCGTCTATCCTCGAGGTCTTGGACATTTAAACACTTCGTACCTACGAAAAAATTTTAAAAACATTATTTTTTCTATGAATAATTCGATTCTGGAGGGGGCGATAGTGAATCTATGCAGGGCACCACTACTTTATTGATAGGGGAAGTTCTGTGATAATGCAGATCGATTCCCTATTGACCTTGGCCTTTAAAGCTGACACGGTGACTAAGAATAAGAGAAACATCTATATGCCCTATACCCCTAAAGTGGACGATACTTCTTCTGGCTCTTCTAGTGAGGTTAGTTGAAGCCTGCACCAAAGGCAGGAGAAGTTTTTTATTTCATTGTTTTCCTTTGTTGTCTCGGATGTGACTACTTTATTGGGACTTTGAGCTGCAATGTGCTAGCTAAAGAACTTTAGAAAATAACCTGTTCTCTTAGAGAATTCGTCATCGTCAAACTCTCTACAGGGATCGATGGCGTCTAGATATTTTCTCTACTCGGAATTTTCTTCTTCAGAAATTGCAGTAGGAAATTGCCTAATATACCCTTGTAGCTAGACACACGTCCCTAATCGACGTTCAAGGGACCGATAGCCTTCTTTAGCTTTTCGAAATCTGTTTTATTGATAACAGGTTTTCCTTCAGCAGTTTTCACCCGTTTTCTTCCCATTTAGGAATCCATTTGGTAATGCTATCTATCAGAAATTGGGATTCAGTATGAAAACGACGGTTTTTGATTCCAACTTCATAAACCTTGATGGCAGACAAGGGGGTAGCCTGAATCTCCACGAAATTGTTCGTTTGGCGGCCTTGGGCCCTTCGTGACGCGTTTAAAGGGTGATCCTTTTCAAACTAAACCCCGATTCCAGCTTTAGATTCCCCCTTAGCGTAGTGGCAAAAGGCACCGCCAATGTACACATCTACGACTTCTCCAAGGCCTAGCGTTTTAGAACTAGTCGCCAGGGACGCAGCATCTTCCTAATCAGGAAACCAAATTTTAGGGACCGGAAGTTTGAGTCCTACTTCCGGAAAAGCACTGTAGTCTGCTCTGAATACGGGAGAATCAGAATCATCATCTGATCATTCATGACAGGATGACGTTTTGTTAGTTAATTCCCTACCTTAAGGAGAGGTGTTGAAATTTTTACATAAATACGTTTGTGATTTTTTAAATCTTCAAATGACGGTGCTTCAGTTTAAATTCGATCCTCGTACAGTCTAAAGGACAAGTCGTTAGGACTCCTCGGGGTCCGTCGCACGGTGTGATTTCGGGGGCCTTCCTCGAGTTTTGATGTCGTAGGCTGAAAATTGGGAAGTACTGTCGCTAGCTCTTTCGATACCTCATTTAAGATCCCTGATTCCTTGGGAAGAGAAAATCGCATTATCAAAACCTTTTGGATCTGACTTAAGTGCGAGTTCCTCCTTACATTGGATGATACAGTAGCCCTTTTCAAGATTTTAAGCGAAAAAGTAGCTGGCAATGTCAAAGCTGACCGCCGGACTGCAGCCAGCCTTTCCAATAAGAATCGTTGCGTCCTTGGAAAAGCTGTGGTAGCGGATTCGTTATCAATGGCTTTTCGGATTAGGGAAGGATTCCTTGTGAGCAATTTGTGTTACGTTCATAATTCTAGATTGGAAAGCGATCGCCTTGATTTTCTTGTGTTAATACTGCGCCTATAGGGTAGTCCGAAGAATCGGTTGTGATAAGCCACCTCTGTTTGTAGGAAGTAACACTTATCAGGCTGTAGATTAAGGTCAGCGTTTCGTAATCGTAAAAGAAGACGTCAAGTTTTAATGTCATGTTCCTCGAAGGTTCCTGATGCCATACAGGAACACGAAGACTTCAGTCACATGCATGATTTTCAGTACCGTGTCCAACAGTCTTCGAAAAGTTGCGGGGATATTCTTGACGCCCATAGGCTTTCGAAAATATTCAGTGACATCGCAAGGTAGAAAAAGCCATCTCAGCACGGCCATCGGAGTGGGTTTCTACTTGGTGTGCCCACTGGCTAGATCACATACCGAAAAGTATTGAGCAATCCCCAATTACTTCTTCATTGAGCTCCCGTGAGTCAATGACGACCCTAAATTTCTTTTCTCCGGCACCATCCTTTTTTTCGGAAATAATAGTAAAGGGGAGTTATAGGGTGACTTGGAATCTTCGATAATAAATCATCAATGGTAAGCACCCTATGCTGAACTAACTTAGTATCAGTGAGGGGCTCTTCAGAAACATGAAAAACATACTCGAAATCGTCTATCCAGCGAGTTACATACTCCTGCTCCTCTAGGTTTAAATGGGATATGCAAAGGCTCTTTAGTAGCCGTTCGGCATGGATTGCGCTATGAGCTTTCGAATCAAGGGGCGTATTTTATAAAAAAAATCCCGTATCTCAGATTCCGAGCTCTCTTCGTCCGGGAAGGAGTAATGTTCTAATGGTATGATTTCCTATGGAGGAATCTCAATCCCAATGTCAGTGTCAGTGGTGTTCATAACTAATAATCGCCACTTTCCGTTTTGATTCTTAAAAGCTGCCTCTCCGATATATAATCTTTCTCGGGTTTTAATTCTAGGTAAATAACCCTGCGAGATATCGGGATTAAGTCCCTATCATTATCGGTTGTCTCGTTCGGGCCCTAATCAGCATAATTCGTGAAAAGTATTTGAATTGTGATTAAAAAGACTTTTTTCTTCTTGGGATTCCGTATCTATAAAGTAATTAGGAGAAATAGGTTCTGAAGCAGTAACCAAGGTGCTATGCCGAAAAGAGAGTTGAGACTGCTCTTGTCGCAGATAAGGCCTACCTAGTTTACCGTTCGAAGCTATTGGGAAACAATTATTCTCGACATAAAATTCGATCTGAACCTTTCACAGGGTAACATTGATAGTTCCTAACGTATCTACAGGATGTTTCTAAATTGTGATGGAATCATTAGTCTTTGAACTCGTCGCTGGATCGTCGCGACGAGTCAGAATTGAGTTTAAAGAATCTGAAGCTGACTTAGAAGATGTATCCGGTGAACCTGACCTAGAATTACCTTGCCGAGGAGGCCACTGGGGTTGATTAAAATAATTTGGATTCTGTTGATTGGTCCAGGGGAATTGATATTGAATAACTGAGTTTGAATGACCTTAACGAAGATTTTGATTCGGTAAGTTAAGATTCGGAGTGTTTAGCCACATAGCTGGCATTTGCCCTGGGGGGTAATATCGTCCCATAAACGGTGGGTAAATTGGATTATACGGGTAGTTTAGCATAGAGAAATTTGGATAAAATTGAGTATTATAAACCGCATACTGATTAGCGTAGGATTGATTATCTTGGTTGATATAGGGCAGAGAAGGATTAGTGGTCAGTAAAAGGTCCCTGTATGAATGGTTTCTGCTGAATATGGTTACAATAATTAATAAGCAGTCGCGGAACAACTATGACACCATCAAACCTAAAAATAGTTTAGATAAAAGTACGACGACGCAACGGCGAAACGCCTACATTGAGTGAACGAGTCAACTCAAGGATGAGTTGTCAGACCTGAGAGATGATAGTGATTTAAGGACAAGGAGGGACATTAACAAACAGGTTTCTACTGAGCACCAAGACCTGGCTGAAATGGATTCCTCCCTTCTTGAGGATATCTCGGAGGAGTCCGACCTCTGGACCATCAATTGTTCAATTTATGGTGCTGCGAGAACTCTGGCTGATTCAAATCGAAAGTTAAAATCGACGATGAATCGAAACTACGTAACATCTGGTAGCCCGTTTACGGAAAGGGTTCGAAAGTTCGCCCAAGAACTAAGGATCTTCAATCACACATTGAAAGAGTCAAAGCTGCTGACAATCAAGCAGGATATTGTTGACAAAACCCGGGTGACATTTGACGCAAGAAGGAGAATACAGAAAAGGGCAAAATGGATTAGGGAGAATCAACAGTTTATTGCTGAACCGGAGAAGGGATGCGAAGAAGATTGTTAACAATCCTACAGAGGAAAAAGCTTCCGATGCGGCCTTTTTTATTCATGATATATCCCAAAAGGCACTACCAATAACTCGCTCACAAGGAATCCTTTCCTAATCCGAAAAGCCAGTTGACAACGAATCTGCTCCCAAAGCTTTTCCAAGGACGCAAAAATCCTTATCGGAAAGGCTGGCTGGAACCACGCGGTCAGCTTAGACAAAGCCAGCTACTTCTTCGCCTAAAATCTTGAAAAGACCTGCTGTATCCTTCAACGTAAGGAGAAACTCGCACTTAACTCAGAGGAGTCTTAACGACCTGTCCTTAAGACTGTACGAAGTTCGAATTTAAACTAAAGCACCGTCACTTCAAGATTAAAAAAATCACAAACGCATTTATGTGAAAATTTCAATACCTCTCTGTACGTTAGGGAATTAACTAACAAAACGTCATCCTGTGATGAATGCTCAGATGATGATTCTGATTCTCCCGTATTCAGAACCGACCACAGTGATGTTCCGGAAGTGGAACCCGAACTTCCGGCTTCTAAAATTTGGTTCCCTGATTAGGAAGATGCTTCATTCCTGGGGACTGTTTCCAAAACGCAAGGCCCTAGAAAAGTCGTAGATGTGTACATTGACGGTGCTCTGTGCCACTACGCGAAGGGGGAATTTAAAGCTGGAATTAGGGTTTGGTTTGAAAAGGATCATCCTTTAAACGCGTCAAGGAGGGCCCAAGGCCGTCAAACGAACAATTTTGTGGATATTCAGGCTGCCCCCTTGTCTGCCATCAAGGCTCATGAAGTTGGAATAAAAAACCTTCGTTTTCATACCGAATCCCAATTTCTGATAGATATAATTACTAAATGGATTCCTAAATTGGAAGAAAGTGGGTGGAAACTGCAGAAGGAAAACCTGTTATCAATAAAGAAGAATTCGAATAGCTAAAGAAGGTATCGATCCCTTGAACGTCGATTGGGCACATATGCCTAGCCACAAGGGTATATTAGGCAACGAAATGGAAATATTGATGATAATATTTATGGCAGTTTAGCTAGCAAAGATCATACTCTAACTGTTCAACCATCGTGGTACTAGAATAATTATCTACTTCCTACTGCAATTTCTGAAAAAGAAAATTCCGAGTTGAGAAAATATATAGTCGCCATCGATCCCTGCAGAGAGTTTGACGATGACAAATTCTCTAAGAGAACAGGTAATTTTATAATGTCCTTTAGCTAGCACATTGAAGCCCAAAATTCCGATAAAGTAGTCACATCCGAGCCAGCAAAGTAAAAAAATGAAATAAAAGTACTGCTCCTCCCTTTGGTTTAGGCTTAACTAACCCGACTGGAAAAGTCAGGAGCAGTATCGTCCGCTTTAGGGATATAGGGCATATAGATGTTTCTCCTGTTGTTAGTCACCAACCCCCATGAAGATCCTTATGTGCAACTTCTGTAACGACTACTAGCCCTGTGGCCAAATCCACTTCTTTCTTCAAAGGTCACGGAACTCAGGGTTATGATAGTTCAGCTCGAGATAAAACCGAAATTCGACATTGTCAGCTTCAAGGGTCAAAGGAGATAGGGAATCTCTGAATCACAGGACTTTCCCCTTCAATCGAAACTAATTAAGAGTAGACGTGCCCTGCATTGAATCACCATCGCCCCCTTCAGAATCGCATTATTCAGAGAATAAAGAAAAATCTAATCCGGACAGATTAGAAACGGCCAGAACTTTAGTGATCCATCAATGAACTGAACTGCTCACCTATCGTCGAGATAACTATGCTCATTTTATCTCGGAAGATTGTGAGCCAACTAACCCTATTTATAAATCTTTCGTAGGTACGGAATGAAACAAAATCATTTCGATGCAACTAGTTGGAAGGACATAACCATGGGTGCAGCTAACCTTCACCGAGTGTTATAATGTGACAGTCGAAAAACCTCTCGAATTGCAAGTTCAAGTGATTTGTTCGCAACATTGTTCAAAAACAAATTTGAAATATCGCTCAGTGACATATTCAGGATTGGTGAAATCAAATTAACTCTATGTCATGGAAAACTGGAAGTACCTCCAGGTGACGTGCGTAGTAAAATAGTTATAGGCTATGGACATTTTTGAACGAAAAAAGTGCATTTCCTCCCACTGTGCCTCTTACGTATGGTACGTTTGTTTATAGCGTTTAATAGTTTATAGTCTGTTCATTTTAGAAATGAGGTTTGCAGTAATGTAATTTAATATTAAATTCAAAATCTCTTTTGAATTTAATTTTTTTAATAAAATTATTAGGGCTTGAATGCAGTGAGAAAGAAGCTTTTAAGATTAAGCAACAAATAAATTATTGAACTGTATAAATGTATATATGATATTTGGTTCAATTTAAATAAATATATACATTATATTAAGTAAATATAATTAATCCATTTTTTCATTTATCATTATTTTATTGACTTTTACCAAATGATTCCTTCAAAAATTTTAATTAAAATGACCACTGCTTTTTAAAAATTGCTTTTTACAAATTGCTTTTTAAAAATACACATACACGGTCGAGGCAGGGGTCCGATTCACACATAGTGAGAAGCATAGAGAGATTGATGCCCCGTTGGGAAACTACATTTATTATCTCATCTGGGAAATATCAAGTGACAAGAAACAATGTCACATTCCATAGGGGCTACTTTCAAGGCGACAACATGAGTCCTCTGCTTTTTTCATTCAGCTTGTGCCGCTATCTCTCGCACTACGAAATTCTTCTTGATACCTCCGAGGCGATACTAATCATAGCAAACATAAAGCCACTCATCTCTTTCATATATATGACCTAAAGATCTTTGCTTCTGGTAAAAGCAAACTTCAGAATGCTTTAAATATCGTCGAGCAGTACACAGAAGACATTGGCATGAACTTAAATGTGCCAAGATTCAACTGAAGAAAGGAAAGATTATTGGCGTTCCCAACGACCCTGAGTTTGTGGATATAAGTGTTATTAGACACCTTGACACTGGAGAGACCTATAAATACCTGGGCATTAGGACGGAGTGAAAATGATCAAATTAGTCGAATCATTTGAGCTGAGTGAAAAATATTTGCGGGATGGCATCCGAAAAAAGTAAAAAAAAAATTAATTTTGAAATCGGTTAATATCTTCTGTTCCTTTTTTTAATTTGAAAATTCAAATTTTTGAAAATTTCCCTATTGCTTTGAAAATTATGGAAAATTGTTTTGATCTATAGTTTTTGCTAGTTAATAATAATTAAAAAAATGTAATTGAAAAAAACATTTTTTGTTCAATTTAGGATTTTTCGAAAATAAACAAAAAACATGTTTTTTGGATTGAGTCTTATGCACACATTTTTGAAAACATTTTTGAGTGATTTTGTCAACTTGCTTAGACCAAGCTTTCAGGCGCAAAAAATGATAGTGCTATTACGACAAAACGATATTTTCGTAGGAATAAGCTATTGAAATTATTTTATATATTATATATTTATATATTGGTTGTTAATTCATATTGGGAAATTTGTCAACCAGATCCTGTTTTTTTAGCGAAAAACTAGTAGAGTTCAGGAAATAACTTTTTATATTCATTGCGGGGGGGGGGGCAAGAAGATTTTTATGCCCATATATGCAATAAGAAATATGCCCCTTTCCCCAATAAATCTAAAAAATTGTTTCCTGGGCTCTTTATTAGTTTACAGTATTTTTCGAAAAATTCTAAATTAAACAAATTTTTTTAAATTCATAACGTATTATTACTATTCACTAGCAAATACTGTACATCAGCAAAATTTGCCATAATTTTCGAAGCAATAGGGAATTTTTTTAGAATTTTCAAAAATTTCAATTTTTTAATCAAAAAAAGGAAGCAGAAGATATTAATCGATTTCAAAATTAGTTTGTTGTCCCGGTTCTAATCTATTCCTCTGGGGTGGTTCAATAAAGGAACACCGATCTTAAGAACCTTCACATCGCCGCACGTAAGATCATGCATATGCATAAGAGCTTGGATATCAATTCGTCTGTTCCGCGAATATACATTTTACGTCGTCAGGGCGGACGGGGAACTTCTAAATCTCCAGTGTACTCATAATCCAATTCTGAGTACAGCTCACATCGTTGCAAATAAGAAAGATCCTCTCCTAAAAATAGTCAGGAACCAGGAGATGATTCGCAAAGGAATGTTCCTTTACAAAGCCGCAGAGAAGGCGGCCGAGGCCCTTGGCCTGAATTTTAATATCAGAAAGAGGAAAGTACATCACTCTATCTAGATGCTTCTTTTTTAAAATCCGAAGTGAAGAAAGCAGAGGTTGAAAAACTTCGCCAAGAGCTATTCCACATGAGAATGCACAGAAACTTTTACAAAAATATAGAATATCAGTCCTTGTCAAAAGAGCAAACTTTTGCTTTTCTCAAATCATCAGAGCTTAATTCAAGTACAGAGGGTTTCATTTTCGCGTACCATGTATATATACCATGTATATATATATATATATATATATATATACATTCGGTTTGGTTTTGATTCCTCTAGAATCAAACCGAAGGGCC
>NC_046663.1:136949249-136952166 GCF_010883055.1 Belonocnema kinseyi
AACCCCTTTCCCTAGCTTCTCGTGGGAACAACAATGACAACACCAAACATAGTTGTAGTAAGTGCGGTTCAAAACAAGAGAACGCGCAGGGCTCCCGACAATAGGTCGGCCAACAATGCCGACCCACTTAGAGCTGGGGGAGCCAATGAAAATGGATTCAATGCGATGGATCGTCAGGATCTCGCAACCTTTGGGTGGACAGAGCGACTGAATCACGACAAGCTAGAGTGCTGCGATACAAGTGTGGCCTCTGAACGGGGTTACATGGCAGGGCTGCATGCTCTGTGGTGCGAGAAACACCCGGAGCTATCGCACTTTTCGCAGCAACGTCTGCGAAACCATGCTGAACTACTCCGTAAAAGGGGCTATGTAAGCGGAACGCCTACTCTACCACAGCTAGAACAAGCCGGCAACAGAGAAAGAGAGGCGACACTAAGACCAACCGCGGGCAGACATGCAATAGATAAAGAGCGATGCTTTACGACCCGGAGAAACATCAACACCAAGGTTTCCCTCAAGCCTAAAGAATGCATCAACTTGCCATAAAGATAGGCTGGGCAAGACAGTACGCGTCCCGCATTCAGTGTGTTGTCGACTACATCACATCTGGCAGGAATTTTACCGCCAAGGTTCGAAAGTTCGCGCGCGAACTCCGGACCCGTTATCACACACTTAACAAGTCAAAGCTACTGACCATCAGACAGCATATTGTTGAGAGAATACGGATACTATCTGACGCTAAGAGAAGTCTAGAGCAAAGGGAGAGGTGGGTCAGAGAAAATCAACAGTTTCTCTCTGACTCATCTCGACTCTTCCAAGACCCTCCAGTTACTCTCGAACACCCACCCAAACCAGAGGAGGTCGAAGTATTTTGGAGAGAAGTCTACGAAGTTCAGCATAGACTGGACGAAGACTCAGAAAATATAAAGAGCTTAAAGGAGTTATGTGTTGCCCTCATAACACCTGATAAAGAATGCCCACACATCACTACCGAGGAGGTAAAAAAAGTATCAAGACGGATGAAGAACTATTCCGCACCGGCACCAGATTGTATCAAATCCTTCTGGTGGATGAAGTTTTCTTCAACCCATCAGCATTTGGCTCGTATTTTGACCTCATATTTAAAGTCGGAAGAGCCGATTCCAGAGTGGTTGGTGGAACACGCTTTATAAGATATTCACAGCTATCCTAAATGATAGGATTGTTCGAGCAATTGAACCTGTGTGGCAAGAAATGTATGAACAACGAGGCTTAAAGAAAGGCGTAGCCGGATGTCGGGAGAACCTGCTCATCGACAGATGTGTCTGCAAAGATGCAGCATTTTACCAGCGTGACCTATTGATGGCCTGGATTGATTATCGGAAAGCTTTCGATTCGACATCCCATAGACTTATCATCTGACTTTTGGAAATCTTACAGGTTCATCCGCAAATAGTTGGGTGCATAGAGAGATTGATGCCGCTTTGGAAAACCAGATTGACTATCTCATCTGGAAAAAATCGTGTGACAACTAACAAGGTCACCTTTCAGAGAGGTGTCTTTCTGGGCGACACCATGAGCCCACTCCTCTTTCTTCTTACATTATTGCCACTATCTCTAACACTTCGCCATTCCGACGGGTACTTGTGCGGCAAACCTGCAGATCGAAAGTACAAGGTCACTCATGTATTTTACATGGACTATAAAGGATACTCTCCGAAGCAGATAGAAACGTCTCATCCGACAGATTTGGACTTCCGAACTGTCGGCGAGGAAGAAAGTATTTGCAACGAACACGCTTGCCGTCCCGGTACTACTCTATTCATTTGGAGCAGCTCCATGGACGATGAACGAGCTCAGATCTCTTGATATCGGGACAAGAAAAGTTATGCACATGAACAAAAGCATGCATCTTAAGTCTTCCGTTCCGCGACTGTACATCTCACGCCGTCAAGGGGGTCGCGGAATATTGAGGCTTGAATGTCTTCACAACAGGATTATTCTGGGTACAGCACATAGAGTTGCAAATGGAAGAGACCCTCTTCTTAAAATGATCAGGAATCACGAAGAATTGGGCAAAGGAGCGTTTCTGTACAAAGCAGCGGAGGAGGCTGCTGAAGCACTCGGACTTTACTTCAGTATTAGGGGTGAGCAAAATGCATCAAATCTTATCTATCTCGAGTGCTCACTCCTGAAAGCCCGGATTAAGAAAGTACAAGAGAAAAACTTTCGTGAACAGCTCCTCGATAAGAGGATGCACGGTATCTTCCACAGAAGTGTGAAGGATCAGTCAATGTCTTGTGAGCTAACGTTTGCTTTCCTTAAATCGCCCCGATTGAAGTCTGGTACAGAGGGTTTCCTTTTTGCATGCCAAGACGGTGTCATTTCCACCTTAACATACCGTCGCTACATTTTGAGCCAAGACATTCCCGATGATAGCTGCAGGGCGTGCCATGCTCACTCGAGGCCTGACATGGTTCTTTTTGACTTCGAGAAGCGAACCATGTTTGTTATCGAATTTTCGGCACCAGCTGACAAAAACATCATAACCAAGGAGAATGAAAAGAAAGAGAGGTATCGAGACCTTATAAGGGAGTTGCAACGATTGTACCCGGAATATTCTGTTAAATTGATAGTCCTTATCATCGGCGCTTTTGGAGATGCCAAGCTTTCACTTGCTAATGACCTAAAAAGCATCCGTGCGTGTCAACAATATGCTAGAACACTTGCGGGAAAAATTCAGAAGGCGGTTGTCCTTGGGTTGCTCCGTGTTCTTAAGGTGCACGAGGCTTTTGCTGGATCGTCGTATTGATTCCTTTACAGACTCTAACCACCCATCTCACGGTCGTGAGACGTGGTTGTGGCTAAAATTTTACCGCGATTTCGCTGGAAGCGGGTGCAATTTTCCAGATTAGCACCCGCTCCCGGCGAAATCCTG
>NC_046663.1:136952266-136956491 GCF_010883055.1 Belonocnema kinseyi
CAGGGTGGGAAAGCGGGCTCTCCGACGTCGTCATCATGCAACCGTAGCTCTTCATCAATGGATCACTTGGTTGGTGTAGAGTCTCATGCTACAAGAAAAAAAGCCGCGAGTATTTCTCAATCGCATGCCTGCAAGAATAGCTCAGATTCATTCTGTTACATTTGCAGTAAATATGAAGTAAGCAGTTTGCGAAAATCAATCGACGAGGAAGTGACGTCTTTACGAAAAGTGTTTTGACCGTAAATTGCTGCGCCAAGAAACAAAATGGGTTCCTCACGTCATTTACAATTCCTGCAGACTTATGTTGTATCGTCTAAAAAATTCAAACAACGAAAAGTACCGCAAGTACTCTACACCAACCACATGGAAAAAACCCGTTATTGCGAAGGACTGCTACTTTTACATGAATTCCGTCAAAGGGTTCAAAGCCAAAAATAAAAATAACATTTCGTACATTAATGTGTGCACAGTCACAAGAGCAATTGAAATCGATAAAAATACACGCCAAACTGATTTAAGCGCTTTAGAAGATGATAGAATGGAAGTTGAAAGTCAACGTCATGGAGGCGGTATTGAAACCAGTGATCGAACAGAAAATAGTTCTGATGATTCCGATGAAAATGACGAAAAAAATGACAAATATGGCGTGCATAAAATGAAATTGAAGGTTCCAATATTATTGTTGCAACTAGAACTGAATGATTTTATTAGAGATCTTGGATTACCGAAAGACGGCGCTGAATTTGCCGCTTCATTTCTAAAAAGAAGAAATCTTCTAGAGCCGAAGACAAAAGTTTCATTCTATCGCGACAGGGACAAAGAATTCAGAAAGTTTTTCGTTAAAGACGAAGAGACGTCTTTAGTGTACTGCACTGACGTTAACGGACTAATAAACCACTTGAAGAAAAATTTGTACAGAGACGAAGAATGGCGACTTTTCATTGATTCGTCAAAACGCAGCATTAAGGCTGTTTACTGCATAACACGAATACTTACGCTCCTATCCCTGTAGCTCACTCAACGGTCATCAAAGAAGAATATAACAATGTTAAAATGCTTCTTGAAAAAGTTATTACACGAATCACAAATGGCAAATATGTGGTGATCTCAAAATCATAACAATGATATTAGGCCAACAATCGGGTTTCACGAGAGAGCCATGTTTTATATGCCTGTGGAATAGCAGAGATTGAGCCAATCATTACAGCAAACAACACTGGCCTTTAAGAGATTCATTCAAACCTGGTTCTCATAATATCATCAACCAAAGCCTCGTTGATCCAGAAAAATTTTACTACCACCCCTCCACATAAAGCTTGGGATCATGAAGCAATTTGTCAAGGTATTAAATTCCCTAATGTTTCAGACGCTCAATTGAAAGAAGGAGTCTTTGATGGACCACAGATTCGAATATTGACAAGAGATACTAATTTCGTGAGCCACATGACGAACATTGAAATGGACGCTTGGGAAAGTTTTAAAGCAATAAACGCAAATTTCCTTGGTAACAAAAAAAGTCCAGACTACGATAATATTTTTGCGAAAATGATAAGAAACTACAAAAAGTTAGGCTGCTTGATAAATTTAAAACTTCACTTTCTAGATTCCCATCTGGATAAGTTTCCAGAAAATGTTGTTGATTTCAGCGAAGAACAAGGGGAACGTTTTCATCAAGACATAAAAGTGATGGGACAGCGATATCAGGGTAGATGGGACGAGGTCATGATGGCTGATTTTTGCTGGATGTTGAAAAGGGAAACGAATGTAGGTCTTAAACATAAGCGTAACCCTTTGCATCATTCCTTCGAAGAAAAAAGGACAGGTTATAGCAGGCAGAAAATGGACTGAAGTAGGTCTACAAATCAATTTAATTACGATAAAAAGCAAGATAAAATGTAAACACGAAAGATAGTATAAATATATCCCTTAAGTTTAAGAAAAGCAGAGACAAATTTTTTGAATAAAACTCTTATTCATTTGCATGTTTAAGTTACAGTTCTGCATTTTAATTGATACAAACATTGTCAGGTTAATTGAAATGGGGTCAATTCTACTTGTAGTTCTAAGTTTCCTTAAATGAGTAATGTGCGTCCAAATTTTTAACCACCTGTAGTACAATGAAATGAATTTTATTATGTTACAACGGGAACACTTAAGTTAAGTTGTGTTGCGTTAAGCAAAATTTCGTTAGGTTCTGTTAAGTTAGATTCATTTGTAGGTTAAGATTGAGTTAACCTATTAAATATAGCACACATTTAAGATTGAGAACCGTACGCTTACATAGCTACACGTGTGGTTGAATTTCATTCGGTTAGGTTAGGTCAGGTTTCTTAAGGTTATGATAGGTTAAACCTCTATGTAGGTTAAGCCGAAGCTGAGTGAAACTGTACCGCAAACACAACGGGACAGCACAATGAGTTTAATTGTGTTACGTGAAGTTAAGTTAGGTTAGTTTAGGTCAGGTTTTTTTAGGTTAGGATAGGTTTGACCTCTTTGTAGGTTAAGCCCAAGCTGATTCAAATGGTACCGCAAACACAACGGGACAACACAATCAGTTTAATTGTGTTTTGTGAGGTTAGTTTAGGCTAGGTTAGATTTATTTCTAGGTTAGGCTCGAGTTGACCAATTCGATGTAGCACACATTTGCTACTGGGAAAATATGCTTCCAGAGCTTTACGTGTAGTTCAATAAATTTTTGTTAATTCAGGTTAGGTGAGGTCAGGTTCTGTTGGGTAAAGTTATGTTAAATAAGTTGATATCAGGCAAGGGTTGATCCTTCACAGTTGTCGACATGTTTTTGAAGTGAAAATTTGCATCACTGGCATTATTTTGAAATTTATTTGCCTCAGTGCATGATCTTTCGTCATTTCTTCAGGTTATGGCTCAACCATGACGTGATGGGTGATTTTTGATACCGAATTTGAATTCAGCACCCCAAAATCCATAGGAATACGTGTGTCTTCTTACCAGATCCGCACACTTTTTTTTGTGTGGCTGTGTTATTATGGAAATTAATCAACATTATGTACATAAAACTAATAGTTTGCATTTTGTAGAACATTTCCGGAAAAAATATAAGGGGGTAGGGGACCATCCATATACCAAGTGGACACTTTAGGAGGGGGGGGGGTATGGTAAAATTCCACGCTTGTCCACGAGGGGAACCGGGAGGGTCGGGCTAGAATCCACGTGGACACACATTTCCCTAAACCTGTGGAAAATATACTGAAATGAGACAATTTATGCTCTAGGTTGATTCGAACTTTTATATTTTGCTCGCGTACAATATAATTTTTATTTTAATTATAATTTTTCTTCGCGACTTCTGATTTGAAATTCAAATCATGTTTATGTTCACGTTTCTAAACTAATCCGATTTTTCTCAGTCAATTCATCGCTCCTTTTGGACTCCTTGTTTTTGAAGACTACTAATACCTACATTTTCATAAAATATGTCCACGTGGACAAAGTACGGGGGGGGGGGGGGGGGGGGGGGGGGGGGGGGTGTTCATCAAAATTCCACGGCTGTCCACGCGGAGGCAAAAAGTGGTGAAAAATTGTTCCCTTCGTATATGGATGGCTCCTTGGGGGTGTCAACGTTAAAAGTTATTGAGTGTGAATTATACTTTGAACATTCACTCAGAGGCGGTCGAGCTTTAATTTACAAAAAATTAATAAAATATACTTATTTTCTTTTACTTTTCCGAAAACCAAGCTTTTTCCATTCAAACCCCCATCATAATGTGAAAATCTCGGGGGTACTAGTTAATATTGATCTATTCGAAAAAATATGGAATTTATTTTTCCCTGAAACAAACAAATTTGGAAAGGGGGAAGGGGGTATCGACTTCCGAAAATCGAAAGTAAAGTTTTTACAGTTATAAATGTGGACACACTATTCTTGGACTGATTCAATGCCCTTTTTCATAAATCTGAAAACCGATCAAAAATGGCATTTCTAAAAATTACAAAAAAAAGAACTTTGATGTTAAATAAAAAATGGTTAAAATGATTGTTGAAAAGTCGCTTATCATGAATCTCTTAAAAATTGTATTAGATTTCAATTTTCTTAAAAACTCAAAATCTGATGATAATTGTAAATTAAAAATTGTTTAAACGCGTCATCCGCGTAAAGCAGTGCGCCAATTCTGAGACCTGAACTTCCGCCAAATCCTGAGCCTCCTTCTCTCCTTTTTCTCAAGGTTTCTTCCAAATCGTTGATATA
>NC_046663.1:136956591-136986771 GCF_010883055.1 Belonocnema kinseyi
CTGCTATTAATGTCAAAATATGAAAGTACACAAGAACAGGGTTGCCAGCGTAATCGGTTAGGTTAGGTCAGGTTTTGTTAGGTTAGGATAGGTTAAACCTCTGTGTAGGTTAAGCCGAAGCTGAATGAAACGATACCGCAAACACAACGGGACAACACAATCAGTTTAATTGTGTTTCGTAAGGTTAGGTTAGGTTAGGTTAGATTTATTTCTAGGTTAGGCTCGAGTTGACCCATTCGATGTAGCACACATTTGCTACTGGAAAAATATGTTTCTAGAGCTTTACGTGTAGTTCAATAAATTTCTGTTAATTCAGGTTAGGTTAGGTCAGGTTCTGTTGGGTACAGTTATGTTAAAAAAGTTGATATCAGGCAAGGGTTGATCCTTCACAGTTGTTGACATGTTTTTGAAGTGTGAAAATTTCCATCACTGGCATTATTTTGAAATTTATTTGCCTCAGTGCATGATTTTTCGTCATTTTGTGAGGTTATGGCTCAACCATGACGTGATGGGTGATTTTTAATACCGAATTTGAATTCAGCGCCCCAAAATGATAGAAATACGTTTGTCTTGTTACCAGATCCGCAAACTTTTTTTTTGTGTGGCTGTGTAATATTTCGAACTTAAATTGACATATTTCACAATTTACGGGACTTTTATAAATCGTTAATTGTTTGCTCAAGATAAGAAAATACTCGGGAAAATGGTTTAAACAAAAAAATTGTTCAAATAATTAATTTCCAAATATGTTAAGTTTAAAATATTATTATTAAAATTCATCAACTGTATCATTTATCCCGAAAAATGATGACTTTACATTTTACAGGTGAGAAAAAATTATTTAAACAAACATTAATGGTTTAAACAATGATAATTAGTGAAAAAATAATTGTCAATTTGAGACGTTTTGTGACTTATCGAAATTGTTTCCAGTTGGTCAGAAAAATAAAATTTATTATGGTAAAAGCAAATTAATAAACAAATTAATTTTTGGGGGATTTGCAACGTTGAGCCAATTAAAATCCATATATTTGATGTAAAATGTGTATTGTCCAATCTGTCCGACGTATCATGCTTTTTTCAGAAAGAAAAAAGTTGAATTTTACTATTTTTAATAAAATAACAAAGTTCCTTAAAAGGCTATCCCAAGACGTTAAAGATGAAGAGTATTTTCATTCTTCTGGAAAAATGTTCTGCATAAGGGTTACCTCCTTGTGGTTCTCGTTTATTCAAATAATGTTAATAATAAGTTTAAATATTCGGAAAATCCTGACTTTAAAGGGCTTTTGAAGCACATTGTAAACTATATTCAAAAAAGAATTGAAACATTTCTTTTTAAAAAATACTCAAATTTGTTAAAATGTTTAATTAAACATTTTTTTACCCACGTCTTACTATAAATAATTTAAAAAGAATACATCTTAATATCTTTGAAATCACCAAAGTAAGGAAAGTTCAAAAAAAGGAAAAATTACACTCAAATAATGGAGAATATTTATTACATACTTTGCCTGGCCTCTGATAGGCATTATATATAATTCCTAGGGATTATATATATTGCCGGATTATATACTTTGTCTGTAACACACACACAGACACACACACACAAAGAATAATTACTCTTACGAGACCCCTGGGAGTTAAAATACTTCATTTTATTTTATTGACTCATAACTCAAGCATCCGCTGACACTAGTGCTATGAAGCAACACCTTAGATACTGAGAATAAAATGCTGTGTGTGTGTGTGTGTGGGCGCGTGAAGTGAGTTCGGAGTAAAGTGCAATAAATGTTAATACTTTATTTTTAACATGTAGTGTACTTAACACAAAACAAAACTACATTTTTTTAAATTAAAATTCGCCTCGTGATCAATCCTTGACATTAAAAACTTTCTCGCTCATCAAAGAAATTACATTATCTAACAGCGTACGAACAGTATGCTAAAGTGAAAACAAAACCGCCTTGGCACGCCTAGGCGGTACGACGCCAAGTCGTACATCCTCTTGTCCAGAAGCTGCTCACGAAAGTTTTTCTCCTGTTTTCTTTATCCGGGCCTTCAGATGCGAGTAGTCGAGATGGATGATGTTTAATGGATTTTGCTCATCCCTGATATTGAAGTCGAGGCCAAGTGTTTCAAAAGGCTCTTTCGCTGCTTTGTATAGAAAAGGAAAGGTCAGAAAGATGTCCGCTATTATTAATTAAGAAATGATTTAAAAAATACCGAGGATAGCAAAAAAGCGATACAAGTATACGTTTATATGCGCGGTGATCAGAACCTCAGCCCTAAAGAATTAAATTTTTTGCATTCCACTTAATTTTTAACAAGATTTAAAAATAATTAGCACGAAATTTACCTTTATAAATTCTGAAGAGTATTTTGTAAAGAAAATAAAGTTTTATATACATTCAAATTACGAGTTGCATCGCGTATATAACTTGTAGTTTCTGAAACAACACTCTTTCTGTGCTCTAATCTTTTCCACATTATTGGATTTTGTCTTGATACTTCAAATATTTTTCCTATATAAAATTTAATTAAGGATTACTCTATATGTGACGTGCGCCGAGGAAAGGGGGCTAACTTGGAAAGCTAGGATTTTGCAATACACGCGACTGGAAGGAAGCCAGCAGATGAGAGTTTTAAGAGAGGGGTGGATCATGACAACTTCCCTCTCCACTCACAACTACACAGATGGGAGGTGTTTTACAAGATCTTAGTCAGGCAGAAGAAAGCGCAATTTACAGGGTTCCTGATTAATGTGTTTTGTACAATAATAACGATCAAAAAATATTGTTGATCGTTCCAACAAAAAGAGTAACTTAGAAGCTCTCGGAAGGGGTAAAACCCTGAATATCGATCATTTCAAACTTAGCTCTCTTTCCTGGATGCCCGTGACATATACTTTTTTCTCTGACAAATATTGATAACTCCAATGTATTTTTAAGTTTAAATCCTTACTGTATGCAGAAAAAACCAAATATTTTTTAAAATAATCGTTCGCGAAGTAGAAATAACACTATACTAATGAAATTTGTTCGGTATTTTGATTTCAGTTGAACTGCTGGACTTTCATCGTGGTCACCGTAAGCCGCTTTAAAAAAAAGAGTTTCTAGAGAATTGCCATAACTCCGTTAATTATTTATATTTTTTTAAGATCAAATGCTAGTTTTTTCATGAAAACATGTACATTTAATAAATAATAACTTTAGTGTAATAAAATAATTGCTAGAAACCTTCAAAAAAATCCAAAACTTCTTCAGTTTTCACCCTTAAAAAGGTATATAACCCCTTAAAAAACTACGAATTTTGCCAACGTTTCATGAACATGGCAGTTTACTTCTTTAGGGCTGACCTGAAACTAATGTATCAGGTTATGTTGTTTATATGTATACTCTCTACGATGCCTGTGATTGGACAGAGCAGCCTACCGTGAGGACTGGTCGAACCTGATTGGCCAATCAAGTCCTTTTATTTAAAAATCCGGGTGGACGGAAAGCCGAATCGGATTAATATTATATCCATTGTCATTATAGATGTTATTAGGATGTTTTAAGATTTTGATTGCTTCTCTATGTTTTCTTGGAAAAATATTGTGTTTTTGCAATGACTGTTGTTTTGTCAAATAAAATGTTATGTTCTGTTTCGATATGATGTTCAGCTAGTGCTGATTGCGTTAATGTTTTAGCCTGACTTCACTCTCATGTTCCGTTATACGTTGACTCACCGCTCTCCCTGTTTCTACAATATAGACTATGGCACAAGAACCATAGATTCTATATACCCCTGGATCACTGAGGTTTGTTTGTGTAGTCGTTCTGTATTAGGATTTGTTTAACGTTTTGTAATTCCTTTTGTAAGGTATCTTTATCTGTTTTGAAGACAGCTCTGTATACAAGGGAGTTGATGACCGATTGTTTTTGAGATGGGTAATGGTCGGGAGGCATGTAGTTATCTGTTTGTATGCGTGGGTTTTCTGTAAACTTCATGTCCTAATGTGTTATCAGGTCTTTTGTAAACTAGTACGTCCAAGAAGGGTAATTTTTCGTTTTGTTTAATTTCCATGGTGCAAAAATTTCGGTTTAAGCTTGGCTTTGCTGAAGATTTTGTTTTTTAGATGTTCGATAAAGACATTGGCTGTTACAGGTGAGCTTGGGGATCCCATTGCTGCCCCTGAGTTTTGTTCGTAGAAATGATTATTGAAAGAGAAGTAAGTATTATTGAGACAGTGTTCTATCAAAGGTATGAGCTCGGAAGGGAAGTCTGTAAAAGATTTAAGAATATCAATTGTATCAGAGATTGGTACTATCGTAAAGAGAGATACTATGTCGAAACTTACTATGATGTCTTGTGGTTGAATGTGAATCTGTTGTATCTTCTTGATAAAATCAAATCAGTTTTGGATGTGAGTGATGGAGTTTCCTGTAAAAGGATTTAGTTTTGTAGCGAGGAAGCATGCCAGATTGTAAGTTGGTGAGTTTATTGTGCTGGCCATCGGTCTGAGTGGAATGTTATCTTTGTGGATTTTTGGGAGCCCGTAAAGTCTTGGAGAGATGGGATTAGTAGGTATTAATTTAGATATTGTTTTGCTGTCAAGTTAAGAGTCTTTGAAAAGTGTTTTTGTTTTACTGACTATTGTTTTTTTAGGGTCCTTTTTAAGTTTGCTGTATGCATCGGCAGTTAGAAGCTCCATGAGTTTGTTTTTATAGTCTTCTTTATTCATTATTACTGTTGTGTTCCTTTTGTCTGTGGGTAATATTAGAATACCTTTATTCCGATTGAGTTCTTTAATCGTAGTTTTTTCTTATTTTGTTAAGTTTGAGGATGGAACTTGAGCTTGGCGTAAAATATTGACCGTCCTACGTCGTATGCCATTCACTTTTTCGGGTTGAAAGGTATATATTGTAGATTCTAAATTTCTGATTATTTCTTCTTTCGGCATTTTCGAAGGAGCTACAGCAAAATTATGTCCTTTAGATAAGGTTGAAATAATTTCATTGTCGAGAGGACAGTCAGAGATGTTTTTTACTGTGTCTGTTAGTTTTGTTTGCCTAACTGGAAGTAATTTGGCGAATTTTATTTTTTTTATGAGTAGAAAGCTGTTTAATCCGTTGGGATTGGGCAAAATATATGCGTTCCAATGTAGACCAAATGTTAAATCTAAGGGTGCTTGATAATTATTTTTCAATTGTAAGAATTTTAGGACGATTTTGTTGTGCCTGCACCAATTACAGGTATCGTGGAGAGTATGCATAAGAATAACATAACCTGATACCTCAGTTTCAGGTCAGCCCTGAAGAAGTGAACTGCAATGTTCACGAAACGTCGGCAAAATTCGTCCTTTTTTACACGATTGGAACCCGAAATATGCCTTTTTATCAAAATGAATTCTCGTGAAAACATTAAATTTACCAGTATTATTATCGATCAGAACATCCCTTGTGTTTTTTTCATTAAATAATGCTATTTTCTCGGTTTCAGTGTTTAAGGAATGTTAAAACATTCCTTAAAATTAATTTAAAAACACACCCAAAACATGCTGCATACCCAAAGAAATCATTAATCTTTGTAGTTCGTGGATATGAACCTTTTGTTTCGATAAATCTGATCGACAAAATGTGAAACGTTTAGCCAAATCTATCAGATTTTTTAAGTTTTTGGTTTTAGATCACACTGATAAATTGTGTTTAGGGATGTTTAGAAATAATAAAAAATGTCCTGTACAAAAACGGCTAGAAGTTTAATGAGATGCGTCCACTTCCAATTCGTCTATTGAAAAAGAAAGGATATATAGGATATATAGATTATAGGAATATTTTTTTATTTTCCTAGACTAGTTTCAAGATTGTTCACCACGTCCTGGACGTGGATCACTCAATAAAAATTAGATTGAGCAATTTTTCCGTGCTGAGCTAGGATGCGATCAAATATCTAAATCTAGTTTTTGTTGAGTATTATGCAGACTGAATTTTTAGGTTAGGGACGTGGTTCAATAGCTTTAATCAGCCCCGTGGTACTCTGAAGTGAAAGTGTAACATATGTGTTGAATGTCACTTCGTGGCGGCGCTACCCTTCTGGGCCACCCACATGGGATAAAGAGTAAGGGGTGAGGGTGTCCAAAAAATCGGCTCGTTCCCTGAGAGGAAAAACACCCTACTAGGCTACTAATAAGATCTTTTTCAAGAAAAAAGAAGAGGAAACAGAATATTTATTTGAAAGCAAGAAGAATAGGCAAAATGTATTTTAAGAGTTTCAGTATATTTAATTTTAGTAAACAAAAGTTAGGTCTCCTGATATGTTGACACTGAACTTTTTTAAACATCGTCGATTTCCCCAAAAAAGCCCCTCCCCCCCTCCAAATAAGTTTTGATACAGGGCCCCCTAGAGCTAGCTACGCGACTGATTGGGGCCCAATAAAATTATGTGTCGAACCCAGAAAGGCATCTACCTGGGTCAAATTTTATACTCTGGGACGACACGCTTGTCTAACGGGGCTCTACTGGGTAATTGTGAAGATCATAACGGAATGCTATCCAGGTGAAACAAGGTTCCACATGGGGACTTGGTAACAGAAATTAATGATTATAATTCCTAAATGAGGGCCTAACAGGACATACTTGGCCCCTGACAGGGGTCTTTATATAAAAATTAATCTTCCAAATGCGTTGCGGTCTCCTATAAGGGTCTAGTGTGGTTCTGTCTGCGATTCTTTACACCAAAGGTGCGGGTGTCTAGCAGGGTGTACACGGGTTGGAACAGGAACATAGATCGTTAAATGTTTCTAAATACATTTCCGTTTCCTATAAGGGTCTAGCGTGGTTCTATCCGCGATTACTTAAACTAAAGGTGCGGATTTCTAGCAGGGTGTGTACGGGTTTTCTTTTTGAAACTCTAAAATTTTTTTAGGGGGCGGGGTGGCCTACTAGAGCAAAAAAAAAATTTTCAATTCATTTTAGGAGTACCCTAATGTTCACATGTAACTTTGAAGATACAATATCTCAGATTCAAGTTTGTTTTATCTAGAAGTATTTTTAAATTGGAATTTTTAAATAAATTATTTGTAGTAGCAGATTTGATTTTTTTTTGCTCATACGATTTTTTTATGCTGAAAATCTTAATAAAATTTACATATTCTTTAGTTATAATAAATGTCAAAGTAATAAATCCTTCAAATATTGAAGTTTCACAATTTGAACAGAAATCACCAATTAATTTGATAATTTAATTAAACATTTAAGTATTAGAATTTAAATTTAATAATTTTAATCGAAATATTTAATAGAAGCCTTTTTAAATCCGTCTATTCATTAAATGTGTGAAACAAAAAATTTAAAATATATACTCCTCAGTTAGCCCTGGGTTTTCAGGGAAACAGAAGAAGTAGTTCGATGGCTTAATTAGCTAGAACGTGCGGTAGATATGAAGGTTTACTCAGGTTTAGGTATTTTGGGTAGGGTTCGAATCCTTAGCAAGTGTGATATTTCCCAGCGTTTGACCATGCGATTATGTTTGTAAGTGACCCTGCGTCCAATTGTATAAATTTAAAAAAAATTAAATTTAGTGATAATATATGAAACAATTTTTTGTGCAAATTTATTATTATATTGCATCATCTGTTTCGAGCTACTGTACCGAATAGATTCCGACCAGGACTTCATACAGGTCACGGAGAGGCCAGGATACGAAATTGTATGCTGACTAGATCTCGCCTAGAAGCGTATAAGACCCAGATATAACCCCCTTCTTAGAGCCTGATCCGACCTGCAGGTTGACCGTTGTAATAGAAGAAAAAAATTCCCGGTCATTTCCCGGTTCGCAAACATTTTCCACGGTCCATAAAATTTAAAAATTCGAACTTTAAAGCTAAAAATTTTGTCCATTTGCTGTAGTAAAAAATAAACTACAATTAAAACACATAAAATGCACTCTTGAATTTTTAACTTTTGAAATTAAAGTTTAAAATTTTTAAATTCAAAAATGTTGTATTCAATAACTCAATAATTTACACGTAAAAAATGGTAGGTAATAACACTTTTCAATTGAACAATTTTAAATGAAATTCAGATAAAGTGCAAGAACTTTTTACTTTTAAAAAGTAACGAGTTCAAAGATTCAGATTCAATTCTAAAAATATAAATCCCCGTTATCATTTTTAATGTTCTAAATTAAAAAATCAATGAACTTTCACATTTTTAAAATTAGTTTAAGCTAGAAAAGTTAAAAATTGAAAAAAAAATTTTTTAACTGAACACTTCTAAAATAAAAAGTTAAATTATTCTTATCTTAAGGCCAGGTTCTTCGAAAAAACCAGTTTTTTTAATTCCATTTATTGTTAAAACAATATTTGCAAATTAATTTTTTTACAGATGAAAGTACATATATTAAACTACTTAAAAACATTTTTTTTATTGTAGCGGGTCCGAAAACAGCTGCTCAAACTCGTCTGATTTGTTGGTGAGTGTCACCATTTCATGGAAACGGATCATCTCAAAGCAAAACAGTTTCATATTCTGTATCGAATTGTCTCTGGCTGGAACTACAATGAAACATTTCCACCGAAAAATAAACAAAATGGCGGACTTTTTAATTTTCGACCCTTTTTTTGAACTTTTAATTGTTAATAACTTTTTTAAATAACAATGAATATTTTCGGTTGTAGTTCCGACGATAGAAATACATCTAAAGAGTAAAATGCCGTTTGGTTTATGATTATGAGTGCAATAGTTTTGAAATACGCGTGACACTCAGTTGAAAAAATGTGGTTTCGAGAAAAAGCCGATTCAAGTTTTTATTCGTGAAAAATCGTGCAAAAAAACCTTAATTTTACTCACATATCCATTCCAGCTTCATACACAAGATCCTTAAAGAGCTTCAAAATTTTATTTCAAAATCTTCAGAAATCTAGAAGTTATTTTAACTTTATTCAACTTTAAAATTATTTTTGACATTTTTTTAGAACTTCTAAATATCTTTTGAAATGAATAGAATTTTTCCTACAATATTTAGGAACTCCTGCAAAATTAGAAAAATATTTTTAAATCTTCCAGATTCTTTGCCAACAATTTCGGAAATCTTTTAAAATCTTCTTGAATAGTCTTGTAAAATAATATTCCAAACTGATAACATTATTTTCAATTTTTGTACGAATTTTGCGAAAATCGTTTTATTTTCTTGAAGCCTTTCACAATTCTTATAAAGCTTCTACACTTTTTTTTCTTTTTTCGAAATCTGCAAAAATCTACGTTTTATTTTAAATTAGACTGTGTCTATTTGCCCAGAAATCTGAGTACAAATTAGCCGAATTTTGTCAGTACATAGTTCGTTTAAATGATTTGAAATCATTTCAAGTTTTAAATAATTTGCAATCTTTTAGAAAATTTTTAATACCTCTTAAAATTACTCAAATTTTTCTACAAATAATAAACATTCAATTGCTATTTAAACACGAAAATTTAACGATTTCACTTACAAATTAAACGTTTTACAAAAATAATAAGCAAAATTGTAACGGTCAAAATTTTAAATCTCTGCGAAATATAAACGATTCAAAGCTTTCTATGGCAAACGATTCAATTTCAGATTGTTTTGTTTTAAGTATTTGGTATCAATTAATTGGTCATAAATAAACAGTCAAATATTGCTAAATATTAAATAATTATTCTTTTTCTTAATTACAAAATTTGAAATTGAATAGGTTAAAAATGGAATTTTCAAGTTCCAATTAGTTTATGAAGTTTCAATCAGAGGTTTTCATTTTTTTAAATACCAAAAATTTCGAATTAAAACAATTAAATTTTTACGGTTAAAATCTGGAAATTTTAAATTTTGAACGGGTTTAGAATTGTTTTGAAAAATCAATGATTCTTTCCTTGTAAAAATAATTTGTTTATATTTCCAGTCAATAAACTAAAAACTGTTTTTATACCAAATTTGCAACTTCAAACGCTTTTAAATTTTATTTATTTAAGCGTTCAAGTCTACATTTTAAAATTCTTTAAATTAAAAATAAAATCTAAAATGGGAAATTTTTAAAGTAAAAGATTTTCGAATTACGTATAGTAAACTGAATGATGTCTTCATCAAAAAATATAGCAATTCAACTAATTGTTTCTAAAAACTGCGGAAATCGAACTTGGGCAGATTTTACTTCTAAATATTAGTAAAATTCCCGGTTAAAAATGAATTCAATTTCATTTCCTGGTTTTTAAACAGAGTAGTGTGCGAATTTTCTACGCGTTTTTCTGCGCACACTCGAACCAGTGTGCGAATAACAACTTTCCGAAAATGCATGAATCGGGCATTTTGCGCTTGTTACGCAGCCAAGAGATGTCGAATTTCGCTAGTAGGTGTTTTCAAACATTATTTTTTTAACACTTCGCAGTAATGTTACGTAAGGTTAATAATCGTATGAATAGCAAATAATAACTTGTAACTAAAAATACTACATATTATGTTATGCTAACCTCGCTCAGAAGCAACAAATTGTACCATTACTAGCCCCCGATCACCGAGAATTGAAAATGGTCCACGTGTTGAAAAGGGTCATGTGGCGGATCTAGTAGTCACTTTTTTCTAATTGTTTTGTACGTTATATGAATTTTGTCATGTGGAGCCGTTACAAACTGTTAAAAATTTGTCATGAAAAAGGTTTATTTATGCAATTATTGTGAAGATGACATTGAGAATTTTACTAAGTGTTTTTCTGTTGTTTTCTTTTTTTAAATCAAATTTATTTCATTAATTATGCCGATGTATATCGCTCCAGGGTGTAAATCAGGTTACAAAAGTGAACTCAGAAAACCCAAAGATCCCGAATAAAAAAGTTAGAATCTTCTTAATAATTATGAAAGATTTCACTAGAAATGATTTAGGTTTTATTTTAAAAGAAGAATATTAGGTTTTAAAGACTTTAAAATATGGGGTAAAAGAATATGGAAGATTGAGATATTTTTTGTAATTTTTCAGGATTAAAAATTTTTTTCAGGTAAACTGAATTTTCGCAGGGTATCAAGAGATTGAAAAAAGTTCTTATGATCCATGGACAATTTTTGAATAATTGTTTTGTAAGAAATTTGAAAAGAAAATTGAAAAAAAAAATCACAAAAAATTTTATGCAAAACCGGACGGTTTTCGTATCTTTCTGTGCGTGTTTGGGGGACGCGAAGTTCTCGTTTGTCAGAGGGGGTATTTTTCCGGCCATGGAAAAATGCCATGGTCGCATTCGCAGTTCATATGACTAATGTTTGTAGACTATACAATACAGTTGTACGGAACACGCCGGCCGGCAACTCGTTAAATTGCACAAAAGTTTGCGAGTGATTGGTCAACCTCTAACAATTGTGTGAAGATGATAAACATGTCTATACTACGGCTGTTATGAAGCTCACGTCCCACATTTAAGTTTATGTTTAATTTTAGTTATAATTCATGAAAATTATTGTGTGCTGTATTTTTCCTTACGGAGGGAGTCTCCCCCGAACCCCCCACCGGGGCTCCGCTCCTCGAACCCGCCGGGCCACACCCCGGACCCCAGCCATTTGGAACGTTACCCTTGAGACCCACTCACATACGAAAACCATTCCGTTTTTGCATAAAATATCATGTGTCACTCCTCAGCAAACCTTTGACGACATCGTCCATTGTTTACAGTGCTCGGCTATCGGCCGGCAAAGCTGTGGTTTGCTGAGTCGTAACACAATATACTATTGAATGATTTCCTAACACTTTTAAAAAGCGTGTAAAAGATTATAAAGCAAAAACATTTTAAGGCCATTTTTTTGAAAATTTTGCAGAATAAATAAAAAATTCAGAAACAATTAAAATCATTTTGAGAGGTTAGAAGGTAAGGTTAAAAAATAAAAACAAATAAAAAATCGAGTAAATTCAAGAAATATTGAGTAGAATTGACCAGATTCAAAATGAACTTTAAACTTCACAAGATCTTTAGAAATACAGATTTTTAAAGATTTAAAAACTGAACTTTAGGAGCTTTAAAATCATGTGTAAAGTTTTCAAGGGAATAAACTAAAAATATTTTCAGAAATTTAAGAAATTTTACATATTATTATGTGTTATATTAAACTTTCACTCGGTTGAACCCGGTTATACATCATAGCCAAGGACTAAGTCAAGTGACTGATGATATTAGAATGTTATAAGCTAATTCAAATAATTTAATATTACATAGATAGCAAAAAATCGCAGAAGACTTTCGGAATTTTTTCTAGCAAAACCACACAATGTTTCGATCTCAAATTTGTACTGATATTTATTGACGTTTCATTACAATACAAAAATTTTTCAATGCAAAATGTTAATAATTTTAACAGAGTACTCTTGAAATGTTATACTTTCGATTTGCACAACAAAAAAACTCGATTTTTTTATCAATCTATATAGGGACACCCCCTTCATAAAACCGCCTTCTGAGCTGCTGCCAATACCCTAAAGACTCCTAAATGTTCAAGATGTTCAGTGCATCTTGAGTGCACATTGCTTGCAGCCGAAATCACAATGGGACGAATAGATGCATGGTTCACATTCCTCCATGTCCTCTTTACTTCATGCCTTAACTCAATATACTTGTGGATCTTGGCTGTGTAGGTTGACTGCAAATTTCGGTTAAGCGGTCAAGCAATTTCGATGATGTAGACTCTTCCACCTGTTTTCTCACATCACGATGTCAGGTCGATTGGCCCGGATGTAATTATACGTTTGGATAGACACGACCCAATATAAGATGTAATCTTCGCTTTCTAAAAAGGGCATTGGACTGTATCTATAGAAGGGCATCCACTATTTTAATGTGCTCGATAGATTCGTTGGTATATCCACATAATCGGCACCGGTCAACCACGTCTTGCTGTAACACGTGTCTGCGATGATTCCCGGTGCTGACAACCTTGTCCTGTATTGCAATGACGAATCCTTCCGTCTCTGGATACAGAACACCCTTTCTCAGCCAAATATTTGATGCCTCACAATCCACTTCATTTTGATTTAACGTGTTGGAGTGCTCGCCATGGATGGCTTTCTGACTCCATTGTATTTCTAATTCCCCTATGGTTTCTGCCCTGAGGTTCAAGGCCCCATCTGAGGACAAACTTAAAGGCGTATAGTCAAGATCCGCTTGACAGATAGTACTGTGAAGCGCAACATTTCGTTTGCTGTTAAAATAGTCTCGCAATTGTATAACTTGTGACTCACATAGTTTTTTGACCTCTTCAACGCCCCTACCCCCTGAATGTCGTGGTAGAACTATCCTTTCAATCGCTGAATTTCTGTAGCGCATTCGGTGCTTCGTCATTTCTATGCGAACAATTCTTTTTAACTTTACAAGGTCGGTGTTAGACCATTTGATGAGCCTGAAGGAGTACGTGAGGACAGGGATGGCATATGTGTTGATTATCCTGATATTGTTTTCCGAGTTTGTTAGGCTTGTCTTAACTATCGTATGTTGAATACCCTTAGATTCAAGAACACCCAGATATTTATATGATTTGCCTGCATCCATTGCGTCGATGTCATTTTCGAACTCGTTCTCTAACTCTGCGGTCCCTAATTTCCCTCTGATTAAATGCACTGTTCTACATTTTTTTAGCCCGAACACCATGCGTATATCATTGGAAAACTGCTTTGTCACATGGATCACTTGCACATGCTGTTTAGTGTTTTGCTCAACGGAGTCTCCTTGAAATATACCCGTCGTAAAGCGTATTGATTTAGTTATCCTTGGTTGTCCATGATCAAAATACTTGATTCTTGTACCCCAGAGCCTAATCGCATGACTTACAGAGTCAATAATGCGTGGGCAGATTTTGTAAAGTTTTAAGACTTCACGCAAATAGTCACTAACCAGCGAAAGCTTAGGACCTCCAAGAGCGCCGATGATAAGGAGGATTACTATAACAAAATATTCCGGGTACAATCATCGCAACTCCCGTATAAGGTATCTATACCTCTATTTCTTTTCATTCTCGTTGGCTATGATGTTTTTGTCAGCGGGTGCCAAAAATTCGATAACGAACATGGTTCACTTCTCGAAGTCAAGAAGAACCATGTCAGGCCTTGAGTGTGCTACAGAAACAATTGTCGAGAATATAAAGTTCCAGTATATGCGGAACTTCTCATTCTCGATAACTGACTCGATTTCCCTAGGAGCATTTAGAGGAGCGAGATTGAGGTTAATGCCGTAAGAGTAACAGAGATGGTAATGAAGCACTCTTAGTGCCGCATTGTGCCTCTGGATGTAGGTTGTTCCCGCATGAGTTGGACAATTAGATAATATGTGTACTAAATGCTCGGGGTTTGCATGACACGTCCTGCAGCTACCATCGGGAATGTCTATGACAAAGCCACCGAACGCGTCCTCGGGTTGCGGATAGAGGGTCCCTGTACCAAGGGTTTCTGCTGAATATGGTTAAAAATATAAATAGGCAGTCGCGGACAATTGTCCAGGGGTGGTCCCGAAGGAATTAACCCCCAAGCGGAGGTGTGAAAACCGTGCCGAAAGCTGAATGGCACCTGGGTGAGATGTCTAGAACGGTGACTCTGGGATACCGGGCAACCTCTCAGAGTACGCAGCCTTATCCTTGCATGCGGGGGTTCACAAGGATGGACGAACCCCTTTCCCTAGATTCTCGTGGGAACAACAATGACAACACCAAACATAGTTGTAGTAAGTGCGGTTCAAAACAACAGAACGCGCAGGGCTCCCGACAATGGGTCGGCCAACAATGCCGACCCACTTAGAGCTGGGGGAGCCAATGAAAATGTATTCAATGCGATGGATCGGCGGGATCTCGCAACATTTGGGTGGACGGAGCGACTGAATCACGACTTGCTAGAGTGCTACGATGCAAGTGTGGCCCCTGAACGGGGTTACATAGCACGGCTGCATGCTCTGTGGTGCGAGAAACACCCGGAGCTATCGCACTTTTCGCAGCAACGTCTTCGAAACCATGCTGAACTACTCCGTAAAAGGGGCTATGTAAGCGGAACGCCTACTCTACCACAGCTAGAACAAGCCGGCAACAGAGAAAGAGAGGCGACACTTAAGACCAACCGCGGGCCGACATGCAATAGATAAAGAGCGATGCTTTACGACCCGGAGAAACATCAACACCAAGGTTTCCCTCAAGCCTAAAGATCTGGCTTAAATGGATGACGAGCTTCGTGGACATTTTTCCGGAGAATCCCACCTCTGGGCTATAAATTATTGTGTGTATAATGCAGCGAGAGCTTTGGCCGATGCGAACCGTAAAACAAAACCAACGGCTGATCATAAGACCAAAAGACGAATGCATCAACTTGCCATAAAGATAGGATAGGCAAGACAGTACGCGTCCCGCATTCAGTGTGTGATTGACTACATCACATCTGGCAGGAATTTTACCGCCAAGGTTAGAAAGTTCACGCGCGAACTCCGGACTCCAGCATAGACTGGACGAAGACTCAGAAAATATAAAGAGCTTAAGGAGTTATGTGTTGCCCTCATAACACCTGATAAAGAATGCCCACCCATCACTACCGAGGAGGTGAAAAAAGTATTAAGAGGAATGAAGAACTATTCCGCATCGGGGCCAGATTGTATCAAAACCTTCTGGTGGAAGAAGTTTTCTTCAACCCATCAGCATTTGGCCCGTATTTTCACCTCATATTTGAAGTCGGAAGAGCCGATTCCAGAGTGGTTGGTGGAAGGGCGCACAATACTTCTGCCGAAAATAGGCAACTTAGCTGACCCGAAGAATTACAGGCCAATTAATTGTCTGAACACGCTTTATAAGATATTCACAGCTATCCCAAATGATAGGATTGTTCGGGTAATTAAACCTGTGTATCAAGAAATGTATGAACAACGAGGCTCAAAGAAAGGCGTAGCCGGATGTCGGGAGAACCTGCTCATCGATAGATGTGTCTGCAAAGTTGCAGCATTCTACCAGCGTGACCCATCGATGGCCTGGATTGATTATCGGAAAGCTTTCGATTCGACATCCCATAGACTCATCATCTGTCTTTTGAAAATCTTAAAGGTTCATCCGCAAACAGTTGGGTGCATAGAGAGATTGATGCCGCTTTGGAAAACCAGATTTACTATCTCATCTGGAAAAAATCGTGTGACAACTAACAAGGTCACCTTTCAGAGCGTTGTCTTTCAGGGCGACACCATGAGCCCACTCCTCTTCGGCCTTACATTATTGCCACTATCTCTAGCACTTCACCATTCCGAAGGGTACTTGTGCGGCAAACCTGCAGATCGAAAGTACAAGGTCACTCATGTATTTTAGATGGACGATATTAAGATCTATCCTAAAAACAGAGGGCAACTGCATCTAGCTCTGAGGATTGTCGTCCCGGTACACGCTTGCCGTCCCGGTACTACTTTATTCATTTGGAGCAGTTTCATGGACGAAGAACGAGCTCAGATCTCTTGATATCGGGACAAGAAAGGTTATGCACATGAACAAAAGCATGCATCTTAAGTCTTCCGTTCCGCGACTGTACATCTCACGCCGTCAAGGGGGTCGCGGAATATTGAGTCTTGAATCTCTTCAAAACGGGATTATTCTGGGTACAGCACATAGAGTTGCAAATGGAAGAGACCCTCTTCTTAAAATGGTCAGGAATCACGAAGGAGTGGGCAAAGGAGCGTTTCTGTGCAAAGCAGCGGAGGAGGCTGCGGAAGCACTCGGACTTGACTTCAGTATTAGGGTGAGCAAAATGCATCAAATCTTATCTACCATATCTCGAGTGCTCACTCCTGAAAGCCCGGATTAAGAAAGCACAAGTGAAAAACTTTCTTTAATAGCTCCTCGATAAGAGGATGCACGGTATCTTCCACAGAAATGTGAAGGATCAGTCAATGTCTTGTGAGGTAACGTTTGCTTTCCTTAAATCGCCCGGATTGAAGTCTGGTACGGAGGGTTTCATTTTTGCATGCCAAGACGGTGTCATTTCCACCTTAACATATCGTCGCCACATTTTGAGTCAAGACATTCCCGATGATAGCTGCAGGGCGTGCCATGCACACCCTGAGCATTTAGCTCACATACTATCTAGTTGTCCAACTCACGCGGGAACGACCTACATTCAAAGGCACAATGCGAAATTGCAAGTGAAGATATAAGTATCGTCTACTTAGTTCCAAATGATGACAATTATAATGATAATATTAATTCGTAATAATAATAATAATCTCGCGTTGGTGTTGCGGTAGGGCTGGAGCTTTCCTCTCATGACTTTGACGGCTACGTTGGTGGTAGCATTGCTACTGACAGGGTTTCCCATGCCAAATAGGCTGATACCGAAGAGGAGAGGGACTAAAAAAAAAACAAAAAAACCGAAATAATATTGGAGAGTATATTAAAGATATTGAAACGCTTGTCGCTTCCCAAGGATCTTCGGGACGCTCCTGGAGCCACAGCTGAGGGCCACAACATGCGGGCGGGGGGGGGGGGGGGGGGGGGGGGGGGGTGAGCTGCTTTGGCTAGAGTTAGCTATTTGCAGTCAACCACCTCGACAGAAATACCATAGGAGAACATCAATTGGGATACCACAATGAAAGAGGAATTGGTGCGTCTCTATTACGAAAGTGCGAAGTTTGAAACGAGAATGGAAAAAGAATACAATTTAAGAACGAAATTTTCAGGAAAGTATCCTAATAGAAGACCGAGAAATGGAGATTACACAACAGGTTTATTTGGCGTGGAAAACCGACGGCAATGAACATCAGTTGGAGGAAGCCGCGTTATACGGTCAAGCAGGAATAATTAATATTCTTCCTCAACCTATTGATAATCCAACACCATCATATCCTCCAGAGGTGGATGGTCTTATACAACCAGAGGCAGAAGCAGAGGTTCAGCAACCAAAAAAACGACGAAAATGGACATACCATATGAACAGAGATGTTATGAGCCTTTATTTTTTGGCAGAGAAATGTGGGTAAAGTGTGAAGTGAGAACATCATAGACTCTTCTTACTTAAATACCCAGAGCTAGCCACAAAAATAAATGAGCATAATGTGGCAGATCAGAAACGCTCAATATCTGTAAACAGATTGTTTCGGCTGTTGAAATAGCTGCTATCAAAATGGAAGTGGAACCCCCTTCAATCATGTAACGGATCTACTAGAACCACATCCAGATATTAATAACGATGATTAGCATAGCGAAATCCCAGAAAAACTACAGCACCTTGAAAAGAATTTTGGTCATGCGTTAGAGGTGGAAACTCTTATATACTGTGCAACTGTGGTAATTGTTAGAACGTTGGGCTGCAAAACTAGGCCTGCGAATGCAGTTTTTGTCCCACTAAGGGATCGAGATCTACCATGGAAGATCAGGTTGGATATGGATGTCAGTAATGTAAGGTGCAAATTGAGTCGATCAACTCAATATAAAAAAGGAAATAGAACCAGAAAGCTGATAAATCATGTTACTAAAATCATCTACCCTCGGCACATCGAGACATTAACACCAGCAATACTGGATGAGATTATGGACTCCCAACGGCACAGACTTGATGTTCTTACTGCCAGACTGCATCGATACAAGAAAAGTAGTACACGAAGGCAACAAAATCGAATCTTACAGACAGATGAAAGACGGTTCTATCGTGAACTGATTGTAAAGAAAAATAACCATCAAGACACCAGAGTCCCTCAATTAAAAGATATGACTAACTACTGATCGGGTGTTTGGGGAAAAATGAACAGATGCAATTTGGACTCTGCGTGGTTCAAACTGGATAAAGCAAGGGAAAGCAATAGCCCTGAAATGCAACTCACAAACATCACAGCTTGGAATGTTTGAGCGGTCTTGAAAAAGGCAAGTATTTATAAATGTCTTACACCTATTATTACAGATAAGCTATATTCTCAATGCGATGAGAATTACATCCTTAGAGAAGAACAAAGATGATGTAAAAACGCACGATGCTGTAAAGATCTAGTCTCTATAGACGCTGTTGCCATGATTCAAACTCGTAAGTATCAAAGGAACTTACACATGGCGTACATTGACTACAAGCAAGCGTTTCCTTCCATGCCGCATGACTATTTGCCTGAAGTTTTAAAATTTAACAAAATCTGCCCACGCATTATTGACTTTCTAAGCCATGCAATGAGGCTCTGGGGTACAAGAATCAGTATTTTGACCAATGACAATCAAGGATAACTAGATCAATACGCATTACGGCGGATATATTTCAAGAAGACTCCTTCAGTGCACTATGGTTTTGTCTAGCGTTGAACCCCTTGAGCAAAACACTAAAGAGCATGTCTCATGAGTTCAGAATTCATGATAATGAGGATGGTCATCAAGTGACCCAAGTGATCTCCTGTACATGGATGACGTGAAGCTGTACGATAGTTTAGCCCAGAAACTGCAGCATGTGGTCGATGTCACAAAGCAGTTTTCCAATTATATCCACATGGAGTTCGGACTAGAAAAATGCCGATCAGTGCATTTAATCAGAGGGGAATTAGGGACCGCAGAGTTAGAAAGCGAGTTCGAAAATGATATCGAGGCAATGGCTGCAAGCGAATCATATAAATACCTGGGTATTCTTGAATCTAAGTGTATTCAGCATACGTTACTTAAGACAAGCCTAACACACTCGGCAAACAAAATCAGGGCAATCAACGCATATGCCATCACTGTCGATTGAAAGGGCAGTTCTACAACTGAATATAGGGGGCAGGGGCATTGTAGATGTCAAAAAAACAGTGTGAATCACAAGTCACACAGTTCAAGGACTATTTTAACAGCAAACGAAATTTTGCGCTTCACATTACCATCTGCAAAGCGGATCTTCACTACAAGCCCTTGAATTTGTCCACAAATGGGGCCTGAATATCAGGGCAGGACCCTAGAGGAATTAGAAATATAATGGAGGCAGAAAGCTATGCAAGGCGTGCACCACAAAACGTTAGATCGACATGAAGTGGATAGTGAGACATCCAATATTTGGCTACAAAAGAGTGTTTTGTATCCAGAGACGGAAGGATTCGTCATTGCGATACAGAACAAGGTTGTCAGCACCGGCAATTATCGCACACACGTGTTATATCAGGACGTGGTTGACCGCTGCCGATTATGTAGAGATACCAACGAATCCCTCGAGCACATTATTGATGGCTATCGCGTAATGGTTGAGAGGGAATATACGCACAAACATAATGATATAGCGGGCATTATACATCAGAAACTGGCCCTAAACCTAGGACTTTTAAAAGAATGGATGCCTTTCTATAGATACATTCCAGTGCCCGTTTTAGACAGCGAAGATTACATCTTATATTGAAATGTTACTATCCAAACGGATCATTACATCCCGGCCTATACATCCCATTGTGATTTCGGCTACAGACAATGTGCACGCAAGATGCACTGAATATCTTGAACATTTAGGAGTCATTAGGGTATTAGCAGCAGCTCAGGAGGCGGTTTTATTAAACACCTGTCGCATTGTAAGAAACTTTTTAGGCCATCAGGAAGCAACCGACTAAAAATCTGTAGAGTGGCAGATTGTAGCTCTAAGAAAGCATCCAGAGATGACTGTTGGCACCTCCAACGCTAGCGGCTGCTCGTAATTGTATACCTACAACATCATCGCAGGGGGTTTCAAACATAGTATTGGATTGACTTATAAGATCCTAATATCATCAGTCACTTGACTTAGTCCGTGGCTATGATGTATAACCGGGTTCACTCGAGTAAAAGTACTGAATAATAATAATAATAATAATCCAAATAACCCAAAAAGCATCCAGAGGTGACTGTTGTCACCTCCAAAGCTCGTGGACGCTCGTAATTGTATACCTACAACATCATCGCAGGAGGATTCAACCATCTTATTAAATTATTTGAATTAAGTTATAACATTCTAATCTCATCAGTCACTTGACTTAGTCCGTGGATATGATGTATCACCGGGTTTACCTGAGCAAAAATTTAATAAAAACACATAATGTCCATGCTTTGTTAGAGTTCAGATATGTAGAACTAACACTGAGGCATTCTCTGCCCAAAATGAACGTCACAAATCATTTGCGTGCACTAATAGCACATCAGATCAGGTTGGATATAGATGTCAGCAAAGTAAGGTGCAAATTGGGTCGATTAACTCAATATAAAAAAGGAAATAGAACCAGAAAGCTGATGGACCATCCTACTAAAATCATCCACACTCGGCAAATCGAGACAGTAACACCAGCAATATTGGATGAAATTTTAGACTCTCAACGACAGAGACTTGATGTTCTTACTGCCAGACCGAAGTCCCTCAATTGGAAGCTATGACTAACTACTGGTCGGGTGTTTGGGGAAAAATGAACAGATGCAATTTGGACACTGCGTGGTTCAAACTGGAGGAAGAAAGGGCAAGCAATAGCCCAGAAATGCATTTGACAAACATCACAGCTTTGGATGTTTCAGTTGTCTTGAAGAGGGCAAGTAATTGGAAAGCTCCAGGTCCGGACATGGTGCACAACTTCTGGTACAAGTACCTGACGAGTGTGCATCTTGCGTTGGCAAGGTGTTTTCAGAAGATCATTGAACACCCAGATTTGATGCCAGGTTTTATGCTCCAAGGTACTACGTATATGATACAAAAAAAAAACAGACGCTCAAAATCCATCTGACTTTCGACCGATAGCCTGTCTTCCAACAATTTATAAATGTATTACAGCTATCATTTCAGATAAGGTATATTCTTATTGCGACGAGAATGACATTCTTACAGAATAACAAAAAGGATGTTGTAAAAACTCACGAGGCTGTAAAGATCTAGTCACTATAGACGCTGTTCCCATGATTCAAGCTCGTACGCATCAAAGGAACTTACACATGGCATACATTAACTACAAGCAAGCGTTTGCTTCCGTTCCGCATGACTATTTGCTTGAAGTCTTAAAACTTTACAAAATCTGTCCACGCATTATTGACTTTTTAAGCCATGGGATGAGGCTCTGGGGTACAAGAATCAAGTATTATGATCATGAACAACCAAGGATAACTGGATTAATACGCCTTACGACGGGTATATTTTAAGGAGACTCCTTCAGCGCACTATGGTTCTGTTTAGCATTAAATCCATTGAGCAAAACACTAAACAGCATGTCTCATGGGTTTAGAATCCATGATAATGAGGATGGTCGTCAAGTGGCTTATCTTCTTTACCTGGATGACCTGAAGCTGTACGCTAGTTCATGCCAGAAACTGCAGCAAGTGATTGATGTCACAAAGCAGTTTTCCAATGATATCCACATGGAGTTCGGACTGGATAAATGCAGAACAGTGCATTTAATCAGAGGGGAATTGGGGACCGCAGAGTTAGAGAACGAGTTTGAAAATGACCTCGATGCAATGGCTGCAGGCGAATCATATAAATATCTGGGTATTCTTGAATCTAAGGGTATTCAACATACGATAGTTAAGACAAACCTAATGACTGCCTTTACTACGAGACTCAGATTAATTATGAAGAGTTTTCTCAACTCGGCAAACAAGATCATGTCGATGAACACATATGCCATCCCTGTCCTCACGGACTCCTTCGGGCTCATACAATGGTCTAGCACCGACCTTGAAAAGTTAAACAGAATTGTTCGCGTAGAAATGACAAAGCACCGAATACACCATAGAAAGTCATCGATTGAAAGGCTAGTTCTACCACGACATTTAGGGGGTAGGGGCGTTGTAGATGTCAAAAAACTGTGTGAGTCACAAGTTATACAGTAACGAGACTGTTTTAACAGCAAACGAAATGTTGCGCTTTACAGAACTATCTGCCAAGCGGATCTAGAATACACGCCCTTAAATTTGCCCTCAAATGGGGCCTTGAATATCAGGGCAGAAACAATGGAGGAATTAGAAATACAATGGAGGCAGAAATCCATCTATGGCGAGCACCCCAATAATTTAGATCAAAGTGAAGTGGATAGTGAGGCATCTAATATTGGGCTAAGAAAGGTTGTTTTATATCCAGAGACGGAAGGATTCGTCATTGCAACACAGGACAAGGTTGTTAGCACGAGGAATTATCGCAAACACGTGTTACATCAAGACGTGGTTGACAGGTGCCGATTATGTGGAGATCCCAACGAATCTATTGAGCGCATTATTGATGGCTGTCGCGTAATGGTTCCGAGAGAATATACGCACAGACATAATGATGTATCAGGCATTATACATCAACAACTTGCCCTAAACCTAGGATTCTTAAAAGAATGTGTGCCCTTCTATAGATACATTCCAATGCCCGTTTTAGAAAGCGAAGATTACATCTTATATTGGGATATTACTATCCAAACGGATCATTACATCCGGGCCAATCGACCTGACATCGTGATGCGAGGGAAAAAAAGGTGGAAGAGTCTACATCATCGACATTGCTTGTCCGCTTAACCGAAATTTGCAGTCAACCTATACAACCAATATCCACAAGTATAGCGAGTTAAGGCATGAAGTAAAGACCATATGGAGGAATGTGAATCATGCATACATTCATCCCATTGTGATTTCGGCTACAGAAAATGTGCACGCAAGATGCACTGAACATCTTGAACATATAGGAGTCAGTAGGGTATTGGCAGAAGCTCAGAAGGCGGTTTTATTAAACACCTGTCGCATTGTAAGAAACTTTCTTGATCATCTGGAAGCGCGCGACTAAAAACCCGTGGAGTGGCAGATGATAGCTCTAAGAAAGCATCCAGAGGTGACAGTTGTCTCCTCCAACGCTCGTAATTGTATACCTACAACATCATCGCAGGAGGTTTCAACCATCGTGTTAAATTATTTGAATTAACTTATAACATTCTAATCTCATCAGTCACTTGACTTAGTCCGTGGCTATGATGTATTACCGGGTTTACCCGAGTAAAAGTTTAATAATTTTAATGATAATAAGCCTCGGTGTCTCAGTTAGTTAGACACTCGGACTTCACCTCAGTGTCAGACTGCTCTCATCAGATCACTTGATTGCATTATAAAAATGCGTCCGTGACTGGTGATATATACCGGGATAGCCCCGTGCCAAATAATGAAATAAAATCCTAGCTTAACTAAAAAAATGCCTTTGACATGTTGGGCAGTATCCATCTTAATCCTGTAACATTTTATTTATTAGTAATAAAACAAATGATAGTAGATCTAAAAAAGTATCCTGACGTGACTGTTATCACCTCCAATTCTCGCACCCTCTCGTAATTGTATACCTACAACATTATCGCAAGAGGTTTCAAGCATTGTATTAAATTAACTTATAATATTCTAATCTCATCAGACACTTGACTCAATGTGTCTGTTTGTATGTAATTTTCTCCCCTTATATTTTAATCAGAACATCCCTTGTGTTTTTATTCGTTAAGGAATGTCATTTTCCTTGTTTCAATGTTTAAGGGATGTTCAAACATCCCTTAAAATTAATTCAGACATATTCTTGGTATGCTAGCTTCTTCTACTTATTTGAAAGCTATTTCAAACCGTATCAGTCGGATAAAAAATCACTAGTGATTTTAGTTACTAAAAAATTATGATTTCCACACTTGGATGCTCAAGGTATGAAAACACACCCGAAACATCTGTATACACAACAATTACTGTACATTTGGTGCGGATTCCTTTCTTCAGAAAAAGATGGATTTTCCAACAAAAAGATAAATTTGAACCAAATTATTAATTTTGTCTACAAAAATGTGAATTTTTAAAAAATTGGTTAAACTTCTAAACAAAAAGATAGACTTTTTACCAAAAAAGACAAATATTTAAAAAATGTGTGAATTTTCAACCAGAAAGATAAATTATCTACCAAAAAAAACCACATTTTCAATAAAAATTATAAGACTTTACCCTAAAATCTGAATTTGTAACTAAATAGTTGAATTTCTAACCATGAAAATGAATTTCCAACCAAGAGGATTATTATTCTATCTAAAAAACGAATTTTCAAGAAAACAAATAAATCTTCAGTTACAAAAATCAATTTTAAACGAAAATGATGAAACGAAAAAAATTAAATTAACCGTTAACTGGCACTATAGGTAAAAAATACCAGAACAAATTTTTTAACTTGAATTAACAGTACTAAATTCAAGAAAATGGACCACGTGTCGACTTTCGCTAGTAATTGACATCACTAACTAAAGGTAAAGGACTTCCGTTTCCGACATGAAAGTGTAAGGTAGTGGGGATCGTTGATGCTGAGTTTTTCTGATATTTCTGGTAAATTTGAGATGAGTGGATTGTGGAAGTGTGTTGAAGGGTGTCGATGTGATAGATTAACTGGGGAATTGTGAGATTGAAAAGGGGAGGTAGATATTTTTGAGGATTGAGACAGATTTGTGTGGAAGTTGAGGTTAGCTTGGTTGGAGATTTGTGAAAGGGTGGGAGGACTAGATTGATCGGGTTGGTTGTAGCAGCGTTGGCTAGCGACGGAGAAAGGCGAGACAGGTATCAGACCGCGACGACAGATAGAGGCAGAGAAGGATAGAAGGCGGTGGCGTTTGAATTGGATTGATGGCTAGCGGAGTGGGTATCATCGCGGAAAAACGGATTTAGAGCAGGAAGTGTTTGGTACGCCGAAAGAGGAGATCAAAGAAAGAAGGCAAGGGGGAAGTACAAGAAAACTGTAGAAAAGGAGAGATTAAGAGCTTTTATGTTCGGCAATTCTAGTTTTTAATCTCCTCCCAGTTTCACCTATATAAACTTTATTACAACATTGGCATTTTATCATATAAATGACACCAGACAAATTTCCAATGATATCCCTGTATTTTTTCTTTAATAAATAGTTATCTGAATTGTTAGTGCTTTGGAAATAAACATTTATGTTAAATTTTTTAAATGTACTTCGTAAACGTTCAGAGAGATCTTGTATATACGGTAGCGTAACTTTTGAATCAAATTTATTGTAAGTATCTATCCATTTATTTTTCTTATTTGTGCTGTTATAAATTTCATGGGCACGCTCAGTAATAATGTCATTAATTAAAGGAAGAGGATAGTTGTTAGATACTAATGTTGTTTTGAATTGATTTAAATTTTCTTTCCTATATTGCACGTTACTCAATTTAAAAGAACTATCAACTAAACTTTTAATCATACCGACTTTATGACAAAATAAATTACGTGAATTGTGATTAAGATATCTCCCAGACCAAGATGGTTTTTTGTATCAATTTGTTAATAAAAAACCACTTAGAGCTTTAAATATTTGTAAATCAACGTAACTTATAACACTGTTTGTTTCAATTTCATGGGTAAATTGTATGCACTTCTCTATACTGTTAAACACGTTTACAACAAGGTCAATTTTATCGGAAGGAACAATTGCTATGATATCATCGACATATCTTTTATACGGGATAGGTGTGAAATCTAATAAATCGAGAGCCCTTTTTTCAACATCTTGGAATACTAAATCTGAAACTACCGGAAACAAGGGCGAACCCATTGGACAACCGGATATTTGTTTATAGAATTTGTTATTGAAGGAAAAAACAGTACCATTGAAAACAGTTCTAGTGGCTATTAATAATTCATTCTTAGTTATTTTGGTTGAATTATGACTTAAGATAAGCTTTTTTCGATGCAATCTTAAGCAGGATCAAGCGGAATGCTATCAAATACCGACACAACATCTAAGGAAACTATTGAGTAGGTTTTAAGTACATTAATATTTTTCAGAATGTCTTAGTTCCGACTATTTTTTAAAAACGAACTAGTGCTTTGTGAAACTGGTTTCAAGATATTAGAAATGTATTTGAATAAATTGTAAGTAGGACTGTTTAGAAATTAAAAACTCTGTAAAAAATATTCAAAAATTAAGTCAATATTCAAATTACTTAAAACATAATTTATTGAGAGTTATATCTGATGGCTCTATTAATAAGTTTTCTGACTCACAAAGAGTTAAGTCTCCGAAATTTGAAATATATAAAACGAGAAGATTGTATCAAATAGTTTGATTTGTTAAAGAGTAGGTCTTTAATTTTCAATAGCGATATTAAAGATTTAGATTAAATAGATGTTTCATCAATTTATCACATGCTGAATTTCCTGAGGAGGTTGCCGAAATTTTAGCTTTGGGTAAGAATTTCAGTGTTCCTTTAAATGAGAATAAAATTCCTGTTAATAGTTTGACTGCAGATATTGAAAACTCTATAAAAAATATTAAGTAAGAAGATGTAAAACTTAATATTCGAAAAACTGTTGCTCAATTAGTTTCAAATCATAAAAACATGAATAAATTTTAAAAAATTTTTAAATCAGTCAAGTTAGTTGAAAATTCTCAAAATAAACATGAAGATTTAATTTTTGTAAAAGCAGATAAGGGAAATCAAACCGTTGCAGCTAATAGAGATGACTACAATAAAGCTGTTGAAAATATTTTTAAGAATAATATTCTATATAAAAATATAAAAACTATTATGGTTCCAGCATTAGGAAATAAATGTAATGACATAGTCATTAGATGGGAGAATAACAGATTGATTACTGATCAATGTGCATACTGGTTAAAAACTCACAATAGTGTTGTAGCAAAAGCTTATGCTCTTCCAAGAGTACGTAAGTCTGATTTAAAATGAAGATTAATTGTTTCTACAGTTAGTTCTCCTACTTGCAATTTATCCTTTATTTGCAAATAGTTAAACCTCCAAATGGTTTTTTATTAACAAATTGGTACAAAAAACCGTCTTGGTTTGGTATATATCTTAATTACAATTCACATAATTTATTTTGTCCTAAAATTGGTTTGATTAAAAGTTTAGTTGATAGTTGTTTTAAATTGAGTAACGTGCAATATAGGAAAGAAAATTTAAATCAACTCAAAACAAAATTAGTATCTAAGAACCATCCTCTTCCTTTAATTAATGACATTATTACTCAGCATGTGCATGAAATTTATAACAGCACTAATAAGAAAAATAAATGGGTTGATACTTACAATAAATTTGATTCAAAAGTTACGCTCCCGTATATACAAGGTCTCTCTGAACGTTTACGAAGTTCATTAAAAAAATTCAACATAAATGTTTATTTCAAAAGCACTAACAATTTAGATAACTATTTATTAAAGAAAAAATACAGGGATAGCATTGAAAATTCGTCTGGTGTCATTTATATGATAAAATGCCAATGTTTTAATAAAGTTTATATGGATGAAACGGGGAGGAGATTAAAAACTAGAATTGCCGTACATAAGAGACATACAATTGGAAATTTAAATACAGGTTTGTCATAACACTCTTGAAATTTTAATCATTATTTCAATTTTGAATTCAGCAATATTAAAATATTAGCTTCTGAAAATAAAACATTATTGAATCTATATTCATAAACAAATTTCACAATATTTCTATTGATTTTCAAAATGAAATTTTAAATATTAATAAAATTTACCAAAGCATAATTAACTAATGTCATCTTCGTTTAGTTACAAAACAAAAATTTTTCTTTAAATAATAATAATAATCTTTCTTTTTCTTTAATTAAAGTTGGCGCTTCCTCATCAGTAGTTTTATGGAAACATGGTCAATGATTGCGTTTCACTTTACAGACTGCCTTTATCCTTATCAACGATTTAGCGCCTTATTTATCTCCTAGTCATACGTTCGTCGTTGTCCCAAAATACTCAAAACATTTTTAAATTGTTAATAATGTAGTTTTACGTGAAAAAGCTTCTTCAATTTTCTGAGGCTTTCTCCTTACTCATCTTCAATTTTTTTATGTCTTACTTTTTTTAACTCATAACAAAGTACAAATTATTTTAAACATGACACTGGATTTTGACATGTATAAACTCCAAATTTGGAATGGTTGTTGTTTCTCATACAAATTGATTTAAACTAAGGTATTATTATTTAAATATTTTGTACTCTTTAATAATTTTTTAACTGTTTATATTTATTTTATATTATGTGATGCCGAAACGTCGTCGAAGTTTATTTTGTACAAAAATAAATTAAGTTAAAATGATAGCTCCAATTTGTTTTATTTGCTGTGAATGTAAGACAGAAAGAATAATTTTTCTACAAATATTTGGGATATATCTTGAAAACGAATGGAGAACATAGTGCTCATTTAAGAGAAAGGATAAAGAAAAGCAGCAGGGGTAATGAAACAGATATGGGGAATAGGAAAAAGACGGTTGAAAAATTGGAATAGGAGAATGTTGTTATTTGATACGCTGGTATGGCCGGTATTAGGTTATGGAGCAGAGATATCGAGATAGAAAGAAAGGAAAGATATTGAGAGCTTACAAGAAAGGTTTATAAGGTAGACACTACGGGCAGACTAGAGGACGCGAGGATATATGGTGAGAGAAGAAGCGCAAAGTGATAAGTTAAGTAATAAAGCGAGAAAGAGGGCACGGAAATTTGACATGAAGCTGAGGGATGGGAGTTGGCGAGAAAGTGTTGATGGAGGCAGAAGAGAGAAGAGGAAAGGCGATCGAATTAACGAGATGGGCAGAAGAAAGGAGGGAGTTCTTCAATGCTAGAGAAATAGAAGACGGGACTGGAGTAAACTAGGAAGAATTGGAAAAAAAAGAGACGGAAAGACAATTAATAAAAAGGTGAGGGATGATTAAGTAATCAAAATACAATAAATGGTATAAGATGGTAAGAAAGGAAGGAGTATCAAAGTATTTAGAAAAGGGATGGGGAGAGAAAAGGTGGACCAGAATAGCAAGATTTAGATTGGGAAACGAGGTAAGAAAGTGGATGTATTGGTAAAAAGGAAAGAACAAAGTGTAGAATATGTCAATGGGAGGAGGAAACATGGGAGCATGTATATGGGAAGGATGTAGGAGATGAATAAAAGATGAAGAAAGCTGACAAGAGAATATGTCCAAGATTCTAGGAAAGGATTGATTAGGAGAAGAATGAATGAAGGTTTTTTGGGTGCTAGAGAAGCAAATGAGAGAAAATAAAAGAGTGCATGTGAAAAAAGGCAAATAGAGGTATAAAAAAGTGAAAGAAAAAGGAAACGGAAGTCCCTTAGATTAGAAGCGTAAAGATTGTAAGTAGTGGTAATGTAAGAGTTAAGTAGACTAAAATGCGTTTGCGTTCTCGTACTCTCTCTCTCTCTCTCCTCTCTCTCTCTCTCGCACTCTCGTTTTCGTTCGCTCGCTCACTCGTTTGCTAATAAGTCCTAAATTGCTCTATCACAGGAAATA
>NC_046663.1:136986871-136989483 GCF_010883055.1 Belonocnema kinseyi
GAAGCGGACTGTAAGGAATGGAAGTCATGTAAACCCTTAGGGGATACATTGTGAATAAAGAAGAAATAAACCTAAAATGGGTTAGTATAGAGCGGTATTTTTTAAAGTGTAGTATCTCAAGAGTATAACCCTGAATTTTTAGGTGAAAATATTAAAAATTACGTGAGTTATGAATTTTCAGGTAAAAAAACACTTTTGGTCGTTTCTTTTTCAAAAAATGTTGTAACTAACTTGAACTAATGACTATAAAACCGATCTGCCAGTTAAGGGTTGAATTAAACGAAAAAAATCTTTTAACGAACAAAATGAATTTTTAACTAAAAACTTGAATTTCTAAAAATAAAAAAAAAATTCAGCCAAGAAGATTAATTTTCAACCAAAAAAAGACTAATTTTCAACTAACAAGATAAATTTGCAAAAACGAAAATTAATTTTTTACAAAAAATTAACTTTTGACATAATACATTAATTTTCAATCAAATAGTTAACTTTTAATCTAAAAAAAATAACTTTGTAACCAAAAATCTAATAAACTAAGATTAATTTTCCACAAAAATAGACGAATTTTCAACCATCTAACAAAGAATCTTCAACGAAATAGTTCAGTTTTTAACGTAATGTTTCATCAAAAAAGACGGATTTTCAACTAAATATGTATACAAATTGTCAACAAAATAGTTGAATTTTTAAAATATAAATTTTAAATCAAACATCTAATAGTTAAACATTCAGTGAAAACAAATGTTTTCAAACAAACAAGACGAATTTATCAACATAATAAATTAATTTTTAACCAAAGAAACACATTTAAAATAGAAATGATGAATAAGAACTAAGAACCTTAATCTTTTACCAACAAATTTAACCTTGGGCAAAATACATAAATTTTTACCAAATAATTAAATTTTCAACTATAAAGGTCACTTTTCAACCAAATGTCGAATAATTAAATTTACATTAAAAAAAAATATTTTTCAATCAAACAAGGAACAAGTTTTCAACCAAATATTGTAATCAAGAAGCTTAATTGTCTACAAAAAACACTAATTTTAACAAAATACAAGAATGATAAAAAAAGGGAGATTTCGGGATCCAATCGTGTACAAAACCTCTATTGGATTCGTTTGACCTACAATTCCCCTCCGGACCGTAAGAAAAATACTAATCCATACACACACACGGTCGCGGCAGGGGACTGCTATATAGGTATACCGGCACTTCCATTTCCTCAGATGTTTCGCCATCTTAGGGCCGATTCCACCAGCTGTGATTAAATCCATGATTAGCTAATCATGATTATTTTTTAATAAGTGTTTTAATCACGATTAACTTGTGGCGCGTTCCACCATGAATTTTTAAACTCTGGTTAGCCAACCGTATGCTCTGTTCGCAATATGTCTAGTTTCTGCATGTCTCTGTTGTAATGGTGATTCTGATTGGCTCATTTCGAACTTGTATTCGCACGCAAAATATACCTCGACCGCTCACGAACGACGAGCGGCGATGTGTTTTTGTTTATGCACATGGTTTCCAAATAAATGTACAGGAATTAGTTATGGGTGAAAATGAATATAAGTTGTGTGACTACAAGATATCGTTATAAATTCGATCAATATTTCACACTATACTTAAACTTCAACTTTGAGGTTATGTTAACTCCATTTAATCGCTGATTAACTCGCTAATCAGCCAAAAATGGCCGGTTAAGTTAATCGACGATTATACTTCTTTAATCATGTTTTAAAAGTTGATGGAACGCAATCTGCTGATTAACCTAAGTTAATCAACGATTAAAATTTAATCACAGTTGGTGGAATCGGCCCTTAGACTTTTATGCCAATGTGAATGGTCTGTAACTTGTGAACGATACAGGTTAGGCTTTATCCCCTCTTTCATTCTTTTTAGGATGGTCTCACAGGGGCGATTATTCAAAAACATACTCACATATAATTATTGAGCACAGTAGATATAATTTTTGTTCGTAAAATTGGAAAGAAAAATAATTTTTTTTAGAGTTCCCTTCAATTAAGAAATGTAAAAGCATGAAATCGTTGGAATGCAGAAAAATCACGCAAAGGTCAAATTTTTTGGAAATTATAAACTTGAGAGCAGGGTTGGTTACGTATAATACTCCACCCATTATACGTGGTTTTCTACGAGTATATTACTTCTCTACTTTTCTACGTGATTTGAAGCATATTACGTCCAATTAGAAATTTTTAGTGCGCATGCGTCAATTTCGAAAAATACCTCAAAAGGATCTATTTTTCTTCATGTGGGTCGTGTTTACCGTGTTTGCATTTCAACTTTTCATTGCAGTAAATACGAGGGTGATTCAAATATAATCGAGACAAATACTCTGACACGTTTATTTTCCATCGAAAAAACTTACAGTCTTTGTAGGTATTTCTCTTCACAAGTTCCGCATTTTGCCCACCTTTCAGGAAGTTTTTTGATGCCGTTATCGAAGAATTCCTTGGGCAACTCGGACAGCCATGTGCGCACGAACTCCTCTACCTCGTCGTCGGTGTTGAATCTTTGACCTCCGAGTGCTTCTTTCAGTGGTCCAAACATGTTGTAATCGCAGGGTGATAAATCTGGACTGTAGGGGG
>NC_046663.1:136989493-136993428 GCF_010883055.1 Belonocnema kinseyi
CCACCCCAATTCTGATATTGTATAGAGCGTAAGACGCGCGGTATGAGGGCGCGCGTTATCCTGGAGAATAATCGCATTTCGTGCTGGAATGCTTCTCCGTTTCGAGCGACAAGCAGGTTTCACGTATTTTTTCAGAAGGTTAGAGTAGTATGCAGCCGAGTTCAGCCGAAATGTCTCGAACGTTCATCCTACGGTCCTCCAAAATCATTTGTTATGCGGCGAATGTTGTCTGGTGTCATGCTGGTTCGCGGTCGACGATCATGCGGCTCATTCTGGACGGTTTCGCGGCCACCCTTGAATGCTTTGGCCCATTTAAACACGGCAGCCCTACTCAGGCACTCACTACCGAACTGATTTCGCAAACGCAGAAAAATTTCCGTGTTTTTAACGCCTTCCCGCACTAAAAAACGAATGACAATACGTTGCGCAACGGCGGTCGGGATTTGACGTTCACTTATGGTCCTAGCACGCGCGTGAAACATGCGCTCCCGACGAAAACTATGTGACACTATTCGTAAGGGACCCAGCTATCACATACTCAAGTCGCGACCTTCAAAACATACATGCGCGCCATCTGCAGAGTTTGTCTCGATCATATTTGAACCACCCTCGTAGTAAAAAAATGTATCGAGGATCACAATACTACAGAATTTAGAATTCTATATAATGTTTCAGAGTTTTATGTTTATCGATTTAAAAATTCTTTAAATTTGAATAAATCTTAAAGCAGTTGCAAGTTCTAATCAGGGAGACCCTGCATAATTACATACAGAATATTGTGCAATATGATACATAATCATTATTATCAAAAGAATCAAACGACACACTGCGAAAGTTTTCTGTCCTTCCTTCCGATCGAAAAACAAATCCTTCCATGGGATTACATTGTGATGTTGGGTATTTCCTCTCAGTCCGCTCATAATTGTTGATTTGATTTACTATAACGCATTCTACAAAATTCCTAATAATTATTATATTTCAAAAATAAGGTTATGTATGTGTCAACACTGATTTTGCAAATCGGCCGACTTGAAAACGTAACTTACAGAAGTTTTCTACTGTTTTCGTCGGTTTTCGGCGTATGTTACGCTAAAAACGTATTACCAAACCTGCTTGAGAGGCTCGAAACAGACCACCCTCAAAACCCATGAAGTAATTTAAAAATCTGTCTTCCCTTGAAAAAGTCCCTTCATTCTTGTTTGTCACGTTTTAATTTCAAAGAGCCTTACTTAAACTCGATATTTATTGCAGAACATAAATCTGTCAAGCACATGTGTTTCAGCTTATCCCCTTTAGAGAATAAACTCCGTCGTTCGGACCGTACAGGATTCATAAAAAATAGGGCCGTGCTTCAAGCGCCTCGAGTATTTCCAGAATTAGGCAGTTCTGAGGAAACCAAGTTTGCCTCCATGCAAAGGAGTAGGGCGTGATTCAAAACGCAATTGTGCTTCGCAATAGGGCCACGGAAAAACCTGGAGAGGGGCTATTTCGGACGAAAGCGATTGGTCAAGCCATTGACTATTGACCCCCAACTCGAACGGTCCTGCGAGGCTCAAGCGAGCAACGAGCGAAAGCGACACTTCGACAGTTAGCCACAAATCGGCATTTGAACCTTTAACTTTCTTACTCGAAAATTAGGCAGTGAAAATTCAGTGTTACTTAGAATCTCGCGAGGTCTACAGACCGACTATTGCGATTCGCGAGTTAATTGTTAAGTGTGTGACTCTGTGCGACGAATTATATTCAAGTAAATCGAAGTGATATTTGTTTGCCAAAAATTGGTGTTATTAATTTCTGTTCCCAGGACATTTTCAGGAGGTCATTTCTATGGCCGCTTGCAGTAATCCACACATCATAGTTAATTTGGACTTTCAAATTTTACCGCCCACATCGCCGTTCTTGACAGCCATTATGAACAGCAAGGATGTCACAGGTCTATGACAGGGGCAGGGTTGTGCAGTGAAGCGTTATGCGAGGTTTCTTAAGTATTATACGTAAAAAACGGTAGAAAACGTAATAAAGATGGTGAACTCGGGTAGAGCATAATATAACCTCACCTTTTTGAATTATGCTTATGTGTACCGACTTATATTGTTGATTTTTATCAGAACTTCATTTGACATAAAAATATCACTACCCTAATAGCACGGAACGTTCCGGGAACATGCCTGGAACGTACCGCGGGAACCTTCAGAACGTTCCAGGAACGTGCCCTGAGCGTGTAAAATGTCCCCCGCTTGTGAACGTTCCACTGGGACCTGTGAGGAACCTTCCATTATTGTTATTTTTAATAATAATTATCTCGTAAGCCGTAAGAGATAGATAAAAATAGATGTCATTTTTGAGTACCCTATATACTATATTGTAATATTGTATCTATATCATAAACTGACATTTCTTTTGACCTATCACTTACGGTTTATCGGATATTCATTGATAATAATAACAATAAAGACCATTTATTCTTTGAACGTTCCTGGAACGTTCCCAAGCGAAGGACATTTTACACGCTCAGGGCACGTTGCTGGAACGTTCCGAAGGTTCCCACGAAACGTTCCCCGAACGTTCCGTTCATAATTATAACGCACTTGTTTTTTTAAGTTTTGAAATCAGCGAAAATCCTTCAATGATTTGTTTTTTTATTTTTAAGATATTTGCCGTTTAGATGGTTAGAAAATTTACCTGTGGTTTCTTAACATTTCTTTAGCCGTATTCGATAATACACGGTTGCATCCCTGACAAAACGCAACATTTTTACCATTTTTTTTTTTAAAGGAAGGATAATTCTTCCCAACATGGATTCCTCGGTCTGCCGCCTCTATTCATTGTCGAAGTTGTAGAATAATAACTTTTTTCCATTCACTTTAAATTTCATGCATGCAACATAATACCGCATACCGCTACCGGCGCTATCCACCACCTTGCCTACTCGCCCACTCCGGAAAAATTTAGTCTCACTCTTAAAGCTCAGTAGAGCAGAGATGCCAGATCGTGGATGAAATTTACGCCCACCATACCTACCGTTTGGGAACCGCAAAACAGAAGGTGCATGATTACCACTGTAAGTTAGTGTGTAAGCTGAAAATGCACGACTCGAGCGGGAGTATGGCAGCAGATGAAATTCAGGAAGAGGAGATTAATGATGGGTTAAACGATACATTGAAAGTAGAAGAGATAAAGTTGGCAATAAGGAATATGAAAGCGGGGAAGGCTGCAGGAGAGGACGGTATTGCCGCAGAATTTTTGAAAAACTTACTCGAATGTGGTCGCAAGTAACTAATTGAGCTGATCAAGGAAATACGGGAAAAATAATAACGGAATGGACGACTGCCACAATATTCCCCATACACAAGAGTGGAAACGAGAATGATATAGGCAACTGCCGAGGCATATCACTCTGGACATTGGATACAAAATTTTAGCTTCAGTGATGGCAAAGAAATTAGGAGAAAAGCTAGAAAAAGAAAAGAAACTGACGGAGGCACAGGCTGGATACAGAAGCAAGAAGGTTACTATGGAACAAATATTTATTCTAAACACGATAATAGGAACAAGGCTAAACCAGAAAGGAGGAAGACTGTGCACGGGTTTCATCAATCTTAAGAAGGCATTTGACACAGTGAATAGAGAAAGACTGTGGGCGAAAATGGAACAGACGGGCATCAGATGCAAGTATTTAGAGATGGTGAAGGAACTTTACAAGAATACTTGGAACCAAGTAATAGCAGGAGAAGAAATGTCGGAAAAGTTCAAAACAACTAGTGAAGTACGACAGGGATGCCCACTCAGTCTAATTTCAGCCAGTAAAATTTCAGCCATAACCACGCCTCACGACCGTGAGATAGGTGGTTACAGTCTGTAAAGGGATCAATACGACGATCCAGCAAAAGCCTCGTGGACCCTAAGAACACGGAGCGACCCAAGGACAACCGCCT
>NC_046663.1:136993528-137005732 GCF_010883055.1 Belonocnema kinseyi
TTTGGAAGAAACCTCGAGAAAAAGAGAGAAGGAGGCTCAGGATTTGGCGGAAGTTCAGGTTTCAGAATTTTCGCACTGCTTTACGCGGATGACGCCGTAGTTGTAGGTGAATGCGGAGAAGAATTAGATAAAATGTTGAAAACCCTGGAGAAATGTTCAACTGAAAATCTGATGGAAGTAAATGTAGACAAAACAAAAATTTTGATATTCAATAATGGAGGGCGGAAGAGACAGGCAAAATGGATCTATAAAGGTGAAACGATAGAAATAGTACATGAGTTTAAATATTTGGGTTTCTGGCTCACAGCAAAAAACCAGTACAACACACATGCGAGAAAGTGCGCCGATAAGACGCAACAACTTATAAACAAGGTTTGGGGAGAGACAAAGAGAGCAGAAGTGACAGGTCTCAAGATGAAGCTTTTTCTTATGGAGTCGACTGTGAAGGTTGCCGCGTTGTATGAAGTGGAGCTTTGGTATTGGAACTGGAGAGAACTTATCGAAAAAGTACAAAACAGATACGTTAAAGCAAGTATGGGCCTCTCACGGAATACGCCGAACTATTTGTGGAAATTAGAAGAAGGAAAAAAAAGCACAGAGGTAGAGGCAATGAAAAGAGCTGGAAAGTTCCTGATTAAATTGTTGAAAATGGAAGATGACAGTTGGCCCAAAAGATGTCTGATGGAAGAAGTAAGAGGAATCACGAATAGAATACCTACGAAATGGGGAAAAGAGCTAATGGAAGCCTTGAAAAGAGTTGGTAACGGCGAGCTAGTGGAAAATATATGGAAGAGAAGGCCAATAGAAGAAATAGAGAGAAGTCTGGAAAGCACAGTCAAAACCAAAGAGAATCAAGATGTCCAAAAAGATCGGATTGGAGTCGACAACTCAAATTATTGTAGCTAATATAAATTAATTAGGGACAACATCGTCATCGGAAGCTACTGGCAAAGGAAAGACCGCAAAGGATGGCAGAAAGAGACGTGGGCTAGATAGAGATGCGGAAATGTAACGAAAGAAAGGTTATATCAACCAAAAATGCAGGAGTTGTGGGAACGACCTGGAACGAATAGAACACGTGATCAGCTGCGAGGAAGTGATGGAAAAATTGAGTCCCAAATCTAAAGAATGGTCGAGAGTTTGGCGACAACGAAAAGGCTGTGATAAGTGAAGAAACAAACTAATTGAAAATCTGAATGGCAATGCAGAGAAAATTTTGTGCGGTAAGCTACGAGAAATAGATAAGACACTAATTGAGGCAAATAAGGAAGCAAAAGTGTAATAGTGAGCGAACAAAAATTGCAAAACACAGAACTTTAGTCAAATCAAATAAGACTGTTTATGCATCTAAAGTGCAATACAAATTACATATTGGTAGAAAGTTATGTACAGTTATATCTTGAAATGATAAAAAAGTGTAACTGTATTAAGAAGGAGAGGAGTAGGCTATGGAACAGATGCAAACATTCTGAATGTATTATCAATGAATAAATTCTAATTCTAATTCCATATTATTAATGCTAATATTATAATTATAAAATATTATATTAATACTAATAAATAATTGAATAACTTTTAATATAAATAGTTAAACTTTCAACAAAAACAATTAGTTTTCTGCAAAAGAAAATTTTTTTGAATGAAATACATAAATTACCAAACAAATTTTTTTATTGTTTTCAACATAATAGTAAAATTTCTAAGCAAAAAGTTAAATTTTCATTTTCATACAAAAAATTAATGTTTAAACATAGTTAAATTTTCGACAAAAAAGATTAATTTACTAACAAGAAAGACGAGTATTCAATGAAATGCCAAAAAATTTCAACCAAAAAAGATCACTTTTCAATGAAACATAGAATAGTTCAATTTGTAGTTACAAAAATTCATTTTAACCAAAAATAAAAAGAATTTTCTACAAAATAGTTAAATTTTTAGGAAACAAATTTTTCCAGCTAAATTGATGAATCATCAACCAAAAAAAAACTAATCTTTTAACAAGGTAGTCCCACTTTCAACCAGAAAATATATATATTTTTTTAACTGTTAAAATTCTTTGAAATCGCTTTAAATTATTGGAACTAATTGAAAATTCCTTGGGATGTTTTAAAATATCCTAAAAAATCGTAAATCCTTCAAAATCTCTTGAAATTTTGCCAAGTTCTTGAAAATTCCTTACAATTTTAAAAAAACCCTAAAATATTTCAAATCTTTAAAATTTCATACTAAATCAATAAAATTCTTCGAAAATATCTTGGAACCTTTTGAAATTCTCTCAAATTTTGCAAATTCTTCAAAATCTTTTGAAATACCTAGAACTTCTTTTTTTAAGATTTTAAATATTTAAGGGTGTTTTAAAAGATGCCAAGGAATTTTCAACTTACTTTTATAATTTAAAGGTATTTAAAAGAACTAAAAAAAAGTTTAGGGAGAAGGAGAATGTAGTTATTTGATATGCTGATATGGCCGGTATACGGTTATGGAGCAGAGATATGGAGATGGAAAGATATTGAGAGTTTACAAGAAAGGTATATAAAGTGGACACTAGGAGCAGACTGGAGGAAGCCAGGATATATGATGAGAGAAGAAATGTAAAGGGATAAGTTAAGTATTAGAGCGGGAAAGAGGGCATGGAAATTTGAGACGAAGCTGAGCGAGGGAAAGTGGGGGGGGGGGGAGTTGGCGAGAAAGTGTTTGATGGAGGAAGAAGAGAGGAGAGGGAGGGCGATCGAATTAACGAGATGGGAAAAAGAAAGCAGGGAGTTCTTTAATGATAGAGAAATAGAAGGCGGGACTGGAGTAAACTTTGAAGAATGGGAAAAAAGGGAGAGGGAAACACAATTAATAGAAAGATGGGGGATGATTGAGGAATCAAAATACAATAAATGGTATAAGATGATAAAAAAGGAAGGAGTACCAAAGTATTTACAAAAGGAATGGGGAGAGAAAAGGTGGACCAGAATAGCAAGATTTAGATTGGGAAACGAGGTAAGGAAGTGGATGTATTGATAAAAAGGAAAGAACAAAGTGTAAAATATGTCAATCGGAGGAGGAAACATGGGAGCATGTATGGGAAGGATGTAGGAGAGGAATGGAAGATAAAGGAAGCTGACAAGACAATGTGGTTACGATTCTAGGGGAGGATGGATTAGGAGAAGAATGGATGAAGGAGTTGGAGGGTGCTAGAGGAACGGATGAGAGAGAATGAAAGAATACACGTGAAAAAGAGGCAAATGGAGGTATAAAGAAATGAAAAAAAAAGGAAACGCAAGATGCTTAGATTAGAAGTATGAAGATTGTAAGTAATTGTAAGGTGAAAGTTAAGTAGACTAAGATGCGTTTGCGTTCTCATGCTCTCTCTCTCTCACTTTCGTTCGCTCGCTCACTCGTTTGCTAATAAGTCCTGATTTGCGCTATCGCAGGAAATAGAGATAAGGAGCTAGATATAAGGCTTTATGTAAATGGTTTTAAATAATTCTATATATAGAAAGGATAAGATCGTAAAAAAAATTATAGATATAAGCTGAGAGATTTTGAATTTGAGAGAATTTAAAAAGATGCCAAGGAATTTTCAATTAATTGCAGAAATTTAATATGAGATTTTAAAGGATTTGAAATATTTCAGGGTATTTCTAAAATTTCGAGATATTTTCAAGAGCTTTAAAAATTTTCAAGAGATTTTAAATATTTGAGGGTGTTTTATAAGATGCCAAGGAATTTTCAACTTATTTTTATAAGTTAAAGGAATTTCAAAGAATTAAAAAAAGTTTAGAAGGTTTATTTTAAAAAAATGCCAAAGTACTTTACAAATCTAAAGAAAAAAAATTTCTAAGTATTTCAACAAATTTTGAAGGATTTAAAAAATTGGAGAATTTTAAGATTCCAAAGAATTTTCAAAGGATTTTAATAATGTAGTATGAGATTTTAAAGGATTTGAAATACTTCAGGATATTTTTAAAATTTCAAGATATTTTCAAGAGCATTAAAAAACTTCCAAGAAATTTCAGAAGATTTGTTACTATTTGAGGATGTTTTAAAGGATGTCAAGGAATTTTTAACTTATTTTTATGATTTAAAGGAATTTCATGGAATTTTAACAACTTTAGCAGTGTTTATTTAAAAAATTCCAAAGAAGGATTTTAAATATTTAAAGGAATTCTCAAGATCTTTGAAAAATTTCAAGAGATTTTAAAGGATTTAAAATTTTTAGGATATTTAAAAACATTCCAAGGAATTTTTAATTAATTTCTATAACTTAAAGCGATTTCAAAGTAGATTTCAAAGTAGGAAAAATTGGCTTTTTGAACAATCAACTATTTTGTAGAAAATTCCGATTGTTTTTGGTTAAAAATTCAGTTTTTTTAACGACCAATTTAACTACTTTATGTTTAATTGAAAAGTAATATTTTTTAGTTGAAAATTTTTGTATTGTATTGAATACTTGTCTTTCTTGGTAGAAAATTAATATTTATTGTCGAAAATTTAACGATTGAACACTAATTTTTTGTATAGAAAATTTAGTCTTGATGAAAAATAAATTTGTTTTGTGCAAAGTTCATGTATTTGATTAAAATTGCCTTTTTTAAGTAAACAATTTAGCTTTTTGGATGAAAATTTAACTTTTTGTTAAAAAATGTTACAATTATGATGAAAACATTTTAAAATGTTTATTAATTTATGTATTTTATTCCAAATTTATCTTTATTTTGCAGAAAACTAATTGTTTTAGTTGAAAGTTTAACTACTTATATTGAAAGTTAGTCAACTATTCATGAATATTAATATATTTTATAATTATAATATTAACATTAATAATATATATATATATACATATAAGTTGTCCGAAGCTTTCAGATCGGCAATCATCGTGCAGGAGAAAACCTGAGAAACTCGAAGTTCGAGTCTTGCATTTTCGGCTTACACACGAACTTACAGTGGTAATAATGCACCTTCTGTTTTGCGGCTCCCAAACGGTAAGAATGGTGAGGGTAAATGTCATCCACGATTTGGCATCTCTGCAGTAGAGGTTCGTGGTGGTGGAAACGAGACATGTGGCAAATGAGTATTTGCGACAGAATTTTCCCTCGCTAAAAAGCCCTGCTCTATGGCTTCACAATCTAGCGCAAGTCTCCTGTTCCTTCTAAAAAGAATGACATTAGACATCACCCGTAAACCAACTTATTTAGTGCAGGAGTCATACCATAATGCAGCCATAACAAAATATATTCTTGGAGAACTACACAAAAATGTGAAGAAAATCAATACAGTCTCATTTTTACCATGTTCATACGGAGAAAAGGTGCCGGCATCTATATTTATGTACGGGTCTATCTTTATAGATGTCACATGGATTCCACAATGTTTAAGTATTGTTCCAAAAGAACTAGCTATAACACCTTTTCCAACGCCACTTATTACACCTCCGGTCACTAAAATGTACTTCATCTTCGTTCTGGATGGACCGTATTTATGGTAATTGCTGTAACCAAAGCATAATAGACTAGACGGTGTAAGTACAAGTACCAGTATGAAACAGGCCCTATATCAACCAGTGATGCCAATGTTGGCATCCTGTGCTACTGCGTTTGCATTAAGGAAGCGCGCTGGTTTGCCATACTTGGCGCGCGATTCAAATTTACTTTAAAAACAATTCTTGTAATTTCAATAAATAATTATTGAAATATGCACATGAGTGCATAAAAATGATGTAACTTTTTATTTCAAGCAAAACAAAATTTATACAACATATTTTATAATTAACAAATTATTTTCATTGAACTCCAAAGACTGACTTATATTATACAACACATGTTTTAATAGATACATTTTTTGAATTGCCATGTAATATTTCAGCAGCTTAATATATAGAAGTTAACTGCAGAATATAATAATGATAATATTTGAATTTTTCTAAAAAAAATTTCAGCTCAGAATATTGTTCTTTTCGATTAAGACGTGACAAATCGATGCTCTAAGTACAAAAAAAGTAATCATTGCTGATAAAAAAAAGCATTGGGAAGCTTTCGGAGGCCAAAAATGTATATTAATTCAAATGAAAGGAAAAATCAAGTAAAAACGGAATTCTCAAAAAGAGGGCTACATTTTATTAATAAAATATCAAGGCCTCTTGAGTCTGCTCTCCGTATTCAATTTCCTAAAGAAAATTATGTAACTTTGTTATAAAAAAAATTAATTAACATGATAATAAATGATATTAATAATAATAAAATTAAGGACACTCAGATAGAAAATGATATATTTAGAACAAAACAGGAACACAAAATTAGGAATAATTACTTGAAAAAAAAGAATATAGCGATGAAGTTTGAAAATGCCTTTAAATATCTACATAACATCAGTATATTGATTGAAATAAGTTTCAATAAATTTCAGAAAAATACATTTAATAAAATATATTAAAACATGCTTAAATTAACATTTTTGCATTTGAATCATAACTGCAATGCAGTCGTGACAGTTTATGTATGCATAGGTTATATAATTATATGAATTTCCAGAAAAATACATACAAAATATTAAAAACATTATGAATTATTATTTTCAATTACTTTTCTAAGAAATTTCTTTTTTAATTAAATGTTTTGTAAAATATCAGTTTTTCTTTGGGATTCAATCAAAATAAACTGTTGTTTATAGAATATATGTATCATAATTTTTTTTGCCTGAAATCAAAAGGTAGATAATGTATATAAATTCTTGTGCATTTCTAAAATAATTATTTATTTAAATTACCAGAATGGTTTTCTAAAGTAATTTTGAATTGCGCGCTAAGTGCTGCCAACCAGCGCGCGGCCCAAACGCAAGCGCAGTGGCACAGGGTGCCAGCATTGCCATCACTGGTTTTGGCCATGTATCTAATACCATAGATGAGGTGGGAGATAGGCGATCCCATGTATTTAATTTCGAATGATTTTCGCCAGCGCCATATTACCATATTACCTGAGGCTTTTGCGAACTAAAATCAAGCGCCCCCAATTACTCAGGCCAGTTTATGAACTGAAATAGATGATAGACGGTTCTACTTGAGCGGTCAAACAGAGCGGCATTTTTCCAGTTTGTTAATGTCGGTAGAGAAGATCAGAGTGGGTAATTTTGCATATATGCTAGGTGAACTTGGGATGCTTCAATTAAAAAGTTAACATAATAGTATCTGAATGATCTTAAGCGAATTTCTAAAATTATGCACAATTAAACATTTTGAAAAAATTACTTTTTTTTTGGTATTCAAAGATTAATTTAAGAGCTTATTAATCAAAATTTTAATTATTCTTTTAGTACATAACGATAGAAAAAATAAAATATGGTGGAAAATAATCAACATTTTGATTTAAATTTAATACTATTTGTTGTTTAAAGATTACTATATATTTTTTGAATTCACTATTTTTGTTGGTAGAAAATTTATCTTCTCAGTTAAAATTTAATTCTGTTTGGAAATTTGTTGATTTTGAATTGAAAATTTAACTATTTTAATTATTGTTTAAAATTGATTTTTTTTCAGTAAAAAATTCATCTATTTGGTTGACAATTTTAAAATTTTTGTTTTGAAGTTTGTTGTTTTTTATCAGAAAATTAATTTTCTAGGTTAAAAATTCTTCTTTTCATTGAAAATTAAACTTTTTTTAAATCCGTTGTTTTTAGGTTGAGAATTGAGCTATTTAATTTGTCTTCTTAATGCTTGAAAATTAATCTTAGTATAAAATTCATTTTTTTTTTTGTTACAATTGTAATTTGTTTTTAAAAAATATTTGGTAAATTTTCGGAAATATTTTTTTTAATCACTCAGAATCTTCTAAAATTTCTAAATGTCTGAAACGAAAGCGAATTTTTCCTAAAATTTAAAAAAATATTTAAAAAATTAAAAAGCTTGTCTTAAATATTCCGATTTTTTCGCGGAATTGATAGAAATGTTTAAAAAATTTTTATCAAAAAATTAATATAAAAAAAAATCCTTTAAAATTTTTGTATTAATCTTAAGAATATTGTGTCATTCTCTTGAAACCATTCAAAGTTTAAAAAAAACTTTCTAAGCATGTAATTCTAAATCTTTCATAACTGATTTTTTCAATAATTTGTTTAAAGTTTGTTTTGTGTAGTGAAATTAGAAAAATTTATTAAAGTACACTTCAGGCGAAAGGCTAATTATAACTTTTGTGTTTCGAAAGGTATGAATGTTGATTTAGAACACAAATGAGACATAACGTAAGTTAATTATTTCTTTTACACAAAACCTGGAAGACTTGACAGGGTCATTGCATTTTTTAAATGTTGTGGGATAAGTGCAAAAATCATGTAATCTTGCAAATAATGACAGAGTTTTTTAATTGAAAGATATTTTTTTATAGAATATTTAACTATTTTTTGAAAATTCGTCGTTTTATAAATATTTTATAAATATATTCCTGAAAAAGTAAATATGATTTATCGCGTATATGCTTGGACTGGTATTATTTTTAGATGACGGTTGCTGACAGTGGAACCATGTGGTGGTTGTTTAATCTTTTTCTTTAAATTTTCATATGCAATATTGCCAAAATTCATATAAATTGATGTAATATTTAATTTGATGTAATATCATGTAAAAATGGAATTTTTTTTTAATTCGTTCTTTTTGGTAGACAATAAAGCTTGTATGGAGATACCTTTCTTTATTGAAAATTTAAATATTTGGTTAAAAACTAATTTTTTTATTTACAATTTTTGATTGAAAATTGAAGTATTCAACAAGTCAAATTTTGTAGTTCAAACTTTAACTATTCTATTGATTTTTTATCGATTTAAAATTAATCTTCATAGTTGAGAATTCTTTTTTTTATAGAATATTTATTCTTCAACGCCCAAATTTGTCCAGAATTTTTACATCTTAAAAATTTTTCAAAATTGCTGAAGATATTTTGGGCTCTTTCTCAGCATTTTTATAAATGTTTTAAAATTTTCTCTAACAATTTATTTTAAAAAACAAAAAATCCTTTTAAATTTTCATATGAATCTGAAGAATATTCTTTCATTATCTTTCAAAATTGTCAAAATAATTTTAATTTGTTCGAAAACCTAACTGATTACATTCTGTATGAATATGATTTTAGTGGATGTTTTCCGTTTGTTATTTGCTGTAAGGCCGATAAATATTGAGCAAAATATAGATTTTTTGAAATTTCGAAAGAAAAATCTTGTTAAGAATGTTGAAGATTTGAAAAGGATAAAAAAGTTTTCTCAAGTGTCATCAGAAAATTTGCAATTTTTTATTTTCAAAGTTAATTTAAATGGAATATTTTTAAATATTTCAAGATTTTTAAAGAAAATTATCAAATTTATCAACAAATAATTTTGAGCGAATATTCTACAACTTTTTAAAACATTTTAAAAAATTGTAAAAAAAAATCTGGAAAATTTTAAGGTAAGTAAGATAGTTTTTATTTTATTTTTTTAATTTAAAAAAATAATTTTTAAAGCAAATTTAAAAATATTTTGAAATTATTTAAAACATAAAAAATGCGTCGAATCGAGAATCCGGTAAAACGAAAGTATCGACACTTAAAAATTTCCGAGAAAAATAAATACTATATACCACCCAGTTCACGGTCGTGAGACTTGACCATAGGTGTGATTTATCGCATATATTCTGGGAGCTGGTGTCATTTTTAGTTGACGGTTGCTGACAGTAGGACCACGCAGTGGTTGTTTGATTTTTTTTTTAGTTTTGTATACAATATTTCCTAAATTCATATAATGCGATATCATTTTTTATATATTTCAGACAATTTAAAATTATTAAATTAGAATAGTCCGCAAAGTGTGATTTTGTTTTGAATTCGCCCAATTTGTTGAAATGATATTGGTAGTGCGAAGGGGAACCTTCGATTCTTTCAGATTCTTAGCACCTCCAGTTCGCAGAACCGGCGGAGAGTTTCCGAGAAATGTATTTCCCCGCCAAACAAATGCAATATAAATAAATGAGTAGCTCTTTAAAACTGCTTTCTTGAACACTTATTATATAATCTAATTAAAAAGTATTTAGTTGAACTTTATTTAAATAAATAAATTGATTTCAAAAAATTAAATAAAAAAATATCTAATTTTGTTTTAACTTTTAATACTTTTCACATTTCCTAATTTAGTATATGTACTAATAACTAAGTTATTAGATTTATGCAAAATCCTGTTAAACAAAACAAGAAACTAACGACCAAATTTGGACCACAACGAATAAACGAAAGCCAAAAATCCTATTGTAATCTGAAAAAAAAAATAAAAATAAAATTTTTGGAAAAAAATAAAAAAGAGGAAAGAAAAATGAGAAGACAGCCAACCACATCCCCTTAATTCTCTTTTTCTTTCGTCTTCTTTACTTTTATGACCATCAAATTACAATAAAATAAAAATAAAAAACATAAATAAATAAATTTGCATTACCAACGTTTCGGTACTCATACAGTACCCTTATGAAGGCAAGAAAATTTTAAGGGGTAGAAATTGACAGCACCTACGAACAGGTGCCCTCTCTTTGATACCTGAGACTCGAATGAGGGTCAGTAGGCCGATCTGTTGTAAACACAATATAAATATCTGTCACAATTACATCAGAAATAGAGAAAATAACAGAAAAACGGAATTCATGAAACAGCTACGTTATATGTAGAAAGAAAAAGAGAAGGAAGGGGATGTGGTTGGCTGCCTTCTCATTTTTCTTTCCTCTTTTTTATTTTTTTACGAAAATTTTATTTTATTTATTTTTTTATATATATATTTTTTTTTTAGATTACAATAGGGTTTTTGGTTATCGTTTATTCGTTGTGGTCCAAATTTGATCGTTAGATTCTAGTTTTGTTTAATAGGATTTTGCATCAATTTGATTATTGGACGTTAAATGGGATTTTTAATTTGGATTTTGGTCTAATTTAAATTTGGTAAATTTTTATTAGATTTAGCCTTTAAAAATAGGGGGGAAAAAAAACTTTTAAAAAATCCGGGCTATTAATTTCAGCTTCAGTTTAGAGTTAAAATATAATGTTTTTTTTTTGCAATTACAATCATTTTTAATACAAAATACAAATTTGAAATAACTATTTATCTTGTTACAAAGGTAAAACCCTATTCCAAGTTTTGACAAGAAGGAATCACCGCTTATCTGTTTCTTTTTAAAGTTATATAAATATAATTTTCGTAAGATTCCGGAGATATTTCAAAAACATTTTTGAAGATTTCACATATGCCGAAAAAATGCAGAAAATTTTTATGCATTTTTTTTATTTTGCAGGACACACAAAATATTAGAAAAAATTAGAGTCAGCTTAAAAGATATTTAGAACTTTCAGAAGATTTGAAGAAATAATTTTTTCAATAATTTTTCGAAAAACTATTCATGTTTTTAAATATTGTTAATCTCTTCAAAAATTCTGAAATTCCTCAATAATTTTTGTAATAAAAAATTACATTTTTACAATGACCTTCAAAACTTAGACATTTGTAGAAACTTCCAGAGGAATGTTACCAAAAAATTTCATCCTTCCAAAATTCTTAAATAACTTCGAACATTTTTTTCGAAATACTCAACATTTTATAAAATTGTTAAAATTTTTTTTAAAAATGTACAGAAAATTTTTAATTTTCTAAAAAATTTCAAATTACTTAAAAACCTTTACAAAACTTCTACACCTTCGAAATATCTTTTGAAATCATTCAGTTTTCCTACAAAATCTTTTAATTGTCCTAAAATCTTTTAGATTTTCTTTCGTGTTTTTAAAATCAAAACACAATTATTTAAAATATTAAGATATTCTAAGTTTTTTGCCCATTATGTATTTAATTTTTCTTACCTCTTTCAAAGCTTGAAAAAGTTTACAAATTGTATACAACGACAGAAAAATTTTAAGAACAGAGTTATTTTCTATGATATTAGAAAACCCGGACTTCCGTTTCCGACATGAAAGTGTAAAGTAGTGGGAATTGTGGATGCTGAGTTTTTCTGATATTGTGATGAAATTTGAGGTGAGTGGATTGTGGAAGTGTGTGGAAGGGTGTGGAGGTGAGAGATCTAATTAAGGGATTGTGAGATTGGTGGTGGGAAGACTGTGTTGACAGATTGGTAGTAGCAGGGTTGGGTAGCGACAAAGAAAGGCGTGACAGGTAACAGACAGCGACGATAGAGGCAGGGAAGATAGAAGGCGGGAAAATTCGAATTTT
>NC_046663.1:137005832-137009891 GCF_010883055.1 Belonocnema kinseyi
TTGGTAGTAGCAGGGTTGGGTAGCGACAAAGAAAGGCGTGACAGGTAACAGACAGCGACGATAGAGGCAGGGAAGATAGAAGGCGGGAAAATTCGAATTTTATTAATGGCTAGTGGAGCGAGTATCTCCTCGGAAGAAACAGAATTAGAGCAGGAAGTGTTCATTACGCCGAAAGAGATAAAGGAAAGGAAAGCAAGGGGTAAGTATAAAAAAACGATAGAAAAGGAAAGATTAAGAGCAAAAAGCGTAGGGTCCATAGAAGCATTTATCAAAAGGAAGAGAGGGGAGAGGGAAAGCAGTGAAGAGAAGGAAGATATCGGGGTGAGTATAAAATACCAGAAAATGTTTAGATCGCCGCCGGAAAAGCAGAGTTTGGTAGGGAAAAGCGATAACAGGGAGGGTGCCGACGGTAGCCGAGATGAAAATGAAATGTCGATGAAAGAAGAAAGGCTAAAGGAAATTAGAGAAGTGATGATAGAGGTAATGGGGATTTATGAGGAAAAGCATGAAAGAAGGGGACAGGAATTAAAGAAGGAAATTAGGCGGGAAATGGCTGAAGTTAAGAAAGAAATAAAAAATTGGGAAGAAATCAGGGAAAAGTTGGAAAAGAGGATAGAGTCATTGGAGCAAAAACTAGAGAAGCAGGAAAAAGTTAATAATACAAAGGTAGAGGAGATAAGAGGTAGGATGAAGAAACTTGAAAGATCAAACGGGAATTGCGGTGGGGGCGAGAGTGGGAATAAGGAGATAGAAAGGCTGAGAAACATAGAACAAAGAATAGAGAGGAAAGAGAGGGAAGAAAGAAAATTAAACATAGTGATAAAGGGTATAAGATTAGAGGGGAAGGAGTTGAAAGAAGGGGTGGACGAGGTACTAAAAAGGATTGATGCTAAGGTAGTGATAGAGGAAATGCGAAATATAGGAAGGGAAGTGAGAAGAGGGGAGATAATGGCACTGGTGAAACTAAAGAAATGGGAACATAAGAGGGAGGTGATGACAAAGAAGAGGTTATTATATGGTAGTCCGGAGAGAATAGAGAATGATTTAACATGGGTAGAAAGGAAGATGCAGCATAATGAAAGAAAATAGCGGAAGAGGAAAGAAAAAAGGGAAAGAGAACATAGGTTAAGTATGGGAGAATTCAGATAGATGGAGTATGGTGGGATTGGGATGAAGAAAGGGAAGAGATAGTAAGAAATGAGGTGCAGGGAAACTAGAAGAGGAAGGAACGGGAGATAGGAAAATAAGAAATAGTAAGAAGGAAAAAAAGATGAGAAACGAAAGTAGGGAAGAATGGAAGATTTGTTACTGGAATATAGCAGGATTAGAGAGAAAGGATAAGGAGTTTATGAGAAAGTTGACACAATGGGATGTAGTCATAATGATTGAGACGTGGTTAGATGAAAAGGGATGGGAAAGAGTAAGGGGAAGGTTACCAAGTGGTTACAAATGGCAAGTGCAAAATGCAAAGAGGAAGAATAAAAAGGGCAGGGCAATGGGAGGAATGGTGATGGGATTAAGGAATGAATGTATAACAGGGAAAGATAAGAAAGACAGGAATGAACAAAAAGAAGGAGTAATAGTAGAAGAGGCTATGATGGTAGGAGAGAAGTGGAAGGTAGTGGGGATTTATGTGAACGGTGATATGCAGGAAAAAGCAGAGGCGATTAAGGAAATGATTGAAGAAAATAAAGAAGAGATTAGGATGATAATAGGTGGTGATTTCAATGCGAGAACAGGAGACAGAGGAGGAAGGGAATGGGGAGAAGAGAAAGGAAGAAAATCCAAAGATAAGGTACTAAATGGGGAGGGAAAAAAGTTGTTGAAGAGCTTGGAGGAGTTGGGATGGTATATCTTAAACGAGAATATAGAAGGGGATGAAAAAGAAGAATATACACGCTCGGGAAGTGAAAGGGGAACGGTAATTGATTATGTGATAGTGGATGATGAGGTAAGAGAGAAGGTTAAGAAACTAGAAGTAGGAGAATATATTGATACGGATCACTTTCCCTTAATAGTGACATTAGAGGGACAAAAAAGGAATAGCAATATGAGTAAAAGGGGAGCAAATGTAAGAAGTATAGGATAAGGGGATTGGTCAAGGGAAGGAAAATAACAGTTTAGAGAAAAAATAAGAAATATCAAAATGGGAGAGGGAAATGTGGACGAGGAGATGGAAAAAATGATAGGAGAAATAAAAATAGGATTAGAGTGCATAAACAATAATGAAGTTAGTAAAGGGGGGAATAGAAGTGAGTGGGATGAGGACTGCAAAGAGAAAAAAAGGGAGGTCAGAAAGGAATTAAGAAAGTGGAGAAAAGAAAAAAGTAATGGGGAAGAATATAGGAAAAAAAAGAAAGAGTATACTGAATTGTGTTATCAAAAGAAAGAGGAAGAGAATAAAAGGTTTGAGGAAAATGCAGAGAAGGCTAGGACGGAAGAAGAGGTATGAAAGGTAGTAAATAGAGAAAGAAAAAGAAGAAAAAGAGTAAACCAAGATATTGAAATGATAGAATGGAAGAAATATTTTTTGGATTTGCTAGGAGGAGTAGAGAGAAAAGTTGTAAAGCGAGGAAAATATGGTAGAGAAAGAGACGAGGAAGAGGAAATTTCAAGGGAAGAAATAGTTAAAGTTTTAGGAACAATGAAGGATGGAAAGGCACCTGGTATAGATGAGATTCCAAATGAAGTATGGAAATATGGAGGGGATTAACTAGAGGAATGGGCATGGATAATGTGTAATAGAGTATGGAGAGGAGAGGGGTGGCCAGAGTTATGGAATGAAGGAGTAGTTATACCAATAGTAAAGAAAAGCAAGGGAGAGGAGGTTAAAGATTATAGGGGGGGTGACGTGGATGCCAACACTGTATAAAGTATATGTAACTATTTTGTCGGAGAGATTAATGATAGAAGTTGAAGAAAAAAAGATCGAGTCACCGAATCAGACAGGGTTTAGAAAAGGAATGGGGGTAATGGACAACATATATGTTCTGAACTATCTAGTAAATAAGAGAATTAAAAGGGAAAAAGGGGCAATGATAGCAATGTTCGTGGACTTAAAGGCGGCGTTTGACTCATTAGACCGAGGCGAAATAGACAAAGTTATGGTAAAGAAGGGGATAAGAGAGGGATTAATAAAGAGAGTATCAAAAATTTTTAGGGAGACAAGAAGCAGGGTAAAAGTAGGAGAGCAAGTAGGAGATAGTTTCTGGTTGATGAGAGGTGTGAGACAAGGGTGTCCTCTGAGCCCACTTTTATTTAATTTATTAATATCAGACTTGGAAGAAGAAATGAGGAGAAAGGGTTAAGGAGGAGTTCGGATAGGGAAGGAAAAGATATATACACTGGCATACGCAGACGACATAGTGTTGATGGCAGAGGATGAAGAAGGGATGGCGGGATTAATTACAGGATTAGAGAACTACTTAGATGGGAAAAAGCTGAATGTAAATGTAGAATGGACAAAGATAATGAGGGTTAGAAAAGGAGGAGGGAGGAAGAAAGAATGGACAGGGTGATGGAAAGGAATAAAGTTAGAAGAAGTCAAAGAGTATAAATATTTGGGATATATCTTGCAGACGAATGGAGATCATACAGCTTATGTAAGAGAAAGGATAAAAAAAGCAGCAGGGGTAATGGAACAGATATGGGGAATAGGAAAACGGAGGTTCAAAAAAAATTGGAGAAGGAGAATGTGGTTATTTGATACGCTGGTATGGCCGGTTTTAGGTTATGGAGCAGAGATATGGGGATGGAAAGAAAGGAAAGATATTGAGAGTTTACAAGAAAGGTATATAAGGTGGACACTAGGGGCAGACTGGAGGACGGCAGGATATATGGTGAGAGAAGAAGCGCAAAAGGATAACTTAAGTATTAGAGCGGGTAAGAGGGCATGGAAATTTGAGACAAAGCTGAGGGAGGGAAAGGGAGGGGAGTTGGCGAGAATGTGTTTGATGCAGGTAGAAGAGAGGAGAGGGAGGGCGATCGAATTAACGAGGTGGGAAGAAGAAAGGAGGGAGTTCTTTAATGATAGAGGAATAGAAGACGGGACTGGAGTAA
>NC_046663.1:137009991-137011055 GCF_010883055.1 Belonocnema kinseyi
TTATGTAAATAGTTGTAAATAATTGTATATATAGAAAGGATAAGATTGTAAAAAATATGTAGATTTAAACGGAAAGATTGTAAGGAATGGAAGTCATGTAAACCCTTAGGGGACACATTATGATTAAAGAAGAAGAATAAGATATTAGAAAACCCATTTGCAATTAAAATTTTCTTTTGAATCAATAATGTAATTGAAAATTTCCATTTACAAAATTGATGTTGCGGTAAACTCGTAATATTTATTAATAGACTTTATTACGGACGGTTTACTTAAACAGTATTTTTTTTGAGTGACTCGCAGAATTTTTAGAAATTTAAAAAATCAACTGCAAGAATAAAAAACGAACATATATATCTTATTTTTTTCATATCCTACTTTGTCTATTAAATCATTAATATCCAGGGGCGAACTGGGCGTTGAAAATTCCTTGACATCTTTTAAAACATCCTTAAATATTTAAAATCTTTTGAAATCTTTCGCAATCTCTTGAAATTTTGTAAAGCCCTTGAAAATATATTGAAATTTTAAAAATACCATGAAATATATCAAATCTTTTAAAATCTCATATTATCTTACCATAATCAATTGAAAATTCCTTGGAATCTTTTTAAATTTTCTCAAATTCGTCAAATCCTTTAAAATCTTTTGAAATACCTAGAACTTTTTTTGAAAAGATTTCTAAAGTACTTTTGAATCTTTTTAAATAACCCTTCTAAAATTTTTCTATTTCTTTGACATTCCTTTAAATTATCAAAACAAATTAAAGATTCTTTTACATCTTTTAAAACATCCTCAAATATTTAAAATCCTTAAAAATCTTTTGAAATTTTGTAAAGCTTCAGATTGAAATTTAAAAAAAGAAAAACGTTAAATATTGAAATGTTTGTAGATTAGAGTTTTGAAAATGGATCAATAAAACTTCAAAGCTTTGGAAATCTAATTTTCAAACATTTTCAACGATTCAATAAGAATAATTTTCAACTCGATGAGATTCAAGTCTTCAAATTTTGAATTGTAAACTTGAAAGTTTATATATAAAAAATTAATAATCATGAATTAAT
>NC_046663.1:137011155-137013852 GCF_010883055.1 Belonocnema kinseyi
TGGTAGAAATCTTTAATGGGTGTCAAGGTGTTTCAAAAGATTTTGAAGGTTTGAAATACTTGAGAGTATTTTAAAAGGTTCCAAGGAATTTTCATTTGATTATAGTAATTTAAAATGAGCTTTTAAAGGATTTGAAATATTTCATGGTATTTTTTTAATTTCAAGGAATTTTCAAGAGCTTTCAAAAGATTTGAAATGATTTTAAATATTTGAGGATGTTTAAAAGGATGTCAATGAATTTTCAATTCATTTTTATAATTTAAACGAATTTCAAAGAATTTGAACAATTATATCAGGGTTGTTTTAAAAACTCCAAAGTACCTTATAAATCTTGAAAAGATGTCAAGGTGTTTCAAAATATTTTGATGGTTTCGAAATACTTGAAAGTATTTTAAAAGGTTCCAAGTAATTCTCAATTGATTACAGTAATTTAATATGAGATTTCAGTGGATTTGATATATCTTAGGATATTTAAATAGATTCCAAGGAATTTTCCATTCATTTTAATAATTTAGTATGAGATTTTAAAGGATTTAAAATATTTTAGGTTATTTTTAAAATTGCAAGGAATTTTCAAGAGCATTGCAAAATTTTAAGAGATTTAAAGAGATTTCAAAGGATTTTAAATATTTTAGGATGTTTTAAAACATTTCAAACATTTTCAATTAATTTCAATAATTTAAAGCAATTCCAAAGAATTTAAATTATTTTTAACTTTTCAGGTTGAAATTGGAACTTCTTTGTTAAAAATGTAGTTTTTTTGTTGTTGATGTATCAATTTAGTTGAAAAATTTGTTTTCTGAAAATTTAACTATTTTGTAGACAAATTTTGTTTGTTTTTGTTTAAAAATTAATTTTTTTATGGGTACAAGAAAATAATTCTTTTTTGTCGAAAAATTAACTTGATTAAACGTTAATTTTTGTATAGAAAATTAGACTTGGTGGAAAATATATTTCTTTTGTGCAAAGTGCATATATTTTATTAAAAATTCCGTTTCTTTTAGTATATAATTCGGTCTTTTGGACAAAAATATAAATTTTTGTTTAAAAATTTAGCTATTTTGTTGAAAACAATTTCAACAATTTTTTTTAATTCATGTATTTTATTCAAAATCTTTTTTTTTGTGCGGAAAACGAATTGTTTTAGTTGAAAGTTGAACTATTTATATTTAAAAATAGTCAAATAGTTATTAATATTAATATTATATTTTATAATTATAATATTTACATCAATAATATGTATAGTAGTAATAATATCCATATTATATACACCTGAAAAACACAACCTCAAAATCGACTCGTTCATGAAATTAAAAATAACGCGAAACATCAAAATCCCCAATTTCTTTAATTTCTTTCTAATGCGGATCAAGATATAAATAGAAGACCACCGAAGTCTTTCGAAACTTTCAGATCGATAACAAAGATATCTTTGTGGTAACTAATTGAGCAGAAACTTAATCGGTAAATCATTTTAGAAATTCAGAAATTGCCAAGAGGGCGCAGTTATCAGCGCATGTTTTTCACATTCTGTTATTCCATTATCTCGGCTGTCTCCCACCTCATCTCTGCTAATACTCCTATATTGCTAACCGCGTGAGAGGCTTTTGGAAAATAAATAGAGAGCAGACATTTCGTTCTGTCTCACATATAAACAGGGTTCTACACGTAATATACCTTAGGTAAATTACATGAGATTTTTGACGTAATTTACTTACGTATATTACGTCCTCAGTTTTTTTTACAAAACGTAATATACGTGATCAAGATGGTGTCTACATTATCACATTTCGTTCCATAACTTTAAATTAGCACCGTTAGCGGTATACGATATTATGTTGCATGCATGAAATTTAAAGTGAATGAAAGAAAATTTATTATTCTACAACTTCGACAATGAATAGAAGCGGCCAACCGAGGAATCCATGTTGGGAAGAATTATCTTTTCTTTTTAAAAAAAAATGATAAAAATGTTGCATTTTGTCAGGGATGCAACCTCGGATTATCGAACACGGCTGAAGAAAGGTTAAGAAACGACAGCAAATTTTCAAATCATCCGAACTGCCAATATCTTCAAAATAAACAAACAGATCATTCAAGGATTTTCGCTGATTTCGAAACTTTTTTTCAGAAAAAAGTGCGTTATAATTATGAACGCATTAGAAGAAAACCTGATGCAAGAAGATGAAAGCAGTCAAAATAATAATTCTAAAATGAGTGGTGTCAGTTTTGATATTCATGGTGATATTTTGATGTCAAATGAAGTTCTGATAAACAACAACAATGTAAGTCGGTACACATAAGAATAATTTAAAAAAGTGAGTTTATATTATGCTCTATCGGAGTCCATCATCTTTATTACGTTTATTAAGTTTTTACAGGTTTTTTTACGTGTAATACATTTTTTTACGTATAATGCGTCAGAAACCTCGAGTGACGTGTCACTGCACAACCCTGCATACAGGGCAGATATCTTTTTGAGCACTGCGCGTTCGCTGTCAACCGTATGAGAGATAGAAGAGTGGAAATAGTTACGAAAAGTTATAACAAAGTGAGCAGTGATTGCGTTTCAATTATGATGAAGGTTCAATCATCATCATTTATTTAGAGGAAGGTTATTCTATACAATTAATGTAATGAATGTCGAGTTACAAAATATGAAAAGCTACTCGCGGAAGAGAAAAAAAAACGACTTCT
>NC_046663.1:137013952-137028316 GCF_010883055.1 Belonocnema kinseyi
CTCGTTTTTGCCAATAGAAAGATAAGAGAGTTTAAGAACAATAATAAAAATTGCGAAATATAATTTTAAATTTAGCGATTAGGCCTTTATGGTGAGGAGGTGCTCTTCTTTACCATGCAAAAAGGGTTGAGTTCTACATGATCCCATAACTAGATGAGCGCGGGATACGCGATCATCACAAGAGGCAGCAAGGGGAGTCAAATTAGTTCTCCTGCCCATCGTAGATGGCGCAAATTGGTTTAAAAAGCGCGTGAGCGGAAGATTGTTGTCATTTGTTACTGTCACGTGTTGTCTGGTGCTGTCATCGTATGAGACCATAACCGCAAAACGGTTTTTCGTGTGCCAGTATCTCTTCAATGAAAAGGATTTCTTGAAAACGCAAACTAGTGTGGTTATAAAATATTTTAAAAAACTGTATATCACAGGTCAACTCTGCTTCAGAAAAAATGAAAATTCATACATATGCACATACTAATTCATCTCGTAATTATCTTTTTCTACTTAAAATACAAAAATAAAAGGAAAATTAAGTAAATGATAAATTGAATGATAATTTCCTTAATTTCTTATTTTGCGTTTCTTGTTTTCTTAACTTTGTCTTTATTCATCCTTTTTTCTTAAATTATTTCACTAGTCAACACATCTAAGGAAGGAGCATGCACATGTATAGCGACCAACAAATGCATGCTTCTGTAGTTCTCCTACCTATCGCAGGTGGCGCTGAATTTCGCCATTTATTTCCCACGTAGTTGACCGAGCCTGGTTCATACTTTATGGAGTTGGTCAATAAACTTGAAGGTAGCAGTTGAAGTATAAAAAAGCTTAGAAATGATACTATTCACAAACTAGAGAGTTCACAAAATGTATGAACGAGAAAGAGTCTCCGCACTTGCCAAGAATTCAACAGAAACACTTATTTCACACCCAAGTATAAGAAAACTCGTTAAAAGAGCCTCACTCGATTTCAAGAAAACTCCGAATAGAGCTTCACTCGGTTTCAAAAGAAAACTCTGAATAGAGCCTCACTTAGTTTTAAAGAAAACTCTTAGTAGAGCCTCACTTGTTTTTAAAGAAAACTTTTAGTAGAGCCTCACTTGTTGTTAAGAAACTTCTGAATGGAGCTTCACTCGGTTTAAAAGAATACTCTGAATAGAGCCTCACTCAGTTAAAAGAAAACTCTCAATAGAGCCTCGTTGATTTTCTCACGGCTTTTGTGGCAACAAACTGACCAACAAAAATTCGTAAAGATTTCTCAAACGATGGTTCCAGCTCTAGAGCTGGCAAAGTAACTGGTTCAGATTTTACGATGTCGTTCTCGTCCTAGTATATGAAAAGGGCTCTTTTGAAAAATGTTTTCATCGAATTCGTTAACTTATTTAGGAATGTTACCAAAGTTTAGACTACTTATCGCTATAACATAAACAGTCGCAGCTCGAAGCGCAGGCATGGAAAGAGTCTAAAAGCATGATCGAAGAATCATAACCTGAAAGAATATTTCACATAATATTTCATTCTATTTAAATTCCTACCTTAGTTATTCAGATATTATTATGAACAAAATGTCTTTTAACAGATTAAAAACTGCATAATTAAACATTTCCGCCCGCGGAAATTTTGACGGTCAGTACTCGTGTGTGCCTATCCTTCCCAGGATGAACCTTAAGAATCCGTCCTAACGGCCATTTTGAAGGTGCATATCGCTCGCCGATGATTAAAACTAGAGAACCCTTCTGCAATAAAGGAGTAGGCTGATTCCATTTATAGATGGTCTGATAGCGTTGAAGACACTCTTTGGACCACTTTTTCCAAAAACTGTTCAACATTTGCCGCAAGAGCTGCCAGCGTGATAGGCATTGTATTTTGATCTCTGCAAGGGAAAGTTCAGGAATCACGTTGAATGGACCTCCAACTAGAAAATGCCCGGTAGTATGTGCGCTAAGATCTTCTGAGAGTGCAGAGAGCGGCCTTGAGTTGAGAACAGCTTCAACCTGCGAAAGAAACGTACTCATCTCCTCGAAAATGAGAAGATGATCTCCGAGAACACGTTTCAGGTTAAATTTTACAGATTTAACCCCTGCCTCCCACTTTCCACCAAAGTGAGGAGCTCCCGTTGGGTCAAATAGCCATTGCGTTCCGTCTTTTGCCAAGAGAGAACATAATTTTGAAAGCTCTTTGAAAGGGTCAAAAAGTCGAGTTATTGTAGACAATACGGTTCTTTTCGTTAATTTTGTCTGTAGTGCCCTGGCGGACCGAATGAACCGAATGGAGCCTCTACCAAGTACCCGTGAAGACCCCAATGGGTCCCCATTCGGTTCCTTTTTTAAAAACTCGAAAAAACAGCAAAATCAACTTCTATATTGTTGAAATTCGGATTCTGCGTTGAAATTCCCTATAGAAGGTCACGGAATAATTGCAATCGTTTTTTTTGCAACGGTAAAAAGTTTAAAAAAAATAAGACGTATAGCGCCTGTTGACTGCTACTTACAGGCGATGCGTTTGAAGTGTAGCAGTCAACAGTCAATCCGAATTTGAACAACTTAAAAGTTGATTTTGCTGTTTTTTCGAGTTTTTTTAAAAAGGAACCGAATGGATACCCAGTGGGGTCTTTACGGGTACTTTGTAGAGGCTCCATTCGGTTCCTTCGTTCCGCCAGGGTGGTATTAACCAAGTGAAACAAAATTAATCGGAAGAGAGATCATTGCTGGTCCATTTGTGCAGGGGTAGGCCGCCCGCCATGCACATGTCCTTTACCTGGTTCACATTTTCTTTAGATAATTCAATTGATCTACCTTTGTCCAAAACGGCTTTTGCTAACGGAAACTTAGAACCTTTATCTTCAATAAGTTGTTGCGAGGTGTGAAAAACGGGCACTAGCCAGTCCATATGTAACTGCGGTTAGGTGAAATGCAAAGGTTTTATTTGGTTCTTTATTCAACAAAATTCTCTGTAAGTTCCAATCGTCAGGATGAATTTTAATCTGACAATACATCTTTTCTATGTCGAAATTAAAGACATATTTAAATTTACGAAACCGAATTAAAACATCAATTAACTTAGTTAGAAGTTTCGCTGCTGTGTGAAGGATATCGTTCAATGAAAAACCAGAAGAATTACGATTAGACGAATTGAACACTACCCTAAGCTTTGCAGTAATGCTGTTTTCTCGTATGACTCCTTGTTGTGGAATGTAGTAAACTGGCTGCGAATACTCAACTTCTGATTCAGGAACTAATTTCATGTGTTGCAAATCCTCATATTCATTAAGAAAATCTATGTAAGCTTTTTGTAACTTTGGATTCAACTGCAGCTAATTGGTCAATCTTGAAAGCATGCGCAAAGATGCAGGCCTAGAATCTCCAAGAAGTTCAGTTGGTTTTTTTAAAGTGAGTCTGACAACGTAACGGCCACCAGAATCCCGACAGTGTGTTGATTTAAAATGATCTTCGCAATCCTGTTCCTCAGCTGATAAGGATGGTTTAGATTTCATTGGCAGTTCATCTAGTTTCCAGAATTTCTGAAGAAGTTCATACATATTTTCGTCAATTGAAGTATGAAAACTCTGTATTTCAGATGGCGATGAATGAACTTCATCTGCTGGACTGAAAGTAACCCAACCAAAAATTGTAGCTTGTGCTGTCGGAGTATTAGCTAAAGCACGACGAATACATTCTTCAAGGATTTGACTATAATATTCGGCTCCAATAAGGGGGTCAATTGAAGCAGATGATTGAAATTCAGGATCAGCGAACTGTATACCGCTTAAATGAGGCCAATTTACACCATTAATTTCGGTGGACGAGATATCTGAAGTAAGTTTTTGAAGGATATAGGCTGAAATGACACATGATACAGAAGGATCAAAATAGGGTGTCAACTTGACTGAAGCTAAGCCTCACTTTCGACCAGCTTTGATTGTCCCGATTCCACGTAATCTAATTGATGCATGTTGACGTGGTAATCGAAGTTTTTTAATCAATCTCTTGGAACTAAACGATATTTGCGTGCCTGGATCGACGATTGCTCTAATTTTCATTTTCTCACCTGTTTCGGAAACGACGTTGACTTGAACAGTGGCTAAAAGCGTACGAAAGTCTGACGAGCTTTGAGTTATAGACGCACAATTAACTTGAACATCTTTATTTTAAGTGGAAGGTTTTGGGTTTTTAGTTGATTTCACTTTATGAATAATGAAATGATGCTTTTTTCCACATTTACTGCAATGCTTATTAGATTTACATTGAAACACAGATTTTTATTTTCAGTTATTTCCATCCGATGTTGAACGGTTTAATTAGTATAGTCTGGACAATTAGCAGCATAGTGATTTGAAGAGCAAATTGAGCATTTGCCCGTGAAAGCTTTAGTAGCACTTGAACTTTGATCACTAGAAGAAAATTGAGCTTTCACGGACTGCTTGTGAGGATATACTACTGGTCTCAGAGATTTCTCTACAGCTTGAAACGTTAATAATCTCGTCATCAAAAATTCAATAAATATTTTCCAAGTTGGAGGATCCTTTGAGGATCTCAAATGATGTTCTCAAGCTCTTATCGATTCAGGATCTAAACGCTGCACTGAAATAAAAACTAGAATGTCATCCCAGGTATGAGCAGGACGACCTAGCGTTTCTAAAGATCGGTAGATTTGAATAATCGTTGTGTACAGATGTTCCATTTCCGTTGCAGATTCTTTTGTCATTCGTTAAACTTTCATTAAACAATGCAGCTCAGAATTTACCAATAAACTTTTATTCTCATAAAAGAAAACAAGAGAGTCACAAGACTTTTAGAAATTATCTGTTGTCAAAACGGTATTTTTCAAACATGAGAAGCCTTATCTGTTAAGCTCTGTTTAAGATAGTGTAATTTCCCAACTGTTGTCATATTTGTGTTTGCAATTACTAATGAGTCAAAAATATCTTTAATGGAAGCCATTCGGAGGGAGAACCATCGAAGGTTGGCAGATTCAAGTTAGGGAGGCGTGGGCCATAATTTATGACCGAAGGAAAACTAGCCACTTGAGGGGTGTGATCTTACATTATTTCTGTCACCAGTCATAGGGGTACCTTCCTGCCCCCCACGAGGCGTTGGAAAAGGGCTAGGGGTGTAATATTACATTATTTTTGTGATCAGTCACATGGGTGCCTTCCCGCCGCCACGAGGCATTGGAAAAGGGGCAAGGGTGTGATCTTTCATTATGTCTGACTTCTTTCATTATCTCTGACTAAACTGAAACGACATTCGAGGAGCAGCGCCCTCTAAGCTGTAGGACTGTTCCTCGATAAATATTGAGGAGCAGCGCCAGGTAATGAAGTAGCAGTAACTCTCACTGCGAGTTGCAGAAACACGAAATTAGATAGAGAGCAGCTCCCCGCTTCTGTCGAGTGGTGGTCCCTCGACACATTGCAACATCAAATTAAAAAAATTAAATTCAGCTAAATAGTTATACAGAATTTTTCAAGAAGTAAAGTCAGCTATTGATCATTATAATTCAATGAGAAGTGAAGCATTGGCCTATTACAAAAACGAAGTGGAACCATTTATTTGATTGTGGTTAAATTACCTTATTTCACACTATGCATACAGAAATTAAATAGTTGTTTTTTTATGACACATGCATGATGTAACCCCTTTTCGACTCTCATGCAGCGGGGTTAAAACTCTAATTTTTACTCCCTAGGGAGTGAGAAGTGACGTCTACATCTATTAGCTCGCATTTTACGATAATCAGCCCATTCACCGTAAAAACTGTAAGAAAATTTTGGTTGCAAATATGTAATACAATTTTGCGGTAATTTATGGACATTTTAAATTTGAATTTTGGGTGATTTATCTTAAGTTATCATAAATTGCCTATAATGTTACCATAAATGGCCAAAAAATTTCATGAATTTCGAGAAATTTATAAAAATGTTTAAACTTGAATTTTTTACAATTTTTGATAAGTTACCATATTAACCTGTAAAATTACCTTAAATGACCGAAACTGTCCATAAAGGACTGAAATTTTACAGACATTTTTAAATTGAACTTTGGATCATTTATCTTAATTTACCATAAACTACCTGTAATAACCAGAAAATGTCATCAATTTCCAGAAATTTATAAAAGTGTTTAAAATTTAATTTTGGCTAATTTGTAGTAGGTTACCATCTTTACCTCTAAAATTATCATAATTGACCGAAAACTTCCGCAAATTTATAGACATTTTTCAATTGATTTTGGTTTATTTATTTTAAGTTATCATAAATTACCTGTTATATTAACTTATATTACAAAAAATTTCATATGTTTTCGGAAACTTAAAAAAATGTTTAAAAATTAATTTTGGGTAATTCATGGTAAGATATTATCTTTACCTGTAAAATGTACATAAACTAGCGAGAATGTCCATAAATTTCGGAAATTCATATGCATTTTTAAATTAAATTTGGGGAATTCACCTTAAATTACCATAAATTTCCAAAAAATTTCATAAATTTCTGGAAATTTATAAAAATGTTTAAAATTGAATTTTAAAAATTGAATGTTTCATACTACATTCCCGGAAATCTCTCTTCTTCTCCTAGGTGCATAATACACTATTAAATAATAAACGGTACTGTGTTGTTAAATAAAACTGTGCCGCTGGGTATTCAAAAAATATTCGTATTCTTGTATTTATTTATTCATATGAAGTAATTGAATGTTAAGGTTATAACTTTTGCCTCACAGCCTCAATATCATTTCCAGCCCTCGTTAAAAGGTCGTAAATACGTAAAGAATGCAATATTCTAAAAGGCCTAAAGTAAGTGAATAGAATTGTAGAATACACATTTTCTCAATCCTCGAAATGAAGAAGTGTCATATTTTCGATTTAGAGAAAAAAAAAATGTTGCGCGCAAGTATTTCCGAAATTTTTATCACATATACAAAACTCTTTTCTGTAACGTTAGTTTTCCTAATCTTAATTTATATAGTACCATACAATCTTTTCTCTTCTCTATTCAACTCTTAATATCTAGACGTAACATACATTTATGTTTTCAATACGAATGTAAATTGGGCATGGCACACACATAATCATTTTCGGTGACTGTTACGTGAACACATATTTTGGAAATTGTTTTTGTTAGCACCGCAGATTCTTCGTCAATTACTTGTTCAATTCTTTTCAAAATTTGTACTTATTCCTGAAAGCATTTACTAATCGAAATTTCTGAACGCATATGAACGCGTATGAATTGTCGCTTAACATAGCATAAGTATTATCTGAGAGCTTATTAGTTTTTCCTGAAGACGAAAAGAGAAAACCACCTTTTACCATTTTTGCATATGAAATTACACTTTCGGGCGTGAGGTTTAAATTATCTATCCATAACCTACTTATCATTGAAGGTGAATCAAAGTATCGGATGCCAGGAAGTTAAAGACATTTTTAAACCATCTTAGTACCAACAGTACTACAAAATTGTCTCACATTGAAGGAAAGAGTTACACTTTTTTTTAATATTGTTATACTGTACTGCAAACTTATTCGACGACATATTTGATGGTGAATGCCCTTAGCAGAATGAATACCTCTTGTTAAGATTAAGTAAAGAGAACGAAAGAATTTGTATTTATATATATTTAGATATATATGAATATATCTGATGAAGAGCGATTTGTGCGTCCGTGTTGTACGAGTCGTTTCAGTTAGTAAGCCAGAGACCGGACACCGTGTTACATCTCTATCGGGCAATTAAAATTATAGTTTGGCTAGAAACAAAAATGTTTGTGATTGAATAGATACTGTATAAAAGCCATTTAATTTTACAAATGGTTTTCACAAGTTATTAAATACTGTTATTTTTTAATTAACAAAAAAAAGTCAGTAAAATTAGTGAACTTATACATCTTCACATATCCCATAGTTTAAGCATCTGGATTCCTAAGAAAACGAGGATCAATTAAGACTACCAAACATTTTGGGGGCTCGTCCGGAATTTGTGGTTGTTTATTATGTTTCACTGGATACGAAAAACAGTGTTTAAAAAAAAAAAGATTGTGAAACCTTAAAATTTTTAAATATGGCGGCAAGACCGTTAAATTTGAAAAGTGGTGCTCGGTCGCTTACATACGACATTTAAAGTGAATTTCTTTACTTCTTCTCGTTGAACTGAAAGCATTAGGCTTTAATCATTAATGTGAATCCTTTACTGTCAATTGACGTAAGAAACTTGGACAGTGTTGATGTAATATCGTGGTTACAAACAAGTGTGTAGGCACTCTTTGGAAACAACGGATGATTTATGTCTGGACTGTCCATGCCTCTTCTCTGTATTCTTAAGCGGTACTCTCTCTACTCATTATTGATCAGCCAGAAGTTAATTTTAATTACTCTTGAAGGAAGCCAGCCTTTTCTTCAAATATGCGATAACGCAAATTCATGCGTTATCCTGTTCCACTGATCTCTGTTTCTGAATGAGATACTTGTCAACCTCTTGACAATATTTTCTACGAGGAGAACCAGCTTACGTCAATGCAACCACGAGGCGCAACCAGCTGTCATCTTTAAATTAAATGTTCAACGAAAATAAAGATTAGTCTAAGCTCTATTTAAATTGTAATTGTCTTCGAAATTAATTGGATTATTTAATTCAAATACAAAGATAGTTACATTCGTCGTATTATCATATTACATTGGTATTATTCTTATGATGTAAGAACTTACTTACGCGAAAAAAAGTTTATTTTTTGAAAAGCAAATTTGTTCTGATCAAGGATATGTATTTAAAAGCTCGTGATTTCTTGATTCACCAACTTCATTTAATTAGTCCGGAAGTTGCTGCATCAGAAAGTTTAAATCAATCGCAAATTTTTAAACATGATTCTGTTTCGGTTAAAATTCCTCAGATTAAGTTACCAGAGTTTTCTGGAGAATATAAAGATTAGGAAAACTTTAGAGATTTATTTGATTCTCTTATCAATCAAAACGATTCTTTATGTAATGTCACTAGATTGCACTATTTGAAAACTTCTTTAAAGGGTGACGCTGAAAAGCTATTAAAACATGTTATTATTTCTGAAGCCAATTTTGTAGTAACTTGGGAGTCGCTAAAGACAAGATACAACAACAAAAGAGCACTTGTTACAGCTCATTTACAAGAATTCATCAATTTGCTTAATGTATCTAACAACTCTTTAGAAGATTTAAGAAAATTGCGCGATACTAAAAATGAATCTCTGGTGGCTCTCAAAAATTTAAAATGCTAAACCCATTCATGGAGTGACTTATTAGTTTTTTTAATTACTAAGAAACTGGATAATGCGTCCTTGAAGGAATGGGAAATGCAGATTGGTGCTGATACTGATTATCCAACTTACAATGATCTAGATAAATTTGTATAGATGCGTATTCGCGTTTTGGAAGCTATTAAAATTTCGAAGGTCGGTTCGAGTTCCTAAGAGAAGATTCAATCAGGAGTCAAAAGACACAATGCATCATCCATTTCTAAATGTTTATTTTGTAGAGAGGATCACTCACTTTTTAAATGTAAAGAATTTAAAGCGTTGTCTACTGAAAAGAGAAGAGAATTAGTGTTGCAAAAACACGCTTGTTTAAATTGTTTGTCTCCAGGTCATAGATCTGAACAATGCGCTAGTAAATAAACTTGTGCAAAATTTCATCGAAAGCACAATACTCTCTTTTACTTTAACAACTGGAACCCAGAGAATGACTCGGCTGCTCCCACACAACAGAGTAACTTAGTAAGTCCTAACGTAGACCATTCTCAAATTACGTCCACTTCACAAAATAATTAAAATGCTTCAGTAAATAATGATCAGCCTACGGTGATAAGGGGGGCGCATCATGTCCTTCAGAATAATAAATCTATTTGTCTTTTAAATAATTACGATATGATTCCAGGTACCACTTTACTTACCAAGGCAATTCTTGAATGAAAGCAGAAAATGGTAGATGTGAAAGTTTTCGAGTATTGATGGATCAAGGATCTGAATGTAGTTTTCTATCTGAAACACTTTTAAAGATATTGAAACCCACTTGTCATAAAATTAATACCCAATTATATAGTGTAGTTGGAAAATTCATCGGTACCGCTAAAAGGCTAGCTCAAGTATGGTTACGTCCGAAGGAGTCAAAGCGTACTCCTATTCCATTACAAGCCCTCTTCTTGTTCAATTTAACTTCATACGCTCCTCCCAAATCGCCAGATCAGGCAAATCTAAGGAAATTAAGAAATTTTGGCTTAGCGGATCCCGATTTCATTGAATCTAATAGAATAGATGTTATTTTGGGAGCAGATAGATTTGGATCCTGCCTACTACCTGTATTAAAACAAGGTATTCTTGGTTCCTTAACAGCCCAAAATAGTCCTTTTGGATGGATATTATCAGGGTCTATTCAACAGTCTGAAATAGGTCGTTCAATCTCAGCCTGTCATTGTACGGTTTCAGAACTACAAGATAATTTATATCGTTTGTGGAGATGGAAGAATCTCCTTCCTCATCCTCTTTGAATGAGGATGAATTTCGCTGCGAGGAGCATTTCGCTGCTAATTGTACTCGATTGCCCTCCGGTCAGTATCTGATCAGATTACACTTTCGAAATGGTCCTCCCATCGAAATCGGTAATTCCTTTGGTAGAACTAAAATCATTTTAGAAAATAATCTAGCCCGTTTAAAAAATAAATCCGAACTTCAATCTGAATACTCAGCTTTTATGTCTGAATATAGACTACTCATTTACGTGTAGTTTTTAATGCCTCAAGCGTCACTTCTAATGGCTCTTCTTTAAACTCGCACTTGCATATTGGTCTGAAATTATTAACAGACTTTATTTCAATCATCTTACGTTGGCGCATGTCGCAATTTGTTTTTGTAGCCGACGTTGAAAAAATTTTCTGATAGATTAAAGATTCTGAAAGATTAAGGTTGGGCTTGTGCCCCGTACCTGGCTAATAGGGTTGTTAAACTATTGGCTAGCGATGAGGGATATGTTTTTCCAAAAGCAAAGGCTATTTTAGAAAATAACCTGTAAGTTGATGATTTTCTCTTCGGCGCTGATACTGTCGAGGAAGCAAGTGAGTTGCGAGTACAGGTTTCACACCTGATGGAATTTGGAGGTTTTTATCTTAGAAAATGGGCCTCAAATAATGAGTCGTTATTATGTGATTGTCCAGAAGGCGATCATGAAAGAGCTTTTGATTTTTTTGCCGGGGAGGATATACAGCTTTTGGTAATAGCTAAACTGTACGATCCCTTAGGCTGGCTTTCACCGGTTAAAATCGTAGCTAAACGAATGATGCAGAAATTGTGGATTCGTAAACTGGATTGGGACGACTACCTTCCTGATGATCTGACAAAACATTGGAACAATTTTTATAGTCAAATTTATAGACTTGAAGAGATTCGAATCCCAGGATGGACAGCCTATCTACAAATTAGCTCAGTGTATGAATTGCATCGGTTTTCTGATGCTTCTGCGAGAGCCTATTCCGCCGTAATATACCTCCGCATTCTTTAGGAGAGTGGTGAGATACAAGTGGTCCTATTATTTGATAAGACAACAGTAGCACTGATTCTACCAGTCACTATACCAAGATTAGAGCTATGTGGTGCTCAGTTACTTGCAAAGACATTAAATTATATTATAAATGTTATGGGATTTCAAAATACCCCATTATACTGTCACTGAGATTCAACTATAGTTCTAGCCTCGCTAAGCAAACATCCTACGACTTGGAAAACTTTTATTTTCAATCGAGTAGCTCAAATTAATCATTTCGTCCCAGGAGCCAAGTGGATACATGTTCCAACTGCAGATAATCCTGCTGATTGCTCTTCTAGGGGTCTGTTACCAGAACAGGTGCGCATATGTGGTGAGGGAAAATGTCATTTTACAAGATATGGTCAATGACTCAGCTTTTTGGCCCAAATGAAGAAGAATCACTGCATTTTGTTTGCGTTTTATCAAGGCTTTTCATAGAAAATGGGGAAAGCTATCGCATTCTGATGAATCACCTCAGTCTCTATTACTCGAAACTTCCCAAATGAAACAAGCATCGTTGTTTTGGATACTCTATTTACAGAAAATCGCTTTCGCAAGTTAAATTCGCACTTTAAACAAGCGAGAACCTATAACCTGTAATTCGCCCTTGAAGGCTTTAAATGCATTCTTGGATATTTCAGGAGTTCTTCGCTTGGGAGGTCGCTTACAACATGCTCCGATCAGTAATGATGAGAAACACCCCACAATCCTCCCTACTCATCGAATATCTGAGTTGATTGCCCGACACGCTCATTTAAGATCTATGTACGGTGGTAATGAATTGACTTTATATACTCTACGTAAAGGATTCTGGATAATCGGAGATCGAAATCTTGTAAAAAGGATCATTCGTCAATGTGTGACATGTGTTCGAGAGCGTGCCGCCATTGTTGAGCAATAAATGGGCAGTTCACCTAATTATAGAACTACGAATTGTAGGTCTTTTACTCATACGGGAGTAGATTATGCAGGTCCGTTTCAAATACGTTTCGCCCCAGGTAGAGGAAATAAAAGCTATAAGGGGTATGTTGCACTTTTTGTTTGCTGTGTTACCAGAGCGATTCATCTGGAACTAGTTTCGAACTATACGTCTAAAGGGTTTTTAGCGGCTTATCAGCGCTTTACATCTCGTCGCGGTATGCCTGCTCATCTTTATAGTGATTACGGCACGACTTTCCAGGGTGCTGATCGAGAATTAAGGCATAGCCTAACACAATTACGTCGAGATCATGATATGCTCAATAGTTTATCTATCGAAGGCAGTTCTTGGCATTTTATCCCCCCTGCTGTTCCTCATTTTGGAGGTTTATGCGAGGCAGGTGTCAAGAATTTAAAACACCACTTATGTAGATGCGATGGAGCTCACACCCTAAACTTTGAAGAATTCGCGACGACTCTCACTCGAATTGAGGCCTGTTTTAATTCTCGACCTATAGGCCCACAATCTGATAATTCTGATGACTTTTCTTTATCTTACACCAGAACATTTTTTAATAGGAGCTCCTCTTAAGAAGTCCTCCTGAACCCTCTGTTGAGCTGGTCCCTGAAAACAGATTAACTCGCTGACAAATTGTTCAACGTATATCTGAAACATTTTGGCGCAGGTGGAATGTAGAGTGCCTACACTCTTTACAACAACGATATAAGTGGAAAAGTCCGCATAATAATATTAGAATCGGTACCATGGTACTGATTAGACATGATGCTCTCCGTCCCTCTAAATGGCAATTGGGTCGCATTATTAAATCTTACGCGGGAAAGGATGGTCTGATTCGAACAGTCAGAATCAAGATTGCCACTTTTGAATACGACCAACCTATAATCTAAAGTTTGTCTTTTGCCTCTTTCGTCAGTGGAAACTGCCGAAATATCCGTTAAATCTTAAATGATCTACGTTACTGAAAATCATTAAACATCAACACGTATTAAACTACAATGATGTTTTAATTTTTGTTTAATATAAATATTATGAAGCTGTATAGTGGGCGGCTACTGTATAGTACAACCTTAAGCTCTGTATATTTAATTAAGCTTTATTATGATAGCGGGCGGCATTAAAAAAAACTAATGTTGCCCTACAGTATCTGAAATATTTGATTAGTTTAATAATTATTATCTATTGTTTGCCTCGGCATCACAAAGCGGAAGGTATTTTAAGAGTAAGTAAAGAGAACGAAAGAATTTGTATTTATATATATTAAGATATACAGGGTGCCTAAAAGGTCCCGGGACGGTTGGGTATTTCCTCAGGTAAAATATTTTTTTAAAAAGTGAAGGTCATTCTTGAAGTAAATTTCAACGAGGAATTCAATGGTCACCTTCATTTTGACCTTGAAGTTGACCTTCATGGCTTTTTGCACGTCAACTTTGTTTTTTAAATGGAAACCTCCTTTTTTACATCTGCAATCGATAGAGCGGAAAATTCTACGTTCAGGTATGTACCCAAGTCATAGGTCAATTGTAGCGTTGAAGGTCAGTTAGAGGTTATTCGAAATTAACAAAGGTTTCCAAGAGGTCAGTGCAATTCCTGAAGTAAATGTCAACGAGAAATTCATTGGTGAGCTCTGTATTGATCTTGGTGATGATCTTCAAGGTTTTTTAAAGGTTTTTCCAAGCAGTTTACGTTTACGTTTAGCATTACCCAGGAACAAAGACGTGGACGTAGTAAATTCTGTTCCCTTTGGGGTGCTTGATTAGCGTGAGTCTCCTTGCCTCTCACGTTTCGGGGTGCTTGATTAGCGTGAGTCCTCTTGCCTCTCACGCTTCAGTGAAGATGTTTGAACTGAAAACCTTGAGCTTCTTGACAAAAAGCTATGCGATTGTAAAAATGAG
>NC_046663.1:137028416-137028701 GCF_010883055.1 Belonocnema kinseyi
CTTCAGTGAAGATGTTTGAACTGAAAACCTTGAGCTTCTTGACAAAAAGCTATGCGATTGTAAAAATGAGTTACAGTATTACGAATCATCTCCCTATCAATCTTGCTCTTTAAATAACCCCAAAGAAAATAGTCGAGAGGCGTCAGATCAGGAGATCTAGCAGCCACTCAATTTCACTCCTTCTTCCAATCCATCTTTGAGGGAACTGAGTACCCAAATATGCTCGAGCCTCCTACCGTAATGAGCCGCTGCTCCGTCCTGCTGGAACCAAATATTTTGAAAATT
>NC_046663.1:137028711-137041156 GCF_010883055.1 Belonocnema kinseyi
ATCTCCCTTATTCTTGGTACAATTTGGTTTCTGAGAAGCTCTTCATATGCACGAGAATTGAGATTACCATCGATGAAAAAAGGGCCTATCAATGTATCATTCAAGATACCGGCCCAAACATTAATTTTTTGTGGATATTGTGTGTGACTCTCCAACACAGCGTGAGCCAGATGTGTAAAGGCTCAAGATTAATACAATTAATAAACCTTATTTCGTACAAACTCTGTTTACTTAATTAATAACCTAATAGGTTATGCGCCGCGCTTACCTTACGCTGGGCAAATGAGTGAAAGATGAACTTCTGTGAACTGTGAAAGTGATGAGGGAAGTGAGTGTGGAAATCCCGGCTGGAACTGGATTCAGCGTACTCAAGGAAAAGGTCGCATCCCGCTGCGGGTGTGAAGATTGAAATCGATTGCGCCACTCTCATCACAATAATTTTTTTTATTCTGTCTTCAGAAGGGCTGTTATTATGGCCGATCTAAGCGAGGAGAGTCTTAAAGGTAGGTACGCAATCTTATGCAAGAGTGCAAGGTTCTAATGTGACATTCTTTCTCTCTTTCGTGAATGCTTGAGAAATGGGAAAGGAAGTATTTTTAACACTATAAATTGCTTTTGAGAGTGGCTTAGCTGTAGGGGTTGTGAAGCCGGAGGTTGGCGGCAAATAGAAATCGCTTACGTGAACACATGATGATGTGAGCGTCGAGACTTGTATCTCGAAAATATGAGCAAGCTTAAGAGTAAGAAAGAAAGAGAGAGAAAAGGGAGAAAAAGCATGATGCATATCATTAGTCACAACTAGAGAAGAGAAAGATTTTCTCTTGCTCTATACGTACATGCTAGGAGCGAAAACAAATCGACGCAGCTGTGCGCAAGCTTACTGGCAGGTATAAATCTGGCCATATGACCAGAATATGTAAATATGAATTTAAGAATTATTGACATGATTGTGTAAATATATTAAAAATAAGTTTGAATGACAATACAGAGTACGGTGCAACACTCAGAAAACTTGTAAAGGAAGTGCTTAACAGCAATGGGTTGGAAGCACAATCAGGAACTATCAAAATGACAGACGATGAAATGTGGCTAGTTGTGAATGACGATGTCCTTAGCATAGGTAAGGACAAAATACAACTGACTTATATAATACTCGTGTCTAGACATAACTGGTTGAGCCCAAGCTTTTGAAGCATAACCGAACTAATCAATTACGCTTGCTTAAATACCATTCTTTCTTGCTGGGTTAGTTGTTCACACCATTGTAGCTGTGCACATGTTTGCATGACTGACTAGGGGGTGGCTAACTCACATGCGCTGGTGTCTCCGTAGTGAGGGGGCCATCCTTAGTTCGGAATAATTTATGCTGGTGTCCAGTAATTTTATTTTAGAGCTAGTCCAAGCACCAATTATATTTATATATATTTTTATAGATCCTGATGTACTGACTGCTGAAGAAGCAAAGGCTATCTTAGAGTCAATGGAAGTGAAAAGGGAAGGAATTTGGATTGATTTGGATGAAAACCATCAGGAACGGTTTGATTCTGACAGACAAAATGACAATGAGAGACAAGTTAATGGCTGAAGTGAAATAGATATGCTCCGACGAATACAAGGCCCAGCTGGGGAGCACGAACCTGCTGACTACTGTAGCATGGGGACAGTGAAGTCGAGCCTTAATAAGAAGTGCGAAAAATCAAAGTCAGACAACGAAAGAACGATTAAAGAAATAATCGATAAAAAAGATCAGCGCATTGAAGCATTGTTGAATCGTCTTAAAGAAGCTGAAAAATAAAATTAATTTGAATATCAGAAAAATAAATTTTGTAATATACATAAAACTCAGAGAAAAACAATGCAAAGCTCACAGATGAATTAAACTTAGTTAAAGAAGAGTTGACGGTTATCAAAGCGTTAACAAGTTCCATGACAGCTGAACGCAATCAGAAACGAGATTTGACTGAAACTGCCTCAACAAGTGAAGGTCGGCAGGTGAGAGATACGTCGACACAGCAAGATGGCGTTCTCGCTATACAGCGTGAAATTGAAAATCGTTCTCAACCTCTAAACGTCATTCCAGAAAAACTCTGGCAAAATAGCATGTCAAACATTAAGAGAATATAGATTAACGAGAAAAACTGATTTTGAAATGTTTTTTGACTATTTTAGTTCAGAACTCAGACTGATAGATTTTTTGTACGTGATAAATGACGAAGTACAGACCCTCTGCAAAAGAAATGAAATATCAAAGTAAATGGACACGTATAAAGTCAAAGATATTATCATGAATCATATAGATATTGAGTACTATCGAAATATCTCAAAGGTTGAGTGCCCCAAGAAAATACTTGCAAAACTCAAGAAAATGAAAAGTGCAGAAAGTAACGTAAAATCTGGCACTATTAGTAAATCGCTGTTTACCATACAATTCATGCCTCATAAGGAGAAAGCCATGGAATTTTGTAAGAAATTTGAAGACCTATTTGCTGAATTTGAAAATTTGTCCAACACTCCCGCACTGTCGAGTGATGAGCAAAGAGCACACAAGTCAGATGCCGCACCTGTTTGAATCTTGAACATGTAGCTAAAGATTGTCCCACTGGCGTGTTGAGTGATCAGCGCTCTAATGGCTCAGGCGATTATAATCGAGGAGGCCTTGGAAAAAGAAGACGGTTTGGCAATAACAGAGGTGGTGAAGGTGCGAAACGCTTTAAGCGAAATCATGCACAAGGCGGAGACGGTAATTCCTTGACTCCAACTCGTGGTGGTTTTCAACGAGGTTGGCGTGGGAATCGAGGCTTTAGATACTATCGAGGTCATCGTGGGGCTCGCAATGGTCATCAAGTCCAAGACTACACAAATTACCAAAATCAACCGCAAAATCAAAACCAAAGCCAGACGGGCAATAATGTTAACACCAAACCCCGAAGCACAGGTAAGATTAAAATATTTAGTACTTGTCATAAAAAGTCGAGTGATGGTTTGAATAATGGCAAATGCGACTTCGGTATAATAGAAAAATTCATCGCAGACTCAGGTGCCACAGATCACCCGACCAAGTCTAGTCCAATTTTCAAGGAATTAGATAGCTTGAAAATAAAAAAAAGTAAAATGTGCCAACAATGGACCTCACGCTGATCTCCAGGTATCAGGTGAAGGGGCTGTTGAAATTAGCTTAAAAGATAATTCTTTATATAAACTCAAAAATTTCTTTTGTGCAAAGGATTTGTCTGTTAACTTGATATCACTCAGAAAATTTGTAGATCGGGGAATGAGCATCTATTTGAATATCAAATTCATTAACATAATAGACCCAGTAACTATACAGGTCTTTTTAAACGGCAGTTATAATAAACCTTTTTGGGAAACTGACCTGAAGGTATAATACCAGAAGTAAAGCCTTGACACACGAAAGTAAGATAAGTGACAACAAAGTTGACTATCCTGAAAGTAAAACCGACGGTGCTGTGACTAACGATAAGAGCTCAATAGAGAAGGCTCCGAATGAACCCGCGAAGCCTGATTGAGAATCAAGGCCCGACTTTCTGATCTCATTCAAAGATAGAGAATTTCATGAATTTAATCAAATTCCTCAAGTTGAACTAGCTGATAAGGAATCTGAATTGTTGCGAGAGGTAAATTTGATGAAGCAGTTAAGGACTGCGACGTGTGTAAGAATGCCAAGATCAAGAGAAAGCCATTCAGAAGGGTTAGAACTCGAGCTGGCAAACCTTTGCAGATAATCAATGCTGATATTATGGGACCCATAAGCCCTATAACATTTCCCAAGGGATATAAATATATAAGCGTATTTACTGATAACTACTCGAGACTAGCAATGGTTTATCCTATTTAATCAAAACCAGAGACAGGTCAGTGTTTAGAAGCTTATATCGTGAGTAGCAGAAATTTGCGAGGGGTAAATGACCAAATTTGTTATTTGGACACCGATCAAGGCACTGAATTCACTGGCGGTTATACTAGAATAGTGCTAGACAAATTAGGAGCAGAGCTGAGGCTCGCATGCCCTGATACTCCGCAGCACAATGGTGTTGCTGAAAGGTATAATCAAACGCTTCAAGGCAAAATTAGGGCGTACATGTACGACAGTAAGCTGTCTAGTAACATGTGGAACTTAGCTGCGTATGCAGCTACTTATACTTATAATAGAACACCTCATGCTGCAAATAACATGGTAGCTCCACTAAAGATGTTTGCACGTAATTATAAGATCGATATTAAACAAATCAGGAGGTTTCGAATATAACGGAGGTTTCTATATAACTGTCCAAAGGAAAGTGGGACCTAAGTTCAGGTTTGTTGGAAGTAGAGTTATTTTTGTATCATACACGCCTACTGGTGACTTATTTTTAATGCCAGAAGATGGGAAATTCTATCAGAGTCGTGATGCAGACTTCAATGGGAAACTAGTATATGGAGACAAATATAATAGTCAGAGTATTAGCGATTGGGTTAACGACAATGAGACTATAGACAAACACAAGTGGCTCATTGAATTCGATGATGAAAAAGTTGAAGAAAACTTAAAAGCGGAGGGAGTAGAGAAAAGAGGTCGAGACAGGCCCAAGAAAGTTTCTACTGAAACAGCTACGAAATTTAAAACAAGCACGAATCAGCTTGGAAGTGTCGAAAGCACAGGCTCAGCATCTGTAACCTACATGCTAAGAGTAAAAGAAAGCGACAAAGAGAAAGAGGTGCAACAAAATGACGAACGATATTTTGCTCTATTGGCTGAGATTTATGAAGATCCGAAAAACATCAAAGAGGTGATGAATAGATCAGATCGAGAAGGATGGCTTGCTGCCATCAAGAGTGAATTTGAATCAATGGAATCCAATCACGGATGGGATCTAGTGGATAGGCCAATAGTAAGCTCTAATGGTACCAAACCAAATATAATACTCTCGTTGGGTGTTCAAAATCAAAATAGATGAGAATGGTTTGAGGGTATTCAAAGCCCGGCTCGTCATTCGTGGTTTCAAAAACACAAATGAATACGATTTGAGAGAAACTTACGCCCCAGTTTCTCGATTACCACTGATTCGAGCCTTATTCTCAATCATAAACAAAATAGACCTAGATGTATAACAATTAGATGTAAAAACGGCCTTTTTGAATGACGAGCTCAACGAAGAAATATTTATGGAAATTCCCGATGGCATGTTCATGAATGGCAGTAGAAAACCCATGAATAAGGTATGCAGACTAAGAAAAGCCCTGTACGAATTGCGCATAAGTCCGAAAAAGTGGAATGAGAAATTCACTAAAGTAATAATTTAAGCGGGTTAAATGAGGAGCTCATTAGAGCCATATTTGTTCATTTATTTTAACGATGAGTCAGTAGTTTAATTGCTTTTGTATGTTGACGATATCCTGCTCGCTGGAAAAAATAAAACAAAGATGCAAGAAGTAAAAAAATATCTTGGAGAAGGCATTTGAAATAAAAGACTTGGGGGAACCTAAAAAGTTCCTAGTTATGGGAATCATCAGGAACAGAGAAAAAATATATTCTAAATTGATCACGAACAATATATCAAAAAAATCATAGAAAAGTTCTGCAGTACAAACAAGAAATATGCTTAGCGAACACCTATGATGACTGAAAAGGCACGTAACAAAGACAGAATCTCAAGAGAAGAAGAGCTGATGTCTAAAAACCCTTTGTCTGCTCATTATTCGTACAAAGAGTGTGTTGGTTCGCTATTATATGTTGTCAATGCAACTTGCCCAGATATTTCATACGCTGTAAATATTTTAAGCAGGCAACAGATAAGCCCTACTATGAATGAATGGGATATGCTCCAAAGGTTAATTAGATGTTTGATAGGTACAGCTGATTTGAAGCTCATCTACAAAGGTAGCAAGTCTGACTTGAGAGCCTTTTCAGATGCAAGTATGAACGATTGCATCAGTGCGTTGACTACTAGTGGTCACATGGTACAATTATTTGGTCGCAGCATCGAATGGAGGACTCATGAACAAACATTCGTGCCAAAGACTACGTGCGAAGCAGAATCTGTGGCAATAAGTGAAGCCGTGCAAGCTCTCATGTCAATGTATAACTCGCTGAAGCTGATGATCAAGAGAAAGGAAGGAGAATAATTATGTCCGACAATGCGTTCAAATGAAATTAGTACGTGTAGAATGGATCCCTACCAAAAGTCAAATAGCCGATATCTTCACCAAAGCACTGCCTTGTGACTCACACAACTACTTGACTCAGATTATTATGAACGTTTGAATTCTGATCTTTTACTATTTCAGGTTAATTGATGTCTGGATTCTGAAGGAGTCGACCTATATCATCTGATTCTTTTATGGTATATCAAACAATTTTCATGGACCAAAGAGCAAATTCATCATTTTATTTCCGGATTATTCTTCTCTCAATGGAGCGGGATATATTCAAATATCAATTTTTGTTTTGTTATTAATAATGTTCGCGATATAACGGGAGGGAATCCTAAGTTAGGTGCGTTATACCGCTCCCTCTACTCACGTATATTCTATTGTTGAAGCTTTCTCTTTGATGGCCGTATGGTGGCCTGAATCATTCTTGTTCAGTTTGTCGATCGTCACAGCTTGAGCCGGATGTGTAAAGGCTCGAGATTAATACAATTAATAAACCTTATTTCGTACAAACTCTGTTTACTTAATTTAATAACCTAACAAAATTCATTTCTTTGTTTAAAAATTTTAATACTTTAAAACAAAATTGATTACGTTGGTAAATCTATTTTTTTCGTTGAAAAATCTTTTTTGTTAAGTATATACTATTTTGTTAAGAAATAATTTTGCTTGTGAAAAAATTATTACTTTAGTTGAAAATTCATCACTATAGCTAAAAATTCAACTATTCTATTAAAAAATACTTTTTTTGTTGTTGAAAATTAATTTTTTTTTAACAGAAAATTTAACTATTTTATTTTTGCTTTAAAAAGTTTTTCTTTTTTAATTAAAAATTAACTTGTTTTTTTTTGGAAATTGAACAATTTTGTCGAAAATTTTTCTTTCTAGTAGAAACTTAATCTTCTTGTAAATTGAACTGTTTCTTTTTTGGTTCAATATTGATCTTTATCAGTTGAAAATTCTACTATTTGGTGAAAAAAACAAAGAATGTTTATATAAATCACGCAAGAAAAAGTGTCGCGTAATTAAAATGCAGTGAAAGTCTGACACTGGGCCGGTTTTTGGGCTGAAGGATATGGGTATTTACCCAGATAGAGGGCCGTTTCGTAGAAAACGCTTTTGTTTCTTCACGCCTGCGCGACCACCGCTCTCCCCGTGCAGCTGCTTTTACTCCTACTAACGGTGCGGCGTTAATTCTCGGAAGGACTATATCAGGGGGCCCTATCTCGGCGTTTCGCTTTATCACATTTTTTTCTTCAAACTGAATGACTTTTACGTTTAATTTTTTTTACTAATGAACTCTAAACTATCATTAATAATGTGAATGAAAAGCGATTTTTCAGAATCTATAAATGTCCTCTTACCAACATGTTTCTTAAAACTAAAAAGTTTTTATGATAAGCCAATAAAATTTTTAAAATTAAGAGAAATATCTTCCGATAATTCGATAAAAATATTTATTTACTCTTACGTTTACCTCCTTAAATCAAAAAATCTAGTTTTTTATAAAACGAAGTGAACTTAGAAAATAGCAGGGAATATCGTCCTTCCGGTTCAGAATCGGATCCGGAACGGATTCAGCTGTGGGATGTTCCGAGATCCGATCCAGGAATGAAAGCCAAAACAAGCACTTAGTTCCCGCTCTGGGTCGGAACGGTTGCAATGCGGAAAGTTTCGTTCCAGAACGAAACCGGAAATATAACCGAAGCAAATCTGTTCCGGTTCCGAACCACGCTATGTAAGTAAGTCGTACACTATACTATATACTCATGCAAGCAATGCAATGTAAATGGCTTTAGCATTTCTTTATGAATTATATAATTTATCGATTTCCAGAATATGATTATGGGTTCAAAATTCAAAAAGTTCACTCAAATTTTAGAAAATCTATTTAATTGGTAAATTTTCATGAAAGTCAGGAAAAGGTGGGGTCTCGATAAAAAAACACAAATTTGGGTTAAAAATTTCAAAATATCTAAATTTGCTTCAAGTTTTGAAAGTTTTCTTAAATTTATAGAACACAGAATATGCATTTGGGGTCAAAGTTTAAAAATTCTAAAATTTGTCGAAAATTTTGAACATTTGAATAAATCACTAAATTCCCATAAAATTCATAACCAACGGGGTTTTAGAGTCTTCTTTATTTACTATTCATTCAATTAAATGTTTAAAATTTAAGTAAAATTTTGGATTTTTTAGATTTTGACCCAAAATTTCTATTTTTGGTGACGAAAAATCCGGTGGTCACGCCTTTCATGTAAATCTACCGATTTAATAGAATTTTCCAAACTTGAGTCATATGTACTCGTAGAATCCCCTGCCCTTGACTCCATATGATACTACCCATTTAATAAAATTCTTTTAATTTGAAGAAATTTCGGAATTAATTCGTGTCATGGAACTTGAAACCCCTCTCGTTATTACTGTAAGAGAAATCTACTATTTTAATAATAGCTTCAACATTTTAGTAAAAAGTCGGAATTTTGACATTTTAACCCAAAAACCGTATTTTGATACTCGTAAAACCCTCTGTTCATGACTTTCATGAAAATCCACTTATTTAATTAAATTTTATAAAATTTTGACCTGTTTTTTCAATTTTACAATTTTGACACCAAATTCATGTTCTTTAACCCGAAGAAATCCTTAGTACTGAGCTTCCCTAAAACTCACCTTATCTTACCTTATCTCTAGTAGTCTAGTGAGGGGGTATGTCAGAGGGAGGGAATAACTTACGTACTCTCGTACGATAGTATCGTTTGAACAGAACCTTACACTAGAAAAAAAAAGATATTCGTTTACGAACGAGATTCTGGTTCCAGTTTTGTTCCGGCTTGAAACGAACTCGGAACCGGAACGAAGTCGATCGACTTTTTGTCGATTCTTTCTTTTGAAGTCCACCTTGAATTCCCTTCCAAAATTAGTTCCAATTAAAAATGAGAATATTTTCCTTGATTTTTATTTATCAATTTTAACAGAGTTCATTTTTAACTTCAGATAACTTTAACACATCCTTCAAACAAATTTCTCGTATGAAGTCAGGGGGTGGCTAATATTTTTAAAATTTTCATTTCCCAGTTTTCTTTCGGTAAATTATTGTGATTTTTCCTGCTTTAGAAAAGAATGTACTCTATTTACAAAAACCATAGTTTTTTCACATATATGTGACGTGCGCCGAAGAATGGGGGTTCACCCTGAAAATTGATATTTTTCAGGGCGAGCGGTCAAAGTCGACTCGATAAACGAGACTTTTAGGAGATAGGGAAGACTCACGAAATCTTCCCTCTCCACTTAACACTACATTCTCACGGAAAAAGATCAGTTCTCGACGCGGCTCACGGACGGAGTACATATGAGACGCGTAGATGGAGTGGTGGAAGGTGTTTCACGGAATCTCGAGTTCTCGAGCCAAAGCCAGATTTCTCGGGTACCTATCAACTCAATTATTAGCAATAATAACGCTAAGATTTTTCCCCGATGGTTTCATTAAAAAGAGCATTTAAAAAAACTATAGAAATGTGTATAAAGCTTGATTTTTTTTTTAAGTAAACATTATGTAAGTAAGTAAATTTTGTTTCAAACATTTTTGGCATAATAAATAATTGTTAATGGACGAAAAGTCATTTAACTTCGCGATTCTTCAAATCAAAATAAAATTCTTTATTATGTAGGGCTTCGACTAAGAAATTATACAATTAAGTCCTTTTTCTAATTAAATTGTCCCAAATTGTTCAGTATATATATTTTTTAATTTAAGCGCCGCACAGTATGAGGGCATGCAGTTTTTTCATTCCAGAATGTCCAGAGCCTTCAATTCTGAAGAGCTTGATGCTCCGAACTTTTACCCCTCTATTATTTGTATTAATAATTTTTCCACTCAAAGTATGGAAAAACTGATATGTTGTGCATAACATTTTTTTACGCTTTAATAACTAAGCAGGAAAACTTTATATTGTCTTTAAATATATCTTAAGGGACTCATAGAATAAAAATTACTTGTCCATTATTCTATTTATTTGTTATAAACAAATCGGGGAACAAAATTTTTCTTGCTAAAATTGCTTCATATTAATGTAAGAATCATATTTAATTTAAAAAATAATTTAAAAGCTTATAATAACCATTGTTAGAAACTATTATTGTGGCAAAATATTAAAATTTTAAATTATTGAAATTACAATTTCCCTTAAGCGCGAAAACGACTTCAGGTATTCCTTAAAATAATGAATATTTAATAATATTTGATAAAATATAACAATTTATTTGTTAAAATTTTGGTATTACTTATATTTTTGTTGAAAGTAGATTCTGGAAGAATGAATTTAGTTAATCAAGGCAACGTAAAATTTACGAATACTATTATTAATAAGCGTTCACCTATTACGTAACGTTATTTTGGACCCCTTTTACCTTTCCACACCCTAACTGCAGTTACGTCACAGTTTTTTTTTTGGATTAGTTTAAAAAAACTTAATTGTCTTTTTGTAAATAAAAATAATTTTTTTAAGGTGAAGGACGGTATAGAAATAAATGAAACAATATGTTGCCGTAACACAACAATGCTTTTTTGATCTTTTTTCAGTCACACAAACTTTCAAATTACTTACAAGGAAAAAAGTATGAGCAGTTTTTTTAGAATTATATAAATATAAATTTTGTAATTTTCATGAGAAAATTAGGAAAGATTTTCAAATATTTCAGATGTGTCAAAAAAAAAATTTAGAAGATTTAAAAAATAAATATTTTATTTTACAGGATTTTACAAATTATTAGGGAAATTCGAGCCTTTTCAAACGATATTTAGGACTTTTAGAATTTCAGAAGAAATAATCAATATTCCATAAATTTTCGGAAATGCTTTCAAAGTTTAAAATATGTTAAATCTATACAAGGCCCCTTGAATTCCTAAAAATATTTTTAAATGAATTCAATTTTTCTTGAATTTTTGAACAATCATTCAAAATGTAAAAAATTTACTTCAAAAATGTCTTACGAATTTGAAGAAAATTATAAAAGATTTTTTAATATTTCAGATTCGTCAACAAAAAATCTAGATTTAAAAAATATATATTTTATGAGATTTTACAAAATAATAGGAAAAATTCGATCTCTTTTAAAATATATTTATGAATTCCAGAAGTTTTGCAGATATAAAATGTATTTTCTGAATTTTCGGAAATGCTTGAAATTTATAAAATATTTTTAATGTATACAATACCTCTTAAATTCTTGAAAATATTTTTATTTGACTGGAATTTTTCTTAAAAGATTGAAAAATTATTTAAAATGTAAAACACTGCCTTAAGATATCCCCAATTTTCCTAGGAACTTGAATAACATTCATTTATTTACATAAGACCTTTCAAAGTTATTTTAATTAAGGGAATTTGATACTTTACCATATGAGTATTCAGTTTTTTACATTTTTGTCCACAAATTTTAATTTAAAAAAAAACATTAGTATTCAGACATTTACGTTCTTTACGACTGGGTTTCTTTTTGTTTAAAAACTCTCACATAAATCTGCATTTTTTAAAAATCTTCTGCAGTTTAAAAATCTTCTTTTTCTCCTTAAATCTTCGCAATATTGATGGAATTTGATGGTTTAATTTATTTTTTTAGTTTTCAATGTTATTAAATTGAAACATTTTGCTTTAAAATCTTCTACTCTTTTTTGAAATTAAAGGAAATATTTCATGTTTTAAACTCTTTTTGAATTTTCTCCTAAGTTACATTTTTCAAATTAAAAAGTCGAAACAAATTGTTTTAGGAACCTAAAAAATTTTGTTCATTTCCCTGAATTTTTACATAGGTCATAAAATATTTTATACGTTTTCATTGTTTTTGAATGGTTTCAAAACTTCCAAATGTCTCTTAAATTTACTGAAATTTGTTCTAAAATTATATATCATGGCAAAATATTGCTTTAAAAACTTTTGAACTCTTTTTTTAAATTTTATGTAATAATTTGAAATTCACTCCATGGAATGATCTTATTGAACAAGAAATATTAAAATTAATATAAAAAAATAATCCCAGTAATTAATAAAGCAAAAAATGTATCCTTCCCGTGTGGAAATAGCCCAGGTTAGTCCTGGTACAACAAGATTCCTGGTCGGGGACTGACCAGGCTATGTTTGTTTTTTAAGAGCCTAGCCGTGCTTTGGTTGGAGACTGGCTAGCCAAAATTTATGTAAAACCCCAGTCGAGGGCTGAATGGGCTCTGATCGGACAAATCTTATGATCGAATGCTCAGACGGTAGCTGGCCGGGCGCTGATTAGCAATAATAAAATT
>NC_046663.1:137041256-137043300 GCF_010883055.1 Belonocnema kinseyi
TAAAACCCCAGTCGAGGGCTGAATGGGCTCTGATCGGACAAATCTTATGATCGAATGCTCAGACGGTAGCTGGCCGGGCGCTGATTAGCAATAATAAAATTGTTAAACTTTGTTTATAACTTAATTCCTTTTTCTGATTTCATTAAGAAATGGATGTGTATACCCGCATGGATGTTCCACGCGTGGAAATATATTGATTGAATATCTTTTTGACACCACAAATTTTAAGGTTTCATGAGTTCAGACATACAAACAATGCATTTTGTTAAAAAAATGTTATTATCAGGAAATTTTAAACATTCACGATTAAATTTCTAAGTTCCTTTGTTAAAAATTTTTAATAACATAATAAATTACATTTCCTGTAATTGTAAAAAGTTGTAAAATAGCTTACAACGGATGTATTTTATTGATATTCCTGTTAAAAGTTCGTGTATTTTATATTTACTTAACGCCGCATAATAATAAATAATTAAAAAAAGATAACTTAAAATTGGGTACTTTAACTTTTACGAACTGCAGCGTTATAAATTTTATTTGTAATATAATGTTTAAAAATGTAATATATGTATTTACTCTAAACAGGACTATTAATATTTAAATTCAAAATACTCGCAATCATTTAATATTTATTTTTCAACTGCCTTTTTTGTCTCTCAACGACTGCGTGAAAATAGTTAATGTTGTCTGTCTGCTGGGCGTGTGGAATTTCATATATTAATATCGAGGCGTCCTAACGATAGGATGCCAACGCACGCTTTCGACTAGATGATACTTAACCAAAAATATAAACAATAAAAAGCTAACCGAGAAGTTAGCGCTAGAAAGTTTCAGCTCGCGAAATTGAGCAAGATGAAGCTAGGAGTTGGCCAAAACTGAAAGATGCTCACTCACTCCATCGAATCATGAAAGTGCTATCTCGGGCGAGAGAAAAGCATGAAGATAGAATAGGTAGATAGCCCGAGATAGATCTTTCATGACTTGATGAAGCGAGCGAGCACCTTTTAGTTTTGGCCAACTACTAGCTTCATCTTGCTCAATTCCGCGATCAAGACTTTTCTGGCGCTAACTTCTCGGTTAGCTTTTTATTATTTATATCTTTGGTTAAGTACCGCCAAGTCGTGGCCTGTGCGTTGGCATCCTACCGTTAGAACGCCTCGATATGTTCCAATTCTGTAGTAAAAAGAATCAAATTGATTCCTTATTTAGTGACTAATGCTCTTCATACGATTGAAACCCGATTCATTAAAATCTAGTAAAGCACCAATTGATCTCTTCCGGGCTACGGTCGGGTTCCCCGGCCAGCTCCCGGCCATGCCCAATGGCCGGATCCTGGCCAGCGGAGCATGACGATGCTGTTCGGGTCCCGACCAGAAACCCTGGCCACAGCCCGACTTAAAGTCGGGCTCCCCTACCAACTCCCGACTTAAAGCCGGGCTCTCTGCCCGTAGAATGGCCAGCCCCCGACTTGAATTTTCACCCAGGTTGGTGAAAAGAAAACTATATAAATTTTAAAAAGTCCAAAGATACAATTTAAAAGTAATTCTGGCTTTCATTATTATTTATCTGGAAAAGATTCAGGAAAAATAATTTGTTGTGATTCAAGAAAAAATGCGTTATAAAATAAATAATAAAAATCTTAAATTGCTTAGTTGACTAAATCAAATGTAAAATTTTATTGAAAAGTTTTAGATCTATGCAAATCACAGCCTAGTTACTGGTTTTGTAATTAATCAAATTAAAAGAAAAAAGATTATAAGTTTTAAATAATCAAAGAAAAAAGCATAATTTTAATTTGATTTTCATAAATAATTAAATAAGCAGTGAAAACCTGAAACTTTTCCTTCTCCTCCTACGGCATTCACCTTAATATCGCTCCTCTAAATGCTCCTAGGGAAATGGAGTCAATTGTCGAGAATGGGAAGTGCCGCATATACTGGACCTTTATATTCTCGACAATTGCTTCTGTTGCTCACTCGAGGCCTGACATGGTTCTTCTTGACTTCGAGAAGCGAACCATGTTCGTTATCGAATTTTCAGCACC
>NC_046663.1:137043400-137059921 GCF_010883055.1 Belonocnema kinseyi
AATAGCCTAAAAAGCATCCCTGCGTGTCAACAATATGCTAGAACACTTGCGGGAAAAATGCAGAAGGCGGTTGTCCTTGGGTCACTCAGTGTTCTTAGGGTGAACGAGGCTTTTGCTGGATCGTCGTATTGATTCCTTTACAGACTGTAACTACCTATCTCACGGTTGTGAGACGTAGTTATGGCTGAAATTTTACCGCGATTTCACAGGAAGCGGGTGCAATTTTTCAGATTAGCACCCGCTCCCGGCGAAATCCTGCGGTTGTCCTTATGACAAATTTTTAATTATATATATATATATATATATATATAAATAATTAATAAAAACCAATCTTTATACTAGAAAATGTCTACTTTCCTTTTTATTACAAATACATATAACCCCCTACATTTTCTACTTATATCAACTTAAAATTATTCTAAATTTGTTGAATAAATATATTTTTATAGTTTAAATGTAATCCTGATCTCTTTTATTTACCATCCCATTCCTTTTAGAAAATAAGCTTTATTATTCATATTTAGACATTAAAAGATTCATAATGAAAATTTCATTTTTAGTTAAAATCGTTAATATATAATCGTAGACCTTCATTCTTAGAAATGACGTCAGGGAATTCCCTTTTCTCAGAAATTTATCTCCAGATGTGTGTGCACACATAAGATAAGAATACATACATATAAAATAATGATTTCTTATATCTGCAGAAAATATTTAAATATTAAAATTAGCACTTTACATAGAGTTTTCAAGTAACTAGAGCAATATTTGTTAAGTCTAATTAATTATGTATAAGCCACAATCAAAGAAAAATGTAATTTTAATACTTAGGACCCGATAAACTACGCTTTACCTAAGATGCGTGATGGATATAAAGGAGTTAATTGGGTCGGCAAATATATACATATGAAAGGCCCAATAACCACCTTTATATGTATAAAAAACATTTTTGGTTTATAAAGTACCTAAAAATTCTTTACATAACAAATTAAAAGTGATGTACGTTATAAGAAATCTATTTTACAACGAAAAATATGTCTTTTGTATTATTATATACAATAATGATTTTTCATATCTGCAGAAAATGTTTTTATGCTAAAATCAACGCTTTACATAGGCCTTTCAAGTAATTACAGAAGTAACTATGAACTTTAATTTTTCATATACACGCAAAAAAGTGCTTTAATATTTCCTGAATTATTGCTGTATTCGGGAATGAGAGCGATTATTGAACAAATGTCATAGATGTTTTATAAATTTCAGGATATATGTAAAACATATGTAAAACTCTACAAGAGTTCTGCAAACTTCATATTGAACTCCAATTTAAAAATTTTAATAAAATATATGAAGAAATTCAAGAAAAAACGTTAAAAACTTTTGTAGAAATGACATTTGATGTATTGAAAGTTTGTGATCACATAAATATAAGGTTCAGATAACTCAGTTCTGTTAAATTTATAGCAGAAGTCTCGAAAATATAATGAAAAATCTCATAAAAATTCTATTCGAGGTATCGAGTGTTTGTGAAGTACTTCAATATAAGATCTATAGACCTCAGTTCTATAAAGTGTAGCTGCAAGTCCCTCCTGTGTGAAGGTAGCGATATTCTCTGCGTCCCTCACCCCAGCCAAATCGTTTGTTTAATGTTTAACATACTAGCAGAATTGCGCGCGCCACGGCGCGCGCCTATTTCTCTTTTTATGAGAAAGAATAAATGAAAAGCCTATCTTTTCTATGTTATATATATTTAATGAATGTTAAAAAATATTAGTATAAAATAATTGAAGACAGCAAGGGATGAGTTCTGTATCAGAAACTGTAATTAATCTTTTATAATAGGATTTCAACGAATTTTTGATTTATAGATAAAAAATGAAATTGAACTATTTTATTCCAAATGTGTTTTTTTTATTACACATTAATTTACACCTAATATTGATGAATAGCATTTATTACGATTTTGTAGCTCACGTTGATGATAATCATATTCTTTAAATAATGAACTTTGCATTTTTATACCACAATTTTTATAAATCAACTTAGCAACATTTTTGAACGCGCATTATAAAAATCAATGACCTTATAGGTAGAAAAACACATGTAATAAGCTTGTTGCCACTTGGTAAACTCTTCCCTGAAAATCTTGGTTAAGTCTCCCCAATATTAATTCATGCGTTCAATGTCATAAAATTTTTAGTAATATGGTAACTGTTTCATTATCCCGGATAATACAAAATCATTACACTACTTTGTAAGGAATAATGTGATATATGATTACTGTACGAATTTTTGATTACAAGAGTAGATAAATCCTTAAAAAGTTGGAAGAAAATGACATTATTGAACGCAAATTTGTGCCAATTGTCGAATATCGGGCTTAGTTAAATCTCCCAACTTCCCCTGGACTTATCACATTAAAGTTTATGAAAAACATAAATATTTTGTTTAAAATAAAAATAATCATTATTATATTTAAAATTACATTAAAATTAATGAAATTTTGTATTAAAAATAACACTTTCAACAAATAAGTTTTTGAATAATTATCATGTGGGGTGAAGGTGTTGTAAAAAATGTGGTTGATGGTGGTAGATGAAGGATAAAGGTGTTAACTGTTTTACGGAAAAATAGTCTTTTCACTTAAAAGTTTAAGAAGTGGGGCAAATTTGTTTATTTCTTAACTGGCAATTATTTATTTGTTTAAAATTCGTTTTTCTAGTTGCAGCATCTGCTTTCGTTGAAATAGCAAATATTACATTTTCTATCGAAAATCCATATTTGCAGGTTAAAAATTCAACTACTTTGTTGAAAATTTACATACTGGTTCGAAAATTCAACTCTGGTTGAAAATCTTGTTTGTTTGAAAATTTGGCCATTCAGTTTAAAATTTATATTTGTAGGTTAAAAATTTAACTATTTGGATAAAAGTTAAACTATTCGGTTGTAAATGGAAATCTTTCATTAAAAAGCCAAATTTTTAACAAAACCGTTTACACTAAAAATGAAAAAGTTTAATTTTCAGTTTAAAAAAATTAACGAATTTGCAACCAAATAGTTACTTTTTCATCCAAAAACATAACATTTGAACAAAATAGTTAAACTTTTAAATAAGTAGATAAATTTTCAAACCAAAACTAAAAAATATTACTATATTAAAACAACAGCAGCTGAGTTGAATCAAAAAATGCATTTCGAAAAAATTTTTAACCAGAGATAAATTTTTAACTAAAATAATGAATCTTCAACTAAAAAAATTAGTTTGTAAAAGGTCGTTCAACCTTAAAACAATTAAAAAAATGTTCAACATAAAAGATTAATTTTCAGCCAAAGAAAGAAAGAATTTTTAATAAAAGAATTAAATTTTCAACTAAAATGATGAATCTTCAACCCAAAAAATATCCATTTTTACTCATTTAGTTTAATATTTAACCAAGTAGTCGAATGCAAACAAAAAAGACAAATTTTAAATAAAATAATTGAGTCCTCAACAAAGGAGCTTTAACAAAAGATAATTCACAACTACCAAATTACAGTTGTAGATGTATATATGCATATATTATCGAGCGCAAAGCTCTAGAAAGAAAAAAGAAAAATATCTACAAAATTTTTGAGTTTTCAACCCAAAAAGGCAAGTTTTAAAAAATAGTTGAATTTTCAACAAAGAGGGATACATTTTCATTGTGTACATATTCAGTAAGAAAATCAAGTTTCTACCCAAAGAGATGCGTTTTTAACCAAGAAACAATTTTAGTCAAGACATAAAAAAATTCAACTAAATTGTTGAACATTTTGAATAAACAAATTTTAAAAACTGTTCCCTTATAGTTTAAAAATAAAGAAAATAGTTCAAAATTCGTCTTTTTTGTAGAACATCAATCTTATTGGTTAAAAATTATTCTTTTAAACATAGAAGTTTTTTATAAAGGAAAAATAGTTCTTTTAAAATTTAATCTAAAAACAACATAATTCCCTTTCTGATCGATTCAACGACTTGAATTGCAGAACCTGCCTAATGGTAAATGGATTCGATCTCATTTGAAATCATTTTTATAACACTTTTTTGTAATCAATTTTTTTTAACAGAAAATTAAACTATGACAATTTTGGTAAAAAAGTAATTTTTTAAATTATAGTGTAATATTTTTAAATTATAAATCTAACTAATTGTTTAAAAATTGATGGATTTTGTTAAAAATTCGTATTTTTTAGTAGAAAAATAATCTTCTCGTTTGAAAATTCTTCTTGTTTATTTAGGATTCAACCATTTTTCTGACCATTTTCTTTTCAAAATTAATTTTTCAAAGTGAAAATTTAACTTTCCATTTTTGGTTAAAAATTTATTGATATTTTTAATTGCAATCTGTTTTGGTAGAGAACTCAGCTTGTTTTTTAATTGCACTTCTTTAAGTTGAAAAATTTTTTTTAACTAAAAACTGAACTATCCCATTTTTGTTTAATATTAAGTTCATAATTGAAGCTTTATCTGTTTCGGTTCAAAACGAACCTTTTTGATTGAAAATTCAACTATTTTCTTTAAATATCTTTTTTTATTAATTTCTATAATGGTAGAATCTACTTATATTACTTTTGGTTAAAAAATTATATTTTTTAGATTAAAATCATATATTTGTTTGAAACTTTCTAGATTTTGTAAAAAAATTTGTAATTTTTTGTAGACACGTAATATTTGCAATAGAAATATTATTAATAATTCGCAATAGGAAAGTAATATTCGAAAAGTAATTTGCAAGATGTGTTATTAGAAATAGGCTGTTCGATTTTTTAAACCCATAAACTCATTGGCTGTTCCCTCAAATGTTTTTATACCTATTACTCAGTTTATGTAGGTTGTTATCCATAAGTTCTACGAAGCACAGGCTATCTTTTTGTAGCCGTTAAGAAATTGGCTAGCTTCATTTAGCTAAGTTTTTAGGAGGAATAAATAACCTATTATTTTTCGAAACATTTCCAACTAATTAAAAACTACAGTATTTTGTATTACAGCTTGTAATGTAATTTAGCTTGCAATAACTTTGAAACGAAGACATTTTGAAAGACTGTTATTTCTTTTAATACTTCTACGCGCTTAATAAAATAACACAGGCACACAAAAAAAGTGGTCTGTCCGGTAGACTACACTACCATATCTATATGTTTTTGGGGTCGCTGATTTCGAATCCGGGGTCCAAATAACCCAATCAGGTCATAGTTTCCCAAAAAATGCAAAAAGAGACGTAAAAACGACGAAAACAGCGTTTTTTCGTGTATATTTTGTATAAAAACAAAAAATTTACATGTCCGGTCGACTTTACAACCATATCTATATGTCTTTTGGGTTACTGAATCTGAATCCGAGGTTCAAATAACCCTATCAGGTCATAGTTTTCCAAAAAAGCAAAAATATACATAAAAATGAGGAAAACAGCGTTTTTTGTATATTTTGAATAAAAATTAAAGATTTTTATGTTCTGGCAACTTTACAACCATATCTTCATGCCTTTTGGGTCGCTAAATCTGAATTCGGGGTCCAAATAACCCAATCAGGTCATAGTTTCCCAAAAATGCAAAAAGAGACGTAAAAACGACGAAAACAGCGTTTTTTCGTGTATATTTTGTATAAAAACAAAAGAATTTCATGTCCGGTCGACTTTGCAACCATATCTATTTGTCTTTTGGGTCACTGAATCTGAATCCGTGGTTCAAATAACCCTATCCGGTTATAGTTTTCCAAAAAAAGCAAAAATATACGTAAAAATGAGGAAAACAGCGTTTTTTTGTATATTTCGAATAAAAATTAAATATTTTCATATTCTGGCAACTTTACAACCATATCTTCATGCCTTTTGGGTCACTGAATCTGAATCTGGAGTTCAAATAACCCAATTAGGTCATAGTTTCCCAAAAAATGAAAAAAGAGACGTAAAAACGACGAAAACAGCGTTTTTTCTTGTATATTTTGTATAAAAACAAAATATTTGCATATCCCGTCGACTTTGCAACCATATTTATATGTCTTTCGGGTATTTAAATCTGAATCCGGGGTCCGAAGGACTATGCCAGTTCAGATTTCACCGTAAAAAGCATAACTATAGTCGAAAATTGGCCATTTCGAATTTCTACGTTAATATTTGTATTTTCAACTCACGCAAACCTCAATCTAAAACATACAAAGCCCAAGTGAAAGAAGCCAGAATTCATAACCCTAAATCTGTCAAGCCCAAATTCAGAAATTCTTAAAACACATATCCTGAATTCATACAGCGTAATGAAGCGCAAATTGTCAAAAATGACAGCAATTCTATCTGTTGAAAATGTGAAACTTCTTCCGCGTTTTACATAGGTTAAATAAAGGTTCAATGATCGATAGACCGGTCAAGCACTTCATATTTAAGAGGCTGTAAACATCCTTCTTTTCCCTTAACTCCTAAAGACCTACGAACTCACGGCAATCTATCTCATAAATCCTTAATGTACTCATCAATACCCATGAATTCCAAACCACACTGAGAGAAATCGGTAGAGATTAATTCACGGAACGGCTCCTCGATCTAATAACTAGCTTTTGCCGTGAAAGGACAGCGAGGAATAGAGATATAAGGTCACGTTTTCGTGCGAGAACTGTTTTCTCAGAAGCTTCGACTTGAGAGGGAAGGTGTCGAAGTTTCACGCGTTAGGCCACGCCCCTTTGCTCACTCAAGTCTCCAGCTCATCGCTTTTAGATCAAACACCGAGAAATAAAATCGAGCGCGATTTATATTCGTGTGGCTATTTATATCCGGTAACTATAACAGTGATCCAAAGATCCAAACAGTAATGGCACGCAAACAGCTCACTAATTCCAACCAGTCAACTACTTTTGAAGCACATCAATTTCAAAAAAATTCAGATGCATTTTGCTATATATGTGGCAAATTTGATGTGCCAGTAAATCGTAGATCATTTAGTGATGACCTTATATCAATGTATGAAGACTATTTTGGTATAAAAGTCCAAAACCGAACTGAAAACTGGGTTCCTCATAACGTTTGTGGTGCATGTTTTCAGTCACTTACACATCACAAAAGTAATGAAGGCAATAAGAAAACACTCAAAATTAGAAAACCAATGATATGGAGGCAACCTTTGCAAGAGGAAGACTGCTACTTCTGTATGACCAATCTTAATGGAATAAATAGAAAAAATAAAGGTAGTGTCAAATATGCTGATGTGAGCAGAGAGACGACTCATACGGTTGAAAACGATGACGAAATTGATCGTAACAGTGACGAAAGTATTCTGAAAAATGATAAATATGATGATTATGACGAAGATGGTATTGAATATGATGACGATGAATACAACGATGAAGATGAAGAACAGTACCTTCCACATAGCGAAAACCGTGGTTCTCCAGAGTTATTTACGTGGGCAGAATTTAATGACTGTGCACGAGATCTAGGACTTGCTAAAGATGGTATGGAATATTTTGCTTCCATTTTCAAGAAAAAAAATTTGTTTGCTGAAAAAATAAAAATAATTTCTTTTAGGAATAGAGAAAAAGGTTTTAGACTATACTTTAAATCTGAAGTTAATGAAAAGGGAAAATTAGTGTACTGTGATAATATTGATGGGTTGATGGAAAAGATGAAACCCGGTATTTATAAACCAGAAGATTGGAGACTATTTATTGACGCTTCCATGCGCAGCCTGAAAGCAATATTACTGCACAATACTAATGTTTATGCTCCAATTCCAGTTGCACATTCTACGGAATTGAAAGAAGACTATAATACTCTTAAACTTCTTCTGGAAAAAATTAACTACTCAACGGATGAATGGAAGTTGTGTGGAGATCTGAAAGTTCTTGGGATTTTATTAGGACAGCAATCAGGGTTTACAAAAACACCCTGTTATGTACTTGTGTTTATGGGAAAGTAGAAATCGCATCAAGCATTATAAAAAAAAGAAATGGCCAAAAAGAACATCATTTGACTTGGTCTTATGAAGCAATTTGTCAAAGCTCTTGATATTGACGGTGACTGCTTTCTATACTTGAGCAATCAATTTCCACAACTTTCCGAAGCGAAGTTGAAAGCGGGTGTATTTAATGGACCATAAATACGAAAAATGTTGCGGGATCCGGAATTCATTAAAAAAATGACAGACACTGAAAAGGCTACTTGGCTCAGTTTTAAGATGGTTGTTGAAAATTTTTTAGGCAATCACAAAAGTGCAGATTACAAGAAAATTGTTTCTGATATGGTTTGAAATTTTGGTTAATTGAGTTGTCTAATGAACTTGAAGCTCCATTTTCTTGATTCTCACATTGACGAGTTTCCAAAGAATCTGGGAGATTTTAGTGAAGAACAAGGCGAACGTTTTCACCAAGACATCAAAGAGATAGAGCGTATAAATCAGGGACATTGGGATGTTAATATGATGGCTGACTACTGTTGGTCATTAAAACGAGATCAAGTTTCAAAGGGAACTAAACGGAAGCGACACCCACTCCGTAGATATTTTGAAAAAAAGAGTCCGATATTGTCGAATAAAATCATGAGAGGCGAGGGGACTCACGCTAATCTAGCACCCCAACGTGAGAGGCAAGGGAACTCACGCTAATCCAGCACCCCAAAGGGAACAGAATTTACTACGTCCACGCCGTTGTTCCTGGGTAATGCTGAAAGTAAATAAAACTTGTTCCAAAAAAATGTTTCATTTTTCTTAGATCCTAAAATTTCAGGCAAGGGGAATCATGCTCATCGAACACCCAGATGGGACTATTGGAACCCCAGATTCAGATTGAGCGAACCAAAAGATATAAATATATGGTTGTAATGTCGGCCGGACATAAAACTCTTTTAATTTTAAACAAAATATACAAGAAAAAACGCTGTTTTCATTATTTTTACGTCTCTTTTGGCATTTTTTGGGAGACTATGACCTGATTGGGTTATTTGAACCCCAGATTCCGATTCAGTGACCCAAAAGGCATGAAGATATGGTTGTAAAGTTGCCAGAATATGAAAATATTTAATTTTTATTCAAAATATACAAAAAAACGCTGTTTTGCTAATTTTTACGTATATGTTTGCTTTTTTTGGAAAACTATGACCTGATAGGGTTATTTGAACCCCAGATTCAGATTCAGTGATCCAAAAGACATATAGATATGGATGTAAAGTCGACCGGACATGAAAATCTTTTGTTTTTATACAAAATATACACGAAAAACGCTGTTTTCGTCGTTTTTACGTCTCTTTTTGCATTTTTTGGGAAACTATGACCTGATTGGGTTATTTGGACCCCGGATTCAGATTTAGCGACCCAAAAGGCATGAAGATATGGTTGTAAAGTTGCCAGAACATAAAAATCTTTAATTTTTATTCAAAATATACAAAAAACGCTGTTTTCCTCATTTTTACGTATATTTTTGCTTTTTTTTTGGAAAACTATGACCTAATAGGGTTATTTGAACCCCGGATTCAGATTCAGTGACCCCAAAAACATATAGATATGGTAGTGTAGTCTACCGGACAGACCACTTTCTTTTGTGTGCCTGTGTAATCATACAATATAAAGCTAGGCTTATTCTTAACGGTAACGAAAAGATAGCCTATTCTTCTTAGAACCTATCGTTATAAAACTTGAATTAGATACGTAAGGGTGTTTAGTAGGTCGCTCGTCGCTGGCAGATTTTTATGAAGGAAAATGCTATATTCACTTAATGCGAATCGTTGCCAGCTTCTTGGAATATCGCATAACATTTCTTGACCTTGGAGTATATCAATTCGGATATCCCAAACGTCAGATGATTCGTGGTTTCCATGAACAACGATCAGCCGATTTGTTCTACACATTTGATAATATAATTTTTTTTAAAATGACATATTCAAGGTTGCTCGCAAAATGTAATATTAGTAATAAGACTAAAATGTTTTTATACCTTAACTTATAAATATTATATTGTTTATTATTATTAATTGTTTTTTAATTAAATTTGCCTCTTCGTAAATAGATGAGTACAATTTAACGATTCTTCTCTGAAATTTTGAACATATTGTGGACCTTCTTCTGGGAACATTTATTTTCTTGATAATTTGTTGAATTGTAATCAATTAGTTTATGTAGGTTGTTATCGATTGATTCTACGAAGCATAAGGTATCTTTTCGTTGCCGTTAAGAATTTGGCTATCTTCATTTTGCTAAGTTTTCAGAAGGAATATGTAACCTATTATTTTTTAAACATTTCCTACGAATTAAAAACTTAAGTATTTTGTAGTACAGTTTCTGATGTAATTTAGCCTCCAATAACTTTGAAACGAAGATATTTTGAAAGATTATTATTTCTTTTAACACTTCTACGAGTTTACTGAATTTTATAAAATATGAAGCTAGACTTATTCTTAATAGTAACGAAAAGATAGCCTATTTTTCGCAGAACCTATCGTAATAAAATGCGAATTAGATATGTACAGGTGTTTAGCAGGTCGCTTGTCGTTGGCAGATTTTCATGAGGGAAAACGCTGTGTTCACTTATTGTGAATCGTTATCAGCTTCTTGGACTACATGGTAACAAGCGTTGAATTCAGAAAAATTAAGAATTTGTATTCCTATGAATACGCGATTTTTCCTCTGTCTAAAACCCCCCAACGGGAACAGAAAAAATGCAAATCCAATTCCTCTCAATCGACTTAGTAAAATTTAACGAAAGCATTTATTTAACCTACTTTTCATTATTAAATCTTTTCATAACTTATAAATTTGAAAAATATTCAAGTTTATATTTATTTATATTTTAATAATTTATTTGAACGTCTTGAAAAATGCAACAAAGAAATCTATACAAATGTGTGAATTTAAATAATTTTAACTCAAGAGAGGCAGAGTTGAATTGGTGAGAATTACAATTACAGAATTTACATTCCACATAAAGGAATTACAACAACTTATTACATGGCGGTCGCTATGGAAATAGAAGTGAATAAGTTTAGCAGGTATCTTATTCTTGTTGTGGTATTTTAGACAGATGGAAAAATCGCGCATTCAAAATAATAGAATAATCTTTAATTTTGCGCTGAAATCTGAAAATATTAATTTTTCTCTATTCTACGCTTATTACCAGGTCTCGCATGACATTTCTTGACATTGGATAATATCAATTTGGATTTCTCAAACGTCAGCTGAATCGTGATTTCTATGGACAACGACCAGCCGATTTGTCTCGCCCATTTTATAAGATTATTATTCTTAATATTATATATTCAAGGATGCTCGCAAAACGTTATATTACCCGAGTAAAAATGCTTCGACTTGAGTTCGACTTGGTTATGTCTTGATTTCGTTTCCAAGACATCGATGTCCGGCTGCGTCTCAAAACTGAGTCGAGACATAGGTCTTCGTCTTACTTTTATGGCCACGACAGGTAAAACGGCGTTTACTTGTCTTAAGTCGAGCCTTGTCTTGGCTAAGACGACGTTTACTTGGCTCAAGACGAGCCTTGTCTTGGCTGAGATTACCGAACCTTTTTTGGCTCATAAATTTGGATTAAAATTAATAAATGAAAAATTTGTAATTATTAAATTAGTTATTTTTAATGTAAAAATTCAGAATCTGTGAGTTTGAACGAATATAACCCTTAAAAATTTTCTTCAAAAAAATAAAAATGGTAACTTTCTAGATGAATCTCTTAAGCCGTTAGAAAAACGTAAAAACAAACAACATTTTCGGTATCATCGTCAAACAAGTATAATACAAATAACAATCCGTAAATAAGTTGATTTAATATATACATTGTATAAAAATATAAAAAATTCTTTAACCATTAACAAAGATTAGCTTTTATGATTGTTAGAATTACCCTTTTTGTTAGAGCAGGTATACGCTCGAAGTTATAAACCACACGTGATGCAGTCATAAAAATTCATCTCAAAAGATAAATTTATGTCTTCAAGACATAAAAACTTGTCTCCAATACATAAATGAAGTATGGCTCCTTCTCAAAACTTAGACATGCTCAAGTCGAGTTTTTCGATTCAGCATGTCTAGATTGGGGGCAATTCAAGTCGAACTCAAGTCAAAGCATTTTTTTCAGGTAGTAATAGGACCTTTGATTTTTTAAAGCCATAAACTTATTAGTTGTCTTTTAAAATCTTTTCATACCTATTACTCAGTTAGTTTATGTAGGTTGTTATCGATGGGTTCTACGAAACATAAGCTATCTTTTCGTTGCTGTTAAAAATTTGGATAACTTCATTTAGCTAAGTTTTCGGGTGGAATAAATAACCTATTATTTTTCGAAACATTTTCTACGAATTAAAAACTACAGTATTTTGTATTACAGATTGCAATGTAATTTAGGTTTTAATAACTTTCAAACGAAGACATTTTGAAAGATTGTTATTTCTGTTAACACTTCTACGCGGTTACTAAATTTCATAAAATATGAAGCTAGCCTTATTATCAACGGTAAGGAAAAGATAGCATATTCTTCGTAGAGCCTATCGTTATAAAATGCGAATTAGATACGTAAGGGTGTTTAGCAGGTCGCCCGTCGCTGTCAGATTTTATTGAAGAAAATCACTATATTCACTTAATGCGAATCGTTGTCAGGTTTTTAGTCTATCGCATGGCATTTTTTGACCATGGAGAATATCAATTTGGCTTTCCCAAACGTCAGCTTATTCGTGGTTTCTATGGACAACGATCAGCTTCTCTTTCTTCACTTCCTTCTTTTCCAACTTCTCTTCTAAACAGTTAAAACAGTTACACTTTTAGTCATCTTGTCACTAACAGAGTAAACATGGCTGTTCATTCATGGAACCTAAGCTTATATCCTCCTCTTCCTCATGCTCCTCTTACTCCACCTCCTTTTCTCCTCCACCTACTCATCCTCCTCCTCTTCCTACTTTTCCTCTACTTCTCTTCCTCCTCATGTCCATCATCCTTTTCTAACTTCTCTTTCATCACCCCCTTCTTTCCCAACTTCTCTTTCATCACCCCCTCCTCTTCCAACTTCTCTTTCTTCAACCCCTCCTTTTACAACTTCTCTTTCTTCACCCCCTTCTTATTTATCCCCCGTACGATTCCGTTCTTTATTCCCCCCGTCATCTTTACAAGATCTACTAGCTGGAAAGGTAAATAATGTACACGAAATTATTTCAATTGTTAATAAAATGCGGGAGAAGATTGATGAAATGGAACCAACACTGTACAAAGTAAGCAATAAGTTTAAAAATTTGATATATAATTTTTATACGTTTATTGTAACGAAATACGTTAAGTAAATTTAATTTTTTTAAATGTATGTGTATTTATTGATTTCCCTTACCTGAATTAATTGTAGTTTAGGAAATCATCTTATAAAAGAGAATATTTAGTATAAGTTATCATTCTATCTAATATTTTCAGAACCGATTTGCCTTAACTAAATCATTATCAAATCCTCCTCTTCCTCCTCAAACCCCCTATATTATTTTGTTATTCTTCTACATATATTTTAGGAGCTTATTTAACTTGATTTAGGATCATTCAAGATTCAACAGGAGAAAAAAACGTGGTTGCAACTATAAGAAAAGCAGCATATCTGATTGTGATGCACTCTATGATAATATATGTAAACCAAAGACCTCTTCTTAATGAAACTAAGTTTTAGTTTACTAAGTTGCTATAGTTGAGACAAAAGTATGTTCACGATTCTATTAATAAGAAATCCTTATATATTTAACTGGATTTATCAAACTCATCGCAGAGTGCAGTACAAAGAATGGAGATATACTTAGTATGCATGAACAAGGTATTACCTGCAATTTCCTTAAGTTTTTGTTGTTGTTGTTATTTTAAAGCTGTTGCGCTCCTTTTATTTGCACATCCAAATGCCACACAACATACGATTCTGATGATATAATCATTGAAACCAATATTTTCAGTGCCTACTTGTCTTAACTACACCATTACAGTATCCTCATCCTTCTCCTCCTCCTTTTTTCTCCTCCTCCTACTTTACTCTTTCACGTTCTTCTACATACATTTTTAATAGTTTAGTTACCTTGATTTAAGAGAATACAAGATTTAACAGGAGAAGCGTGGTTACAACTATATGAAAAGCAACATACCTGATAGTATAATACCAAAGACATCTTCTTAATCAAACTAAGATTTCATTTACTTATTTTGTTAACTTGAAATCCTGGCCCCTTTAAAAGGGTTTATTTAACTACGTTTTAAAACAAAATGTTGGTTCTAAGAAAAACCAAGATTTTCAGCTGTTGTCCGTAATAGTGCATTTTAATATACGTGTTCAATACTTCACTTTCAATTTTTGATTCACAGTGTCCTTGCATTAGATATTATTGTTTCAACTCAGTAAATTGAATCTTTTCAACAGATTACTCTATTATGTTAAAGATGATTTCATCGTTTGTAGCAGTCAACTCTAAAAATTATGTACCTGATTTATTAGCAAGAGCATTCAAATTATTCAAATTTCATGTTCATCATCTCAAATAGTTGATGTAATATTATCATTACAGGGGGACCTACCTGGTGTTAATTACTAATAGTTTATTTTGCATCCTAGCTATATCAAAAAAAATTCTAAATCTGTTACAGTGATCTACTGTATGCAAAGGTATCTCTTAGCAATCTGTTTGTATTTTTCGAGTTACTTAATAGCAAAGCCTTCTGCAATCTTACAACATTATTTTTGATTTAATACATTTTTTAATACATACCTCTCTCTGTATCTATTCATATATCTCCCTCTTTGTCTAATTGTTCTAGAAGGTTCTAAGTTATAATCAATACGTGCGGATACAGTTGTTTAACATCACGAAATGTAATGCAGTGAAATTTAATGATGATGTCATTAGTTTTAGAAGATTTTGGAAACATAGCACCAATCACTGCATCTGTAGAATATCGGTAAGGTAGGTTTCTATGGACTGGCTTTTATGATCTCTGAATTAAATTAGTTATCTAGAAAGCAATGTACCATCAACGATTTCTATAAAAACTATATTAACTTTGGATTGTTTAATTTCTATAAACTATATTAACTTTGGATTTAAAAAGTTTCAGAAAGCAGATATTCACTGTGTCATTTTTTATAATGTTTGATTCACAGTTTCCTTGCATTGAATTTTAATACTACTGAATTTAGATTTGTTATTTGTGATGCTTTATTTTAATGTTTGAAGTAAATAAATTAAATCTTTTTTAGCAGATTACTCTATTATGTGAAAGATGATTTCAACGTTTCTTAGTCAAGTCGAATATTTATGTAGCTGATTAATTTGATAAATTCTAGCAAGCGTTTTGAAATTGTATTTTCTTCATCTCAAATGACTTATTTGGCATCCTAGCTATATCAATATAAAATTCTAAATCTGCTACAGTGATCAACTGTATGTAATCGGACCTATTAAGAATCTGTTTGTTTTTTTCAAGTTACTCAATAGCAAAGCCTGCTGTAATCTTACAAAAATATTTCTGATTTTAAACAGTTTTTAATACATATCTCCCTCTCTCTTTCTCCCTAAACTATACATGTTGCATATCATTTAGCATCTTTATCTATTAATATATCTCCTCTTTGTCGAAATATACTAAAAGGTGCTAAATTATAATCGACAATTCTTGACACGTTCGAAATATAACGTCTTTCTACATGGCTAATAGTTTATTTCGCATCCTAGTTATATCAATAAATTCTACATCTGTTGCACTGATCCACTGTATGTAAAAGGACCTCTTAAGAATCTGCTGGTATTTTTCGAGTCGCTCAATCGTAAAGTTTTCTGCAATATTACAAATTTTACAAAATTATTTTTTGAATTCAAACATTTTTTAATACATGGCTCTCTCTCTCTCCATCTATTTTTCTCTCTAAGGTATGCATGCTGCAGATGATTTACTGTCTCTATCTATTAATATATCCCCTCTTTGTCGAAATATTCTACAAGGTTCTAAATTATAATCGACACTTCTAGACACGTTTGCAAAATAACGTCTTTCTTCATGGCTAATAGTTTATTTCGCATCCTAGCTATATCAATAAATTCTATATCTGTTGCAGTGATCCACTGTATGTAAAAGGACCTCTTAAAAATCTGCTGGTATTTTGCGAGTCGCTCAATCGTAAAGCCTTCTGCAATATCACAAATTTTACAAAATTATTTTTTGAATTCAAACATTTTTTAATACATGGCCCACTCTCTCTGCATCTATTTTTCTCTCTAAGGTATACATGCTGCAGATGACTTACTGTCTCTATCTATTAATATATCCCCTCTTTGTTGAAATATTCTACAAGGTTCTAAACTATAATCGGCACATCTAGACACGTTTGAAATATAACGTTTTTGCAGTTTAAAAAAAGTAATGCGCCACTAAAAATAACCTTGAAGTTGTTTACAAAAAAATTTCGTAGTATAATTTGATGAAGCCATTCCGAATATTGTGGAAACATAGCACGAACCACCACAGCTGTAGAATATCGGTAAGGTAGGTTTCTATGGTCCCTGATAGCAATATACATAT
>NC_046663.1:137060021-137066977 GCF_010883055.1 Belonocnema kinseyi
AACATTATAGAAAAAGAATTTTAACGCTAAATTAGATCATTCTCGATTTCTATAAGGACTATACAGTAGCTTAAGTGGATGATTAAAAAAATTTTCAAATATTTTATTATATTTTGTATTTTTTAAACTTTTATTTTAAATCTTTAACGTATCTCTAGTTTTTGCTCGCTTTCTGCTTGATACGTGAATAAAGCGATCAGGATCCCTAAGCATTTGATCTACCTTATGGAATCCTATTTTTATGATTTTAGATACCTTTCTTGCACCTGAACCATTCAATTGACTTTGAATAATTCTTTATTTTAATTTTCTGGTTGATTCTAGACTACAGAATAATGTTGCATCTATCAGGAAGCAGTAAATCAAATTAATAGTCAAAAGCGGGATGTCATGTATAACCCCCATATCAAATGTCACCTAAACATATGCATCTTTTGCGCATTAAAAGCAATAAAGGTAGAAGTTTTTAGTTGAAGTTCTGTTGAAGTTTTCAAAAAATATTTCTTCGAATTGCCACCCTCTCATGTGCATTTGAAAGAATCCATCTACGTCATCATCTTATCTCCCGAGCGGCGGCTCAGCTATCAAAGGGAATGATGATTCACCACTCTGTACTCTTCGACTCAAACCTGTTTAAACTTGCAAAATACATTTCTCAGAAATTACCCTGAAAATAATCATATCACACACTCTACATCATAGACACCATTTCTTAGAATTATATTGACAATAACAAGCAATTATATTCAACGAAAAATTCATCAATATACAGGAAATATGTCACCACTTACATCATCATCCCGTGCAGAAATCTCGGTCTGGCCCCGATCGGGACCAGACCAGTCCAGGTCGGGTCCCGATCGGGAATCCTGGTCGGGGCCATGCGGCGCATGAAACACACGCCCAGATCGGGGCCAGGTCGGGACACCCGATCGGTGTCCGATCGGTACACGATGAGTCTCATTATAATCCATTCATGAATTTCACAAATGGAGTTTTAATATAAGTAAACACGAAACTATCGAATAGTCCTCTCCTTTCGAAGGCCACCTTAATATTTTGAATTTCCAATTAAGTTATTTTAAATTAAAATTGACGTACTACAGGTACGAAAAGAAAATGTTTCAGAATACAAAATTGAATTATACTTTTGAAAATCGTAAAATTATTGTGGATGGTATCAGTTTCGAGGAAAGGGTTTGTTTTGTATGAAAAAAATGGATGATAACCACAAATATATTAAGCAACAATTTTAATTTCTTGAAAAAATGTTGCCTATAAAAATTTTAACAAATTAGAAAAAGTTTTTTCGCAAAAAGATTCCCTACAACTTGACATTTTCGAATGCTTGCAAAGAAAATCATCGGGAAATAAGGTATGATTTACGATCTATTAACATTTTACTGCAAATAAATTCAATTTTCTGTCAATAGCATTACTTCTTGAAAAATTCAAGAAGGTGGTTGTAGATAATTTTTTTGCCAAAAAATTGCGCCATCATTTATTAGATTGTTTTATTATTTTAAATCGGTTTAGAAGAAATATAGACCAAACAACTTTTAAACAAAAATTTTTGAATTATATATTTCTGGTTGTTTTAAATATTATTTACAGAGTATGCATTTAATTAATTTTTATTATTGTTAATTCATTTCGATTTAATGGACATTTTTATAAGTTGAAATTGTATTGTTTATAATAAAAAGAAAAAAAACTTCGTTTATCATTTTAAACTTCGCGCGAAACCAATTAGATGCAGAATGCGACGCATGTGCATTTGTATAACTAGTTCTTGCTGGAATGTTATGAAAATTTGTCCCTATTGTATTTCTGTATTAAATTTATTATTAATACAGAATCAAAGTATCAATAACATAATCGATTGTATCACATATTTTACTCTTATAATTAAAAACAATTCGATTTTGTGCATACTGCAGTTCATTTCTTGTCAATATATTTGATGATTCTAACTCTACATTAAATTGAAAAACCTTGAGTTCTTTAATAATAATTGAAAACAAAAGAGCTTAATCAATTTCATCATATAATAATATTTCACTCATTTGATGGTAAATATACTAATTTTACGTCAAAAACTTTAATCAATTATTAATTTATTTGAGGTTAAGTTTCAATGAGCCCGCAGAGTGTAATTACTTACTCTCATCTTCCTCGCACAGGTTTCGAGGTCAACTGACTGGTGTTTGGTGCCTCTGAACACGTGGCTTACTCGCCTCATGCATTTATAAACATTGCTAGAATATTTTAAACGAGTATTATGTATACAAATTTCACTGCACTACCAGAAAAAAACAAGCAGCACTAGTTCTTCGAGCGCATGTAGATGGCGTTTCAGTAGGAAATCGGTCTGGCCTGGTCGGGCCCAGGTATGGGCCGCACGGTTCTACCGATCAGGGCCAGATCGGTATTACGTTTGAAATCGGGCGATTTCTGCACGGGATATCTTCTGGCGGCTCACTTATCAGGGGATGATCACTCATCGCCTAGCACCAAGTAGCACTCTTAACCTGCCTCACACGGATGCACACCTTATAAGTAACACGGATATGCACTCACCCATAGCGATCCAGACTCCGTCTTACTAATTGCTATTCGTACGGAAAAAAGTTGAAACATGGAAACACTGTAGATAAGGATTCCTGGAACTATGGTGACGTCATCAAGATGGAATTTTGTTTATCCCAAAAATTGTTTAATATTATATGAAATATGACGCCCCTGTCGGCAAATATCAAAGGAGAACGTTTAATTAATTTAGTTCACATAGATAAGGATTCCAGGAATCGACGATGACGTCATCAGAATGGAATTTTGTTTACCGAGAATTGTTTAACATTATATGAAATATGAGGCTCCTGTCGGCAAATATCAAAGGAGAACGTTTAATTAATTTACTTCACATAGATAAGGATTTCAGGAATCGATGATGACGTCACCAGAATGGAATTTTTGTTTCTTACATCTATTTCCTCTCCTAATAAGAATTGTCTTTTACATGTACTTGCGAAACTTTTCATTTGGCTACCTGATTAATACTGTTTGAGTTATTTTTCCTCATCGCATTTACTAGAAGTTTAAAAACTAAAAAAGATCATAATAATTTTAGGGGACTTTCCTCTACTGATGCCATTAAACAAAATCTCATTATCTTACCAACCCAATAAAAACCGTTTAATGTATGAATGTGACCCAATAAACACCGTTAAATCTCCCCTGGCGGACCGAAGGAACCAAGTGGAGCCTCTACAAAGTACCCGTATAGACCCCATTGTCTCCCCATTCGGTTCCTTTTTAAAAAACTCGAAAAATCAGCAAAATCAACTTTTAAATTGTTGAAATTCGGATTCTGCGTTACAATTCCCTATAGAAGGTCACGGAATAATCGTAATAGTTTTTTTTGCAACCGTAAAAAGTTTTTAAAAATATAAGACGTATAACGCCTGTTGACTGCTACATTTTAAAAGCATCGCCTGTAAGTAGCAGTCAACAGGCGTTGTACGTCTTATATTTTTTAAAACTCTTACCGTTGCAAAATAAACTGTTGCAATTATTCCGTGACCTTTTATAGGGAATTTTAACGTATAATCTGAATTTCAACAATTTGAAAGTTGATTTTGCTGTTTTTTAAAAAGGAACCGAATGGGAACCCAATGGGATCTTTACGGGTACTTTATAAAGGCTCCATTCGGTTCCTTCGGTCCGCCAAGATCTTGAAAATTCAGCCTTAAAAAACATTCGTTTATTATTATTTTTTGGACTTTTGAAAACGTGAAATTGATTGGAGTTCTTGCGTAACTCATGCTAAATAAGTTTCACTGCTCTAAATTTTGTTTCACATGTCATTTTGATGCTTTCAATTTGACGACCTGATAAACACCGCTTTATATATATTTCCGCCCACGCGTTTATACATACGGTTAAAAACTAAAAAAAGGGTAGTGAACACCTCAGGAGACTGTCCTCATTAGACAAAATCGTATTATCTCGGCGACCCAATCAATACCGTTTAAGACACACACATTTCAAACTGTCACGGAACAATACATCGACTGCTAAAAATCTACCAAATTTCGTATTAAAATCTTAAAAAATATACATTTTCTTTTAAATGTTTTGGAAATTTTACATTATTATTTTTACAGTTTTGGAAATTTTTTCAAATCCTTAAAAGGTTCACAATTTTAAATTAAAAAATTAGAAGTACTTCTTCAACTTGCTCGTATTTTTTCTAAATGAATACATTTTTATCTGTTATTCACACATCAAAATTCAACATTTTCAATTATAAATACAATTTTTTGAATAGAGCAATAAAATTAACATTGTGACGTTCTAAGTTTGAGTTTATCTCTCTCAAATTTTAACGATTCAAGGCTTTCTGTTTCAAACAATTTTCTTAATTAAAAATGCTTAAAGTGAAAAGGTTAAAAATGGTATATTTTCGACTGAAACAACAGAATGTTTATAAAATTACAGTCGGAAGTTTATGTTTAATTAACTACTAAGGCTTATGAATTAAAGTAGTTTAATTTATAACGTCAAAATCTGTAAATTGCTTAATTTTAACTGATTTAGAATCGCCCCATAAAATCGTTCAATTATTGTTCAATTTCGAATACACGAACTACAGTTCAATTTTAAAAATCATTAATGAATTTATATTTACAGTTGGTCAACTTCAAACGTTTTATGTCAAAAAATTTCAATCGCAAAGGCTTTTAATTTTTTATTAAATAAGCCTTCGAAACTGCACTTTAAAATTCTTTAAATGGAAAATGTACGCTAAAAAATGAAAATCTAAATTGGAAAATTGTTATGGTAAAATATTTTAGAATTACACATTGCAAACTCAATGATTTCATTTTTGAAAATGTTAACAATTACGCTTAGCATTTAAAAAAAAAGTTGCAATCAAACTTATTTTAAATTGTATTCTATATATTGTGATATAAGATTCTTGATACTTCAAGTGATCAGATAGATTTTTCTCTAAAGACTTGTAAAATTCCCAGTCAAAGAAAAAATTCACTATAACTTCCCGGTCTAAAATAATTCCCAGCCATTTCACAGTTTCCCGGTCCAACGATCACCCTGAATCACAATATTTCAGAACCTAATTTCTTTCTTCTCGAATGATAATATATATTTCATGCTTGGTGTCTTGAGAATTTTTCATTAAAGAATCAATAAAAATAATATACAGTTAAATAATTTTGACATTTTTCCATTTTTTAAAAGCACAATCTTTTCATTTTTAAGTCTTATTATTTTTAATGTATGCAAACACTAGTTGAATTTGGCATTTCTTCAGTTTTTGGTATCAGCTTGAACTTTTGATATCATAACGGCAAACATTCCCACGATAAAAGAATCCATTCAAAAGACGACTGTGTGAATTGCGTATCTGTCATTTGCAGATTCAGAAAGTTAAAACTGAATCGGTTTGCGATTATGGGAATCGGTCATTTTCTCAAGCAGCTTCGAATCTGCCATGTACTGCAATGACTATTTCAAGCAAGGTCACATTGAATCGGTTTCCTTCTTGTTGAATGAGACCGACTTTTTTTAGGTTAAGCTGCCATATTTCACACAATTTTTCAAATTTATAAATGATCGGAAGATTAAAAGAAATCATGCGCAAGTCTACAAAATTCCTTTTGCTATTTCAGTTCTAGAAGTTGTAAAGGATTTTGTGCACATAAGTTGGTCAACAAAATTAGAACGACTAAAAGTTTTTAAAACCCAATCGGCGGCAATCTGGAATTCCAGTGACACATACGAAATACAAAAGCCCTCGAAACCCATTCAAAATAAGTGAATGAATTTTTGTTTCCTGGGTTTTCTTTTTATAACGAAGCCAAGAATGAAGAATCTTGAAAAAGATTATCTTCAAAAAACTAAAGTGGTCTTAAAATAGCCAGAGTATAAAAGTAAAATATTTAGCATTATTGATCGTTGTAAAAAGTAACCTCGCAAAACTCGCAATAAGGTGAGTTCACTCCCTGTTTAACTTAAATGGTTATTCACAATAAAATGATGTGTCATACATCCATAAGAGAATTCGAGACCCTGATTGGCTGAGAGAATTACATGGTTGGGAATCTACATTGGCTGTCAGGCTCTCTTGCCGCATGTGGATACGACCAGATATGAGTTGGGAGATTGCTCATTTAATGGCATAAGAGACTCCGTCAAAATCCGACTGCTGAAAGCGCCCTATTGGTTTGTGGGTTATTTCCTCGGAGTCACTTCGCAGTTTTCGGCATTTTTCAGACGTTCCGCGTCGGTAGTTGCTTAAGATAGAGAATTTGCAAACGAGTTACCACCGCAGTTACAATTACAGGAGTTACTATAAATGTAAATGATGTACTGCATATTTATTTACCACTCGAATATTAAGCGTTTATTATATAATTATTCTAATGATTCACAATTATTAGTGAGTAGTTATATAATGAAAACCAATTATTTATTTTAAAAATTAAAATATTAAATATTATATCGTTACATAGCTATTTATATGCTATAAATCATAAATTATGACTTATAATTTTAATACATTACCGGAAAAAGTTGTATGTTCACCTATTTTTTAATGACTGAAAAGTTTTATTTATTTTAATTATGACAGAGCTAAACATTTTTCTCTTTAAAATGTTGAATGCTATCAAAATTTAAAATTCTGTTTAAAATCAAGCAGGGGATAAAGCCAATTTGTCCATTTTAGAAAGAATTTTGAGATTTCTTTAGAAACAAAAAAATAGTATATTTTCAATTATAATGCCTTACATTTTTCTCTAAAACGCTAAAATTAAGTAACTATTATAACATATGTTTATCAGTTACAGATTGTATTGATTAATATACAGTTTTTAGCTAAAATACATATATACTTTTACAAATTTATAGTGTTTTAAAACGAAATTTAAGAT
>NC_046663.1:137067077-137111667 GCF_010883055.1 Belonocnema kinseyi
GTATGAACAACGAGGCTCAAAGAAAGGCGTAGCCGGATGTCGGGAGAACCTGCTCATCGATAGATGTGTCTACAAAGATGCAGCATTCTACCAGCGTGACCAATCGACGGCCTGAATTGATTATCGGAAAGCTTTCGATTCGACCTCCCATAGACTTATCATGTGTCTTTTGGAAATCTTAAAGGTTCATCCGCAAATAGTTAGGTGCATAGAGAGATTGATGCCGTTTTGGAAAACCAGATTTACTATCTCATCTGGAAAAATCGTGTGACAACTAACGAGGTCACCTTTCAGAGAGGTGTCTTTCAGGGCGACACCATGAGCCCACTCCTCTTTTGCCTTACATTATTGCCACTATCTCTAGCACTTCGCCATTCCGACGTGTACTTGTGCGGCAAACCTGCAGATCGAAAGTACAAGGTCACATATGTATGTTATATGGACGATCTCAAGATCTATGCCAAAAACAGAGAGCAACTGCATCTAGCTCTGGGGATTGTCGAACGATATACTAAGAAAATTGGAATGGAATTTGGGTTAGACAAAAGCGCCAAGGTTTATTTAAAGCGAGGAAAACTTAATGGCTCAATTGCAATCAATCGATTCGCAATGAGATAGAGGAGCTCCAACGTGACCCAGGCTGTTTAAGACTGAATGTTCGTACACAAACAGGCAGGCAAACGTGCATGTTCTGTAATGTTGATATTAATACTCCAAGGCTTTCAATTGAATGTAGAGTTAACGCTTTTATTGTCATGGACATTTTCATTCCAGAAGAAACAAGAGCATGCTTAAATCATTTGGATGAACATGGTTTCATCTTAGGCCCCTTGCTTCCTGGACTACAAGCGATTAATAGACCGTATAGCAGAAAATTCATTGAAAGACACGTGACATCATTCGCCAATGAACTTTATAATCCACCACCAGAAATTCCCAGAGCTATTGCTATCATCGATGGAACTTATGCTTACATGCAGAAAAGCAGTAACTTTCGCGTACTTCGACAGGCATTCTGCAAACATTGATATTTTTATAGAGGACTGTGGATATAGAGATGCCCAACCACTTTTAGAACGCTTAGGAATTGTGTACAAGATACCACTCTTTCTCCAATAAGGACAGAGTCAATTGGTAACGGAAGAAGCAAACGAAGCTCGGCTAATAACCATTTTCAAGTTCTTCGAGAAAACCATTCCGGTGGCTCATGTACACAATCTAAGGGACTTCTTTCGTATTGCTGGTGCCATAATTAATTGATGCCATCCTGTTATCGAGATGCAAGGTGCTACAGCAGAGCTTGCAAGAGAAGATATAGCGAGAGCTCGTGAGCCAAATATTGTGCAAGCGCGCGTAGAAGTGGACAATATGTGCTACGGAAATGCAAATCGGAATCGCCTGTATAAACTTCAAGTACCACAATTTCCTCGCCTTACATTGGAAGAAATACGCGACATAACAATTGGCGTGTATCAAGTAGTAGAACTTGCCCCATCTTACGTTCAAGACAAGCTGCAACGAGAAGAAGATGAGGAGTTTCAACTAGATACGCGACTTAATGAACCTGGTTTGATCAGAGTACGAGTATGTTCTCGATTCCGAAATGCGACAAGGTACCAGCTGTGAATAGCGTTCAATGAGATCGATGACATAGGACCAGACAATAACGAAACGCTTCTCAGTTATTACTGCACATGTAAGTCAGGGGCCAGAACTCTTGGCACTTGCGCACAAATTGCAAGCGTTTTATGGTTCCCGGGTTATGCACGTCACCAGCAACACGTAAAGTATCCTCAAACTACCTTGCAACAAAGGATTCTAGACGCTGCTAATAGAGGTGAACAAGCGAACCGGAATCAAGAGCCATAAATAGTTTCATATTTCGTAAAAGCTATTGGGATTGGTTCTATTCGCTGATCATGGGTGCTTAGCGTTCGGCTCTCTTGCGAAGGGTACACTGTTATTATCGGAATGTGCGCACTAATTACTAATGTTACTTTGGGTACCATTTCTGCCTTTAGAGAAGTGATTAATTAGTCAAGTTAAAATCTTGGGCGCTTAGCATTTGATCATTTTGAGAAGCGCGTTATATGAGTCAACGGTGTAGGCGAAAATATGACAGACCACGATCTGAATGGTAAATCTATGTTGACATCGCTTTTGTAACTAAATCTATTGTAATTCGTTCTATTCACTGATCATGAGCGCTTATCGTTCGGCACTCTTGGGAACAACACAATGTAATTATCGGAATGTACGCACTAGTTACTAATGTTACTTTGTGTACCATTTCTGCCTTTAAAGAAGTGATTAATTAGTCAAGTTAAAATCTTGGGCGCTTAGCGTTTGATCGTTTTGAGAAGCGCGCTATATGAGTCAACGGTGTAGGCAAAAATATGACAGACCACCATCTGAACCGAGATTTCTATGTTGACATCGCTTTTGTAACAAAATCTGTTGTAATTCATTTTATTCACTGATCTTGAGCGCTTAGCGCCGCATAGCGCTAAAACTGTCCATTTTTTAAGATTTTTTTATGGATATTTCATCCGGCACTTATAACCTTAAAAATGACAAAGTTTCAGCTAAATATACCGAAAGCCATGTTCCCATACATTTAGTGCGGGGTCCTTTATTAAACGCGTAGAGACGTTAAAAGAAATAACATTCTTTCCAAATTTCCTATTTCAAAAGTTATTGGAGACTAAATTACAATATAAACTATAATACAAAATACTGTAGTTTTCAATTCGTAGGAAATATATCGTTAAATAACAGGTTATTTATTCCTCCTGAAAATTTTCCTGAATGAAGACAGACAATGAGGTTATGGCTTTAAAAAATCGAACATCCTATTCCTAATAGTACACGTTGCGAACGACCTTGAATATATGATTCTAAAAATAATTATATTATCAAATGCTCGGACAAATCGGCTGATCGACCTTCATAGAACCCACGAATAAGCTGTCGCTAGGAAAATCCATATTAATATTCACCAAGGCCAAGAAATGTCACGCGATATACCAAGAAGCTAATAACGATTTGCGTTAAGTGAATATAGCGTTTTTCATCAGCAAAATCTGTCAACGACGGGCGACCTGCCCAGTAATATTCGAAGAATAGAGAAAAATCAATATTTTCATATTTCAGCGCAAGAGTGAAGATTATTCTATTATTTTGAATGAGAAATTTTTCCATCCGTCTAAGAGACCACCATAAAAATAAGATACATCCGAAACTTATTCATTTCTATTTCCATAGCGACCGCTACACGGTTTTCTATTCTCCCAAAGAGAACGTGTTATCGATATATTTAATTCCTTCTAATTGTACCGGTAACACACCTCACAGAGATATTTTTTATTCCTCAGAAGTGGCCATATTTTGATTTAACTCCTTCTTATTAGTTCACAAAATATGTGTAATAAGTTGTTTTAATTGCTCCATACGAAATATAAGTTCTGAAATTTTAATTATAACCAATTCAACGCTGGCTCTCTAGAGTTAAAATGATTTAAATTCACACATTTACATAGATTTCTTGAGTGCATTTTTTAAAACGTTTGAATAAATTATTAAAATATAAATCAAAATAAATTTGAATATTTTTCGAATTTATAAGTTATAAAGAGATTTAATATTTAAAAATAGGTTAAATTAATGCTTTCGTTGGATTTTACCAAGTCGATCGAGAGGAATAGGATTTGCACTTTTTCTGTTCCCGCTGGGGGATTTTTAGACGGAGGAAAAATCGTGTATTCATAGGAATACAAATTCTTAATTTTTCTGAATTCAACGCTTATTACCGGGTGCTAAACACCCTTACATATCTAATTCGCATTTTATAACGATGGGTTCTACGAAGAATACGCTATCTTTTCTTTACCGTTAAGGTGTGGTATTGGGGTGACATGGGGCCGATGGAGGTGCTACCTATCATGTAAAGTTTCCAATTTCATTTTCTGTATAAAATAGATTACTATAATACATAATAGTAGAGATGAATATTTTTTGATCCGAGATCTACATACTGATTAACTAAATCATTGGCTTTGTATTTTTTTTTAGGTGAAACGCTGATAATAGAGTTTTGGACTCGGGGAGTGAGATAAGTCTTTTTACTTCTGTGTTGATTAATATTATTTGTGAGATTAGACGAACTTGGGTTGGAAAGGGCTCGTAAAGTTGTATGTTGGTGGTCGAGAGGTACTAAATTTATAATTAAATTTGAGGATAATTAAATCTGAAAATGTTGAAAAATGGGAAAATAAATTACAAAAAGATGTAGGGTATGATTTAATATTATTTATTGATAAAAAATGGCAGCTGAGGGAGGTTTTGATTCGATTCACTGGGTAAGGGATGTGAGGTTTGGTCATTGGATTTTTTGGAAAGGTGGTAGTTATGCTCCTGAAGGGATTAACGAGGTAGGTCAGTTTTGGCTGATAAGAGCGAGTAGAGGGGATAGTGAGAGAGTTTGTCGTTTCCGGGGAACTATGGGGTCAGACGGAGTGGGCTGAGGTACTCTCTCTGCATTCTTTGGTTAGTTAGCCTTAGTTTCGCTGTGTCGCAGTACACATTGAATCGTGAACTTTTCTTGAACTAAAAATCGTTTTTTGTGATTGGTTGATGGCTTGTTGACGGTGTGGTCTGTTTCTATATATGTACCACTCTGCCAAGAAAATCTCAAGAAAATTTTTTTAAAAAACAAAAAAATCTTAAAAAATGACACAAAAAAGAAGAATTTGTGGTTTTTTCTCACAATGTCTGTAGCAGTATGTTTGCCTCTTCGTAAATAGATGAGTACAATTTAACGATTCTTCTCTGAAATTTTGAACATATCGTGGACCTTCTTCTGGGAACATTTAGTTTCTTGATAATTAATAATTTGTTGAATATCTTTAATAAATAACAATAGTGATAGAATAAATTCAACTAAAATCAAGTTTCAATGTGTAGTGAAACAGTGGAGGGTCGGTTTAGTGTGATTGATGCTAAGTGCTTTGTTTGTTTAAACTTTTTTATATATTGCATCTCATTGGTGGGACAGAGGTAATGTAATTTAATAACCACAAACTATAATTTTGGTTAAAAATATCTTCTCTATCTTAAGTTTGATTGGTCACATACAGACCAGATATCATGTATTTGATGTGTTTATAACGTTATGATGCGCAGAATGGTCATGGGTTGAATGGGAAAATGATAGTGGTAATGCGAGCGATTTCGAGAATAATCAGAAGGTTTCGAATAAGCTTATGCTTCTTCTTGGAAATCATCATAAAACTGAGCGTGAGAGTATATTTCGTGAATATTAATTAGAATGTTATTCGGAATAATTGGTAGAATGGCCTTAAATCGAGACAATAAATTTTGGATATAAGAAACTAGAGGATAGTGGTAAGATGATAGGATAGATAAGATTCAATTGACTAATTGAGTGTAGCAGGGTAATTGGAATTTTCGGTATACTTGCTTGGAGGTTCTGAGAATTGTTTGTCATTTCTCGCCAATTGTTATGCGTTTCTTCCTCTCCTACATTTTTTCTCATCTATCATGATTCATTTATGATTTTTTCATGATTCAATTTTTACTGATTCTGTTTTCGTCCCTTTTTGCTCTAACCCCCCCCCCCCCCCCCCCCCCCCCCCCTCCCCCTCCTACGCTCCTTTCAAGTTCTTGTCTTGGGTTCTTCTGAATATTAATTGCAATTTTCGAAAGGAATTTTTTTTCAATTGTATAAAAATTTAAAGAGTTTCTTGGGTAATTGGGTAAAATCTTCTTTATTTTCAGGTATTTTGGGAAAGAAACAATGATTCTACAATTTTGGGCGGGAAATCTTTTTTTTTTAAACTCGTTATCTTTGTGACTTGTTCGGTGACTGCTTCCATGCCTTCACCTTGTGTCTTGGTTTGGTTTCCCTCCACGAAATTTCTTCTCTCCCTCTGTTTGCTACAGTCCCTGCGTTTGAGCTAATTTCCTGGCTGAATGTAGTGGGGTGAGGAGTGACGGACTAGTTTGTTGGGCTTATTCCTCCTGTCTTCTGCTTGCTCCACCCTCTTCTCTTGACTATGAGCCATTTTTTTTTGGATATAGTGGGGTGAGGTGTGATGATTTCGGTTGGCTATTTCTTGTCTAAGGCATGGGCTGACTCACAATGCCTTACTGATGAGTCCTAAATGAGTTGGCCCAGAACGAAACACTTTCTCTTTTCCTGAGGTTCACACTCCTTTGTAGTGATGTCTGCAGAAGATTGCTTTCTCTCTATTGCTTGCTTTTCTTAATTGCTGACTTGCTCTTTTGTGACAGTTTTTGATTGTTCTTGGAGATGTTTGACGATAGGTGATGGTTGGTCGTTGATCAATTTCTCACGATTTGCATACTTGTCATGCTTTCTGCCTATAACGTACGGAGCGCTTTGCGCTCTTTGAGCTGGGTTCCTTTCTCTGGGTGGTCTGCGACATAGGGTTCAAGGGTGATGGTTGTTTGCTGGCTTAACTTTCGCTCGATTTTCGTACTTGTCAGTCGTTCTGCCTATAACGCACAGAGCGCTTCGCACTATGTGAATTGGATTCTATTGTTTAGTTATTCTGTATTGTAGGACTGGGGGGTAATAGTTGGTTGATTGTTTTACTTTTTCACTTGATTTGCGCACTTGTCAGTCGTTCTGCCTATAACGCACAGAGCGCTTCGCGAACTGTGAATTGGGTTCTATTGTTTGGTTGTTCTGTATTGTAGGACTGTGTGTTCTTTTACTTGATTTGCATATTTTGTTCAACTAGTGCCTACTTGCACGGAGCGCTTCGCGCAACGCAAGTTGGGGTCTTCTTTTTCAGTCTACTGTGGGTTGTTTTTCTTGAGTTTTTTTGTATTTTGAAATTTGAAGGGTGAGCGCTTCACGCAATGAGAATTTTTTCTTAATTGGTTCATGATACTTTTATTTTGGCAGCTTGAAATTTTGATTCTTGCTATGAGGAATCTTTGGTGATGGATGGCACTTGGCGCTGTGGAGATTTTTTTCATTAGTAACTTTAGAACATGTTTTATAACATTTTGCTTGTGAATTATTTAGGAGGGAAGGGTAGAAGAAGAGAATTTTTGTAATTGATCATTTTTGTGTTGTACTGAGGTTGATTGTACATAGGAACCTGAAAGTTTAATTGTAATGCATGGGGTTGGGATCTCAAAAACACCCTGGGGGTGCAGAGGGAGCCTGGAGCTCTGATGCACACATAGTCAAAAAAACAAAGTAGTACAGATATGACGAGGGGAATGGGGGAGGTCTGTGAGGAAGGAGGCTGAAGGAGCTCTCTTTTCTGTCTGTTTTCCTCCTTTCTCGAATGGAACACGTGTCTCAATGAGTCTATCCAAAAGTCGTTTGTGTGAGTTGGTCTAGACATTGTTGTATGTGCGGCCTCTCATGGGGGTGGCTCATATGAAAAAAACAATTATGAAACATTAAAAATCTTGTTTGAGGGAGGTTCGTTCTGCGCCCTTATCTCATTGGGTGTATGATCGGTCCTTTTCCAAACTATGATTATTCTGAATTTTTTTATTCTTGTTGGATGGACTCTATTTTACTTCCTTCGTTGCAAATCAAATCGGCGAGGGACATCTGGAGTACCTTCCTTGTAAGCTTCTGGAAAGTGGCTTAGTTGAACACAGGCTTTAAAGATACACTGTTAGAAAAGTATGTATGAGGTTTAATATACAAATGTGTGAAGCAAATATGCACTAGCGCTACTGAAATGTAACATACATTGGTGGAGTGAATTCAATATACATGTATATTAAATTTAATATACAGTTCAGTATAGCAATGTGCATGAAAACCCAACCTGCTTTAATTTCTTTAAATCTTACAAAATATTCTCAAATGAATTAATGATCAAGAATTCGTCGATTTATTTGTTATTTATAATGAAAGTGGAATGTACGCGTAAAATGTTTTCCTAATTTCGCTTTAAATGCTTAATTTCACCTTTTGACTTGAAATCCAGTTTTATTTTTGGTTAACTGGAAGAAGTTATCATTTTTTATTATTTAGAATCGAAAATTACAGCCAAACTTATTTTTAATTTACGAACAAAGAAATTATATGATTTTTCTTATAAGAGATTAACAAGAATGTACATGAAATTTAATATACGCGCTCTTAATGGCGATTTCATATGCTTGATATATTAATTTTAATGCACATGAGTATATTAAATTTAATATTATTTTTAACAGTGTCGAAAAGCAATTTTGATCATATTTCCATAAAATTGGGTCAAGCAATTTTCAATTTGTACCCAGGAAAAAAGAATCCATTGAAAAGACGACTCTGTGAATTGCGCATCTATCATTTGCAGATTCAGAAAGTTAAAACAGAATCGATTTGCGACAATGTAAATTGATCATATTCTCAAGCAGCTTCGAATCTGCCATGTTCGGCAATGACCATTTTACGCAAGGTTATATTGAATCGGTTTCCTTCTTTTTGAAGGAAACCGACTTTTTTGGGGTTAAGCTGCCATTTTTCACACGATTTTTAAAATTTATACATGAACGAAAGATTAAAAGAAATCATGCGCACGTCTACTAGATTTCTTTTGCTATTTCAGTTATTATTCTTTTACGGCATACAAGTTAGTCAACAAAATTATAACGACTAAAGCCTTTAAAAAACAAATCGGCAACAATTTAGAATTCCAGTGACGGATACGCAATTCAAAAGCCTTCAAAACCCATTCAACAGAAGTGAATGGATTTTTGTTTCCCGGGTAATTTTAAGGTAACGGTTCATTCAAATATACAACGAATGAAACATTTATTTATAGGATACCAGATTGGAAAGATCAGTCGCCTGGCTGGGGCCGGATGATCATGGACTTCAGCCTTTCCCAAGATCCTCTTGATCGAGGACCGAGACGTTGGTGGAAAAAATCCCTGATCCTCTTGACAGAGCACCGAGAAAGTAGTACAGAAAGATAGGATCCCAGATCCCTCTACAGAGGACCGAGAAATACGAAGACAAAATTCACAGATCCTCTTAGCAGGGGACCGAGACGTAGGATGAATGTCCCCGGTCCTCTTTACAAAGGACCGAGAATAATACATTAAACAAAAAGTATCCCAGGTCCTCTCTAAAGAAGACCGAGAAATAAGAAGAAGAGAAATAAGATAGAAGTAGCACGATGTAGTAAAAAGAGTAGGAAGAAGTAGAAAAAAGAAAACTAATAAATAAAACGGAAATTCCCAGATCCTCTAAACAGAGGACCGAGACGCAGGAGAAAAATCCCCGATCCTCTTGAAATCGTACCGAGAGTAATAAATGTAAACAAAAAAAAGAATCCTAGAACCTCTCTACAGAGGACCGTGAATTGAGAAGAGGAAAGTAATAAAAGACATAAGAGTAAAGAAAAATAGTAACAAAAGCAAGACGAAGTAAAGGAAGAAGGCTAATAAGTAAGAAAGGAAAATTTCCCAGATCCTCTAGGCAGAGGACCGAGAGTAATGAATGAAAAGAAGGATCCCAGATCCTCTTTGCAGAGGACCGAGAAATAAGAGTGAGAGAAGCGTAACAGAAGACATAAGATAGAAGCAAAAAAAGTAGTAAAAAAGAGACAGAAGAAGTAAAGAAAAGAAAAAGTCGCGGCTGGCGCGCGAAAATTCCACCGAACTAAACTTATTGGATTGTGAATTGGGTATTTAAACATAGTTAATATAGCGGGCTTTTACAGTCTGCATTTTTTTGGTTAGTTAGGAGCTGCTGTTTTGAGAAGCGTAACAGAATATAATTCCAGAGAAATTTAATTGTGTAATAGTGTAAGTGCAAAGAGAATGACGCATGAGAAAGGAAGCTTTTTAAGAACCAACTTTGAAATTGAATCAGAGCCGGGTGCTTTTTTTCTTTTAGTATTTTTAATTTCTTTCTTTAACTCTTTATGGGTTATTTTCTTAAAATTATCATTGCCTGGGGTTTTGAGTAATTCGAAGAAAAATTTCACATTTAGCTATGTGTTGCGGGTCAGATGTTTTTTGAAGTGAAATAAAGTTACTTTTTATCATTTGCTGCCAGAAGATTTGTCTTGTCAGTAGGAAAAAGCGCGAACGTTTGATTCGGTTTTTTAGAGGGAATATTAGTTCTCGGCTTTATTAGGGCTTTAGTCATACGATGTATAGAGTTATCTTCAATTTAAAGTTCACCGACTTCTATATTCCAACTTTTACATACAGGGTCATTAAAAAGTATCGGACCCCCCCCACCCCCATCAGCAAAAATATGCGTTTTCGTGAGAAATGTTTCAGCCAAAAGTTGAAGGGTTTCGAACGAGGATTTCAATGATAACCTTGAAACTGACCTTTGCGTTGACCTTCAAGGTTATTTCAAGGTCAACTTTAAAAAAAAATGGAAACCCCTATTTTTGAAACCGCCAATCGAAAAAACGGAAAATTTTACGTTCAAATATTCATCAAGGTCAATTGACCCGATGACCTTCGGGGTCATTCCATGGTCGTGTGAACTCAAACAAGGTCTAGATGGCTGATCAGCGAAAATATGCCAATTTTGCCTGAAACATTTCTCCCGAGCTCATATTTTCTCTAGTAGGAGGGAGGGGGGTCGGATACTTTTTGATAACCCTGTATGTGCTCTTGAATTATGATTGCTATAGTTGACCGAAGATGGTTTGTAATCTTTGTAAGGATGCAGCTTTTAGTTCTTTAATGTGTTTGGGTGAGTTTATTACGAGCGTGCATAAGATCTTCAATCTCGGGGCTGAGATGTGGATCGTATTTGTTAATGGTAGGCTGAGGGACTGAAGTATGGACAGCAGTTTTGATGCTAGAGGTGAGGTTAGACATGGCTTCATGAATGGGATTCGTTTTTGATAGTTTAGGTTCAAATTTGACATGTGTTTCTAGAGTCGAGTTGAATGTTTGTCAATATGCTTTCTTAAAATCATAGCGAGGCGCGACTGGTACTTTTCAGTTGGTGAAAAGTACCAGCCTTTTTTAAGGATTCCTTGGGTATTCCAAAAAATGACTTTTAGAATGTTGTTATTGAAGATTCCCATTTTCTATAACAAGTGAAAGTATATTACTTCTAATTTCGGCTTTTGCATTTGTAGCTTCGGTAATGTTACCCCCCCCCCCCCACACACACACAATATCAGTGGATAAAGTTGTAGCTGCGAGGGTGTATTTTTAATTGAGACAATAGTAACAGCTTAAGTAACTTTTATTGGTTGGCCTCAAATTTTTTTTGATGATAGGTCATTTAACGAGGTTGCTAGTAACTTTCGGTATTTTGGGTGGTTGCATAATTTGAGGTTTCATCGTATGTGGTTCTGAAGTAGAGACGAATGCACCGCTGTAAAATTTTAATTTTTTCTGTGGCTGGGCACTAGCTCAAGTAGGAGGAAATGCACTTTTTTTCGTTCAAAAATGTCGAGATCCTTCAATTTGGGTCCGATTTTTAATTTAAAAAAATTAAAGTTCATTAAATTCTCAACAGCTTGACGCTCTGAACATTCGTCTCTTATACTTGTTTATTAATAATTATTGAACTCAAAGTATGGAAAAACTGAAATTTTTACGTAACAATTTTTTACGCTTTAATAACTGATTAGGTAAACTTTAGATTATCTTAAAAGAATGTTTAGGGACTCATAGAATACAAATAATTTGTTCATTAGTTCATTTATTTGTTATAAACAAATTTCATAAACAAATTAGCAAATAGTCTTATTATCGGTAAAAAAATTTCTGTTTTCTAAAAGTGTTTCATATTAATGTAGGAATGTTATATAATTACAAAAATAATTTGAAAGTTTATAATAACCATTGTTATAAACAATTCTTATGGCAAAGTATTAAAATTTCAGATTTTTTTCAATTATAATTTTCTTCAATCGTCAGAACGACTTCAGGTATTTCTTAAAATAATAAATATTTAATAACATTTGATCAAATAAAACAAATAAAATTTTTATACACAAATTCAAAATTTTGGCCTTTTCGCATAGAATTTTTTTTGTTTTTGTCCTGTAAAATGTATCTTTTATAATATTCAGTAAAATATAACAACTTAAATCTTTATAAACAATTTAGATAAACATATTCCAAATTTTGGCAGTTTCACTTAGAAAAAGTCGGGGTTTCAATCGCAATATATGTAGAATGAATCATAACACTACATGCTAAGATTCACTCAATATAAAATCTTTTGAGAATAACCCACCGACTGGATAGGCGAACCCCTAAGTTTGCAGAGATTCATATCAGAAAACGGGATTGGCACTGAACGCAGAAAAACAAGTACTTTTTAATCAATTTCAGAATTTTGAAATATGTCTTCTTCCGTAACTGATGCATGGATCTGAACTCACTAACAGTTTGTGTGCTAAATCAGTGTTAGTAGCAACACGGGAAAACTTGCGTGAATTGAACTCTCTAATATTCCTGTAGTCTTTATTCCGAGCTTCACTTGCTTCTTCGGAAAACTGTCCAATTGGTAATGGAAAATGTTTCATAAGATCAGCTCCATGTAATAATATCATATGGACAGTTAGAGGCATGTAGTACCATGGGTATAAACGTTCGTACAATTTTGCGGTTTCCATAGTTTATATTTCAAATGTTTCCAAGTCAGTTGGCTCTGTACTTGTTAATTTATGCAGAATGTACGCAAATTTTTCAACTAACTTCAAATCTATCCTTGTAATTTCTGCTGTTATTTCAGGGTCTACAAAAAACCTTCTTGCGGTATTCCCAGCATTAGATATTCTATAACCAATCCTGTCTTCTGATGAAAAGCTTTGCAAATTCGAGTCTTCGCCTTCTTTTGCAAATCTTTATATACATCCGCATCTACTCGCCATTTCTTAAAATCGAGTCGATAGGCTATATGTAAAAGGTTTTCCATAAAGTGAATCCTAGCATGTAGTGTTGACAATCCATAATCATATGACTTGATATCTTTAACTTTGCCTTTGACTCTTAAGTTATTCATCTCTTTAGGTGTAGCTTGACAAATGTAGCAAGTCATAGATGATTAACTTTCAGAAAGTCTGGCAAACTTTTCACTCGAGCATCGACAACATCATATCAGTTTTTATCTCAAAAGTACCGGAATCGTTCTTTATTATTGTGGGCTTCATTTTACCGATTTCTTTTTGAAGTGATGATATTACTGAATTAGTTTTTTCTGGAGTTTCTTTTGCGAATTCATATAGTATTGGTCTGCAATATGATGTTGACGATGGATTAGGATTTTTCCATACTACAGATTTTACCAAATTCTCTAAGTGAAGTCTCAGTGGTACCATTGAAACCGTGAATATACTATTATCCACTATATATGGATCATGTTTCTTTTGCTTGTACGTTCTTTGGCTTGAAGAACCATCACAACCGTATTTCACAATTAACTTTAAGTTATGAGGTTTTCTTATATCCGTAAATGGAAGAGAAATATCACGATTTTAAAAAATCCGAAATATCGTATGATCTAATACAGATTTTAAACCTATTGTAAAACCCTTTTCCGTTACCTTAATCGAATCTGGATAACATTCTTCTTTAGCTTTTGCCCAATTGTCGTATGCTGGGTAAAAGTCAGAATTTCTCGGGAACTTATTCATATTTTCATTTTCATCGGAAGGTAAAATTGAATGAATGAATTCTGATACTTTCTTCCTATCATATCGATTTAGCGAGTGTAAAAAAGCCTCTCTTATTTCGAGATCAGTATATTTTTCACGTATATCCAATAATTTCCTTCGTTCTGTTGAAGTAGAACATTCTGCAATGTCACCTGAGTTAGACCTTCCGCATTTGTCATTACTTTCAGGTTGAAATTCCACGATAAAATATGTGTTCAACCAACCTGTAAACTTGTTGTTGAAAAAAGTTTGACTAAATACTGAACTCTGCCATTTCCTTGTGAAATGAGGGATAAAATCATGATTCAATTTGTTTTCAACCTTTGCAGTTGTTTACCGCTTAAATTAAATTCTCTTTTTAAATACTGCGCCGAATCATCACACTTCCATTAGAATTAGAAATCAAAAAATTGGATAGGGTCTTTTTGAGAACTTTTAATGCATCTATTTGGTCTTAATGGAACACCATTTATTGGACAACTATTAAATCCAACCATTTTTTTGACAATTGCCTAAAATTATTTAGTGCTTACATCTATTATTAACACAAAATCCCAGAATTAGAAAACGAAACAAATAAGGAAAACAAATATAATGTAATGCAGAAAAGAATACAACTGTGAAAAGACAACTCTTAGTCCAATGCACATATTTCTGAAAGGGAATATTGAAATAAGTGAAAGTTATTAAAACAAAAGATAACTCTGAATACCATGGCTACGGAAAAGAATTTTATTTTTAAATTATTCATTTGAAGGAACCAAATTTTTTCTACGTGAAATTGACAAAATTTGGAATGTGTTTATCTAAATTGTTTATAAAGATTTAAGTTGTTATATTTGACTAAATATTAAAAAAGATACATTTTTCAGGAATATCAGTAGCCATTCTAGCGATTAAAGAAAGTTAAAATTGGATAAAACCTTAAATTTGAATATTTTATCACGATAATTATTTATAACAATTGTTATTGTTAACTTTTCTCATATTTTGGTGATTAGCAGTCATTCATCCAATAGCTTAAAAAATTTCCAGAGCAAAAACAAAAAAATTTGTATGCGAAAGAGTCAACATTTTAAACTTGTTTATCTAATTTGTTTATAAAAATTTAAATTATTATATTTGATTAAATATTATTAATTTTTTATTATTTAAAGAAATACATGAAGTCGTGCTGGCGATTGAAGTAATAATTTTTAAAAATCTAAATTTTAATATTTTGCCATAAGAATTGTTTGTAACAATGGTTATTATAAACTTTCAAATTATTCTTGTGATTATATATCATTCCTACATTATTATGAAGCAATTTTAGTAAACAGAAAATTTTCTTTACCGATAAAAAGACTATTTGCTAATTTGTTCATAAAATTTGTATATAACAAATAAATGGACTAATGAGCATATTATTTGTATTCTATGAGTCCCTAAACATTCATTTAAGATAATATAAAGTTTACTTAATCAGTTATTAAAGCGTAAGAAATTGCTATGCAAAAAATTTCAGTTTTTCCATACTTTGAGTGAGAAAATTATTTATAAACAAGTAGAAGAGACGAACGTTCAGAGCGTCAAGCTCTTCAGAATTTAATGAACTTTAATTTTAAAAAAAGAATTAAAACCGGACCAAAATTGAAGGCTCTGGATATTTTTGAACGAAAAAAGTGCATTTTCTCCCACTGCGTGCACAGCTGATTTATTAGGAATCGCTTGTTTACGCTGTTTGTTAGGGTTTCATTTATTAGTTATGACCGAAGATTGGCCACCCCTGGCGTTGACTGAAGCATCATCTGACACCTTCGCGAACTTACGGTCTTTACTCCTTGAGGCGACGAAAGAGTATTTGCTTTCGGTGTCTTCGTGTTCCATCTTGATAATGGGTACTGCACTGATACTTCTTTCTGCTGGACAGGAAACTGGGTTTGAGGTCTTGTGACATGGGTATCATAGAACGTAACATTTTTAGAATAATCAATACACAGAATCAATCAAGCAAAGAAGATAAAAAATGTACAGAATTCGCTAACTGCCACAAATCTTTACCGATCCGAATGAAATTTTGTTTGGATACTCAGAAGACTGTCCTCTTTAACCCTTGTATGCACACTCAACTTTACCCATGTTTTCCGCATACCCAGGGTACCCGTGTACCCACCTCTCTTTTTCAATTTTTATAAATATTCATGCGATACAAATCTTTTGTCATTTGTTCCAATAAATCAACATCAGAAAATAGTGTTCGCGGCATTTTAAAAATAATATACATACTGTGGCTTGTTTAAAAGGAGAAGCGACGGTGTCGCATCAGCCTGCGACATCGCTGCAATCAGTGCAAATCGTCTTTTTCGGTGGTGCGGATGTTTAAACACAGATTTGAAGAATGTAAACAATAAAGGTTTTTATCATTTAGAAACTTCATGTATCCTTCTCTTACACAACCCATTTTACATAAATAAATAAGTCAAATGTACCGTGGTGCGTACACGGGTAACCGAGCGTGCACACAATGGTTATCGTACACCTGCAGAGAAAACGAAAAAAATTATTTTGTAAATATACATATAGATGCGTATATCTTTTTATTCCTTATACATCAGCCATAACGCACAGCAGTTAATAATGACTAAGTTTAAACTAAACTACTTTAATGCAAACAACATACCAGAAACCGCAAGCCCACCAACTCCAAGCCCATAAAACGATATAAGACCTGTAAAACCCAATTCCACAAAACCTAATTCCACAAAATCCCCAACTTACAAAACCCTATCCAACAAAACATTTTTTTTCAATGCCCAAGCTCACATTTTCCAAGTCCATAAATTCCAAACCCACAAAACTCCAACATACGAATTCCAAGCACACAAAATCCAACCCCACATATCCTGAGCCCACAAACCTCAAGCCTAGAAAACCAAAATCTGCAAACCCCAAGGTCACTTATTCTCAGCCCACAAAATAAAAACTCATGAAATTTAAACCTATAAACTCCAGGGCCTACAAATTCGAAGCCCAATCCGAAGCCAGTTAAAGTTTTCTTGAAACAACATTCTGTCTATTACTTTCTTATAAACGAAACTTGGAATTGAGTGTCCCACAAAAGGGGTATGAGCCTCGTATGACGAACTATTGTGCACAAAGCATTTCTCCACTGTCCGAATAAAATAAAAAATAAAAAAAAAATACATTTAATAAATTTCTTCTCCCTTTGAAACAAAGTATTCTATATTAACAGTAACACACACAAAACCAGCAAAAAGACACAACCAAGTTGCTTTATGTTTTGGAGGCTCGGCTTTTGCACGCGTAGAATTTGTGGTGTTGGATTTTGTGGGCTTTGTCATTGAATATGAAGGACCTGGAGTTAGTACGTTTTATGTAAAAAAAAAATAAATAAAATGTGGATTTATTCCCCTATAAAGTACAAATTTAAATTACTTCCTAGTGTGGGTGTAACGGTGAGCGTGCCGAGTACTTGCGTACATGTGTGCATGCCATTGACAGTTTTAAGTGTAAGTGTGATGTGTCCGCGGTAGACAAACTTTTTATTGTAAATGTGGAGTGTGCGGTTCTAAATGTAAAGGAAAAATGGTCAGGTGTTAGGAGGCCAGCAAGAACTTTAGATCGACCCAGAGTGTCGTCTCCTGGACTGTCGTCTCTCTCGGAAAACGGTAGGGGTACTGTGTGGAGAGAGAGAGAGAGAGCCGTTTTGGCGGTCGCAAGACGTGCGTGACACAGGGGGGCTAAGTGTAAGTCAACGCACCCCTTTTCTCGATAGGCGACCATAGTTGCTCCAAGTAGTCGCGTACCAAGTGGCCTGTTAAAGCGGAAGCAGGGACTCGGTTTAGTCCAGGTTCGACCGGTTATCAACCGACTAACCGCTTTGCCCGAGATACGGCCTTAGTTGCGCCAGGGGGTGTCACGTCAGGTGGATTTCACCAAGAGTAATTGCAGGAGATTTCTAGGTGGCCAGGAGGGACTTACGAGGGAAGGGAGACATCATACGGATTACCCTGGTTGACGCCACCCCTGGTCGTATGAGCTCCAGGCGGTCACGGTTCACCTCGGTCTCTTGGCACAGTGCGAATTCTACAAGAGTTCCTCAGTAGATGGTCGCGGTCACTTTGCCATTGGTGCTTCAGGTGGTAGAGAAACCATCCAGTTCATCGAGCGCACGCACAATGGTGGAACTGGCTCGCCCCTCCAGACGAACTGCCTCATTTCACCAACCACGAGTCCTTTTCACTGTCTTGCGGTCGGCAGTCTGGCGGGGCGCGCTGTCGGGTCTCGCTGAAACGAGAATCGCGAATTCTCGCCTCGAGACGCGTCGAAAGATGACTCGTTAGTTCAGTACATATTTTGCGTCTGTTTACTATTGGAAAATAAAATGTCCAAGAAAAAGTTGTCAAATAATTATAACTAATAAAGAAATAATGGTTTGTATTAAAAAAAATATTGCCCATTAAACTTCAGGCGTTTAAACATCATTGCTAAACTGTCATAATAACCAAAATAATTAACATTGTTCTTCAGCTTTCCAGTTGAATAAGATTTTCTACTGTAAACTATTCTCTACTGTAGGGTAATTTCCCCTGAGCTTCACGAAAGATTCTACACTTATCCTACTGTAACATCGCTGGAATCTTTGGAACATAAAAAGTCACTAGACTCTCATAATTCCACCTTTGAATTGTATCGAATAACGAGAAAATGCAAATTGTATACATACATACCCGTATTACACGAAACATTGAATCCTATTTTATAGAATCATAATAAAATTATGTTTTGTGTACCTTTCAACGTAAAACATTTCCATTTTTATTTGCGTTTAAAATTACGTACTGCACAAAAAAATCAAATTTTGTTGTGACACATCACGTGAAGCATTAGACGGGGAGATGTCACGTAATGTGACTTTAAATATTTATATTTGACTAAATCCGCACGCAACTAGCATGAGAATGGATGCTGCTGTCATGAAAGTAAGACTACAAATACCACCTTGGACCGTTGCACGGTCAAGGGATGCGCGGCTATTGTCATCGCGGAGTAACATCTGCAACGCGTGCTCAGGCAATTAGGCACATCTATTGAAGCGGGTTCACTTTTACGAGGTTACAAGGGAAATTCAAGTGTGCATGTTCCTCTAACTCCGTACCTTATATCATATTTTAACATCTTAATAGAATCTTTAAACAAAGTAAAAATAAAAATACAACAAAATAATGTTTTGAAATTAGTTTCCTTCAAAAAAAGGAATCAAGTCGTTGAAACCTCCCCTGTCATACTTTCTTAATTGTACTCCACAGATAAATAGTCCAATTCCTTTTGCAAAATTTCTTCTAGTTTCAAGAATTAAAAAATTTGCCCGTTGCGCGAGCACATTCTCGTCGGCTTTTATGAACACGTTCTTGTCACGTATCTCGTGCTGCGCATTCGATTTTTGCCCACGTGTTAACTTTTCTTTATCATGCTCAACACTTTCATATCAAATATATATTGCATTTATTTATGTACTTTGCACTGGGATTGCTTATTCAGATATTGCATAATAAAGTACAAATTGTATTTATCATGATTACTTTAATAGTTGTTTTTTATTTTGCAAGGAAATCTGTATTATCATCAGAGTAATTTCTATCGATCAGTATAGATGTCACTCCACCATCTGTGAAAATAGAAATCAAAACTATCGATCAAGTTAACTCTTCAAATAACAGAAAATTATTAACGTCATTTTTTGACAAGATGGAAAGTTAATTTAAAATTTTTTAATTTATATTTTTCTGAAAAAAAATCCCTTAAGAATCGCAACCGACCGGCAATCAAAAGTTCTGTGGTTCGTTTTCCAGTGTAGCGAATGTTACAGGATCTTTTTCAGAAAAATATAATTTTAGCATTTTTCTATTTTTAATCTTGTTTTTTACGATTAAAAGAAAATCTACTCGTTCTGTCTCGAAATTATCCATACAATCAAACAAAAACTGCGTGTCCTATCAAAAAATGATTCCTAACTAATCTGTAGATTTTTTTGGATGGACAACTTTTGGCAAACCCTTTTTTATAGTTTCTCTTCTTCGTATAAGAATGTAAATTTTTAATTTTGTTTTTTACGAATAAAAAAAACTACGCTTCCTACCAAAAAACAATTCTTAACAAATCTGTATCTTTTTTATGGTGCACAATTATTGTTGATTCATCTTTTTTCGAATACTGCATAGTTTATTTTCGCGTACTATAAATATCCCTATATGAAAATTTCAAATATTATAAAAGTGGTCTCAAAAAGTTTAAAAAATCCTCTTTTTGAGATTTCCTCTAAAATAGCTGGCTGACGAACTCTACCTTTCTTTTCACACCCTTCTCAAGTACATCTAAGGGCAAGCCAGTCAAAGAATTCTTTCAAATTTTACCCTGTTTATAGACTACAGCGTTAGTGACAACAACGACAACAACAAAAACGGCGACAGACGACACCCACGACTAAAAATTATTTTTTTTACGCAAATGACTACAAAACGTCGACATTTGATGGAATCCACGAAAATCATTTTTCACATAAACCCAGTAAATTGTTACTATGTTGAGAATACAATAATTTACTATTTCTTGTGCGATCAAAATTTGCATTTTCGATTTTTTTACAAAATTTAAAAAGTTATTACGATAATCTTCTAGGGACATCAAAAATCAACGTTTTTCTTATAACTTTTCTTCGTATCGTGCGTTGTTTAGCTCGAAATGTTAATTTTCTTTCTTTTTTTTTAAATTTTGAATAGCCGTATATAGAATTTTCAAATATTATAAAAGTGGTATAAAAAATTTTGAATATGCTCTAGGTTCTTCAGATTTCGTCTAAAATTGCTAGCGGACGAACTCGTCCTATCTTTTCACATCCTCATAAAGTATACCAAACGGCAATTTAACCGAATAATTCTTTTAAATGTAACCATGTTTAAAGATTACAATGACAACGACGACAGACAGACACCGGCGTAAAAACCATTTTTTCACTCAGGGGGGCCTCAAAACGTCGACATTTGATGAAATCCGCGAAATTAATTTTTTACACAAAACCAATACCTTCTCACTATGATCAAAATGTAAAAATGAATGAGGATCAACAAATCCACCAAAAGCCCCTTTCCCATGTATTTTGTACGGGGTCCTTTACTAATTTAAAATCTTTAGCTTTCGTGGAATGTGGATCTTTAGATAACTATATTTCGCAAGAATTCTTAGTGGAAAATTACTCTTTTCACAAATTAAGAATTTTAAAGAATAAAAATATAATAATTCAGATTCAGTTGCATTCAGATGCATCATTGTTTACAATTCACTAAACTAGATACAGTATACGCAAATTGAACGATATTATCAACAACAAAATCAATATAATTACGTTAAAATGGATCCCCTGTAAAAGTGGAATTTTATAAAACAATAAGTTGACAAAACCGTGTATCCTGTTTCATGGATAAATTGTGAAACTAAAGTTTTTTCCAGGCACCAATAAGTAGTCGAACGTACTAATTATGAAAACTGGAACTAGTTTTCCTGAACTGTAGATTCTTTAATGGACAATATTTTGGAGCCAATTTCTTTCTTAGTTCTGCTAGTGACACTAGAATCGCCTCTTCGGTTCTGATGGTTTTGGATCCTTGTCCAGGGCAGGTATTTAAATATTCGTTGAACAATAAAGTTGGGTCATTGATATTTAAGTTAGGATCCTGCTCGATAGCTGCTTCTAATCCCGATAAACCTCCAAAGACAATCAAAGCATGATTGTAGTTCAACTTACTAGGAAATATATCATCGATGGACGACCCCTTATCCGAGGTACCTATAGATAAATCATATCCTCCTACGTAAGGACATTTAGTAAAAATTTCAGTGATATTTCTTGCCAAACGAACTGCATATCCCCAGTAAACACCTGTTTCTGATCTGGGCATATTTGGTGATACCACTATGCCGCTAAGCTTTTTGGTATTTTCTTGCTCCAAGGAAATTTTTACTGTTACTCTTAATCCGGGCGTTAGGACTTTGTCGACATGGACGTGGTTGAAGAGCCCAACATTAATCTGAGAGCCTTTTCCTGCAATATAGAAAAAAAAAATTAGTAGAATAAATTTATACTCTACTTATCTTGAATAATAAATATTAGGATAAACAAGGGGTTTGCCGACACCCTCCAAGTGAACGACACCTATGATATAAAATTTAGGGCACTGGCTTCGACAAGACCCGGTAACCCGAGTACTCGGGCGGTTACTAGAGAGCACGAGCATTACTCGGTACTCGGGTAGTCACTTAAAATCGGACACTTGTTATCTGAATAATTCTCGGGTTTCAGGAATATAGTAAATAAATGATAGCATTATCGAAAATATTATATAACCCTTTATTAAATTTGTAGGTACAAAAATATGTTATCAATCATCCACCACTTATTACACAATTGAATTTAAGCGACCAAAGCGACAAATTCAAACAAACTTATTGCTTATAATCTGCACAAGGGTCCCCAAGTATCCAAGTAAGTTGATTTGGAATGACTGTGATATAATTCAACGTAAATATTATTTTTGAACTAAAGTAGAAATAATGTATTTGTAATTTTCTTATCTTAAATTTCAAACCATTAATCGAGAATTGCACCGATCAGTAAACGACACCGAACAGGAGGAAGTGTTTAGGGATTTAAAATCACTATTATTATTGATATTCATCCTCTTATGATTTGTGTATTTATACTGAAGCGTTATTGTTCCCGTAGCGAGATTGTATACTTTCTTTTGATCTACAAATGGGAAAATAATAATAAAATAATAAAATAACAATAATCTAATAACCCTACCGAAGGTTTTCTCGCGTCGATGTCGCGGTAGGGCTTGAGCTTTCCTCTCATGACTTTGACGGCTATGTTGGCGGTAGCATTGCTACTGATAGGGTTTCCCATGCCAAATAGGCTGAGAAACGCATGTCGCTTCCCGAGGATCTCGGGGCGCCCTTGGAGCCACAGCTGTGAGCCACAGCATGCGGAACGGTGGTGATGGTGAGCTGCGAGATGGTCAGGCAGATCTCACTAATCAAACAGCTGGCCAGCAAGAACATCCACGACAAACGGTAAGCAGTGGAACATTAACTGTGCCTGTTGAGGCTGCTTTGGCTAGCGTTAGCTATTTGCAGCCAACTACCTCGACAGAAATACCGTGGGAGAACATCAATTGGGATACCACAATGAAAGAGGAATTGGTGAGTCTCTATTACAAAGTGCGAAGTTTGGACTGAAAATGGAAAAAGGATACCATTTAAGAATGAAATTTGCTGCAAAGTATCCTAATATACAGAAAGTCGCACTAAGGGATATTATAGCTAAGGTGAAGGACATCAGGACTAATCTACACATGACAAAAGACCGAGCAATGGAGATTAAACAACAGGTTGATTTGGCGTGGAAAAACGACGACAATGAACATCATTTAGAGGAAGCCGCGTCAAACGGTCAAGTAGGAGCAATTTATGTTCTTTCTCAATCTATTGATTATCCAACGCCACCACATCCTCCAGAGGTGGATGGCCTTATACAACCAGAGGCAGAAGCAGAGGTTCAGCAACCAAAAAAGTGACGGAAATGGACATACCATATGAACAGAGATGTTATGCGCCTTTCTTTTTTGGCAGAGAAATGTGAGCAAAGTGTGAGGAGAGATCATAGATTCTTCTTACTTGAATACCCAGAGCTAGCCCCAAAAATAAATTAGCAGAATCTGGCAGATCAAAAGCGCTCAATATCTGTAAACAGACTGATTTCGGCTGTTGAAGTAGCTGCTATCAAAATGGAAGTGGAACAGCAGCTTCCTATTGATGAACTCGCCTTGGAAGATGTAGACAACGAAGACTTGATTGATGATGAAGGCATAGGTGCTAGAGATAATGAACAACATGTACCGGATCCATTAGAACCATATCCGGATATTAATAACGATGATGTGGATAGGAAAATCCCAGAAAAACTACAGCACCTTGAAAGAAATTTTGGTCATGCTTTACTAGAGTTCAGATATGTAGAACTAACCCTAAGGCATTCGCTGCCCAAAATGAACATCACAAATGATCTACGTGCACTAATAGCACATCTCGATAGCAAGGTTTTAACTACGTATTTGAACGCAGCACAAACTGCTTTAGAGGTGCAAACTCTTGTATACTGTGCAGCTGTGGCAACCGTTAAAACGTTGGACCGGAAAACTAGGCATGCAAATGCAGTTTTTGTCTCAGCAAGGGATCGAGATCCACCAGGGAAGATCAGGATGGATATGAATGACAGCAAAGTTGGGTCGATTAATTCAATATAAAAAAGGAAATAGAACCAGAAAGCTGATGAACCATGTTACTAAAATCATCCACCCTCGGTACATCGCGACATTTACACCAACAATATTGGATGAGATTATAGACTCCCAACAACAGAGACTTGATGTTCTTACTGCCAGACTGCGTCGATACAAGAAAAGTAGTGCACGAAGGCAACAAAATCCAAACATTCAGACGGATGAAAGAAGGTTCTATCGTGAACTGAGAGTAAAGCCAAATAACCAGCAAGACACCTAAGTCCCTCAATTGGAAGATATGAGCAACTACTGGTCGGGTGTTTGAGGAAAAATGAACAGATGAAATTTGGACACTGCGTGGTTTAAACTGGAGGAAGCAAGGGCAAGCAATAGCCCTGAAATGCAACTGACAGACATCACAGATTTCGATGTTTCTGCGGTCTTGAAAAGGACAAGTAATTGCAAAGCTCCATGTCCTGACATGGCGCACAACGTCTGGTACAAGTACCTGACGAGTGTCCATCTTGCGTTAGCAAGGTATTTTCAGAAAATCATTGAACACCCCGATCTGATGCAAGGCTTTATGCTCCAAGGTACAACGTATATGTTACCAAAAAAACCAGTCGCTCAAAATCCATCTGACTTTCGACCGATAGCCTATCTTCAAATAATTTATAAATGTCTTACAGGTATCATTGCAGGTACGTTATATTCGCATTGTGACGAGAATTAAATTCTTACACAAGAACAAAAAGGATGTTGTAAAAACTCGCGAGGCTGTAAAGATCAAGTCACTATAAACGCTGTTGCCATGACTCAAGCTCGTAAATATCAAAGGAACTTACACACGGCATACATTGACTACAAGCGAGCGTTTCCTTCCGTGCTGCATGTTTATTTGCTTGAAGTCTTACAACTTAAAAAAATCTGCCCACGCATTATTGACTTTCTAAGCCATGGGATAAGGCTCTGGGGTACAAGAATTAAGTATTATGATCATGAACAACCAAGGATAACTGGATCAATACGCCTTACGACGGGTATATTTTAAGGAGACTCCTTCAGCGGACTGTGGTTCTGTTTAGCGTTGAATCCATTGAACAAAATACTAAACAGAATGTCTTATGGGTTCAGAATTCATGATGATGAGAATGGTCATCAAGCGACCCATCTTCTTTACATGGATGATCTGAAGCTGTACGCTAGTTCAGCCCAGAAACTGCAGCAAGTAATCGATGTCACAAAGCAGTTTTTCAATGATATCCACATGGAGTTTGGACTAGATAAATGTAGAACAGTGCATTTAATCAGAGGGGAATTAGAGACCGAAAAGTTCGAGAACGAGTCTAACACCGACTTTGAAGAGTTAAAAAGAATTGTTCGCGTACAAATGACGAAGCACCGAATGCACCACAGAAATTCAGTGATTGAAAGGGTAGTGCTACCACGACATTTAGGGGGTAGGGGCGTTGTAGATGTCGAAAAACTGTGTGAGTCACAAGTTATACAGTTGTGAGACTATTTTAACAGCAAACGAAATGTTGCGCTTTACAGTAGCATCTGTGAAGCGGATCTTGACTATACGCCCTTAAATTTGTCCTCAGATAGGGCCTTGAATATAAGGGTAAAAACCATAGAGGAATTAGAAATAAAATGGAGGCAGAAAGCCATCCATGTCGAGCACCCCAAAACGTTGGATCAAAATGAAGTGGATAGTGAGGCATCCAATATCTGGCTAAGAAAGAGTGTTCTGTAACCAGAGACAGAAGGATTCGTTATTGTGATACAGGACAAGGTTGTCAGCACCAGGAATTATCGAAAACACGTGTTTAATCAAGACGTGGTTGACCGGTGCCGATTATGTGAAGATACCAACGAATCCATCAAGTCCACTGTTGATGGCTGTCGAGTAATGGCTCCAAGAGAATATACGCACAGACATAATGATGTAGCGGGCATTATACATCAACAACCTGCCCTAAGCCTAGGGCTCTTGAAAGAATAGATCCCTTTCTATAGATCCATTCCAATGTCTGTTTTAGAAAACGGAGACTACAGCTTTTATTGGGATGTTACTATCCGATCGGATCATTACATCCGGGCCAATTAACCTGACATCGTGTTGCGGAAAAGAAAAAAGGTGGAAGAGTCTACATCATCGACATTGCATGTCCGCTTAACCAAAATGTACAGTCAACCTATACAACCAAAATCCCCAAGTATAGCGAGTTAAGGCATGACGTGAAGACCATATGGAGGAATGTGAATCATGCATCTATTCATTACATTGTGATTTCGACTACAGTCAATGTGCACGCAAGATGCACTGAACATATTGAACATTTAGGAGTCAGTAGGGTATTGGCAGCAGCTCAGAAGGCGGTTTTATTAAACACCTGTCGCATTGTAAGAAACTTTCTTGACCATCAGGAAATGAGCGACTAAAAATCCGTCAAGTGGCAGATGGTAGCTCTAAGAAAGCATCCAGAGGTGACTGTTTTCACCTCCAATGTACAATTAATCTAATGATACATTGGAAATCACAATTTTTCCTCATTATGGCCCGTAAAGCAGTAAGTGATTTTGCCGAGCAGCATTACCTTTTCTCTGCTTGCATTTACTTGAAAAAATACACACAAAATCTCCTAGTGAGATACAACTGCCTATAATTTATTTTTGTTTAATTAGGTGGGTAATTGCCTATAAAAGAAACCCAAAAGAAATAATTGAATGATTTTGTTCTCCTTTGGAATACTGCATTTAAATCATTGAAACCTATAATCAAATTTACAAGGTTCGAGAATTAAATAAAGAAAGAAAATATTTATCTTAATGAGCCTCGCCCATATTGAGAAAGGAAAGGGATACCCAAGTAAATACAATCTTTATTCATGGACATATCAATCTGATTCCTGAAGGAGTTTAGAAGGCGGTATTTTCCTACTGCAAATCCACGACTCATTTCTCGGTATTGGCCGGCTCGAGAAAAGCTGGGACCCTAGGCGAGTGATTCTTTTTGGTGCCCCCCCCCCATCCTTCTTCATCCTAATCTTGCATAACTTATTAATTATCAAATTTACATCCTAACGATTAAAAAAATTTCTATAATTAAATTTGAGCTTCACATTTTATAGAAATTTTGGAAGGACAATAGTCGCATGTTCGCATGTTATATTTCACAACTCGATTTGAACAAATGACAGCATTATCTTTTTAATGCATGTAAACAAACCTACTCAATAAAACCAAAGTGATTTATCTGCATTTCAACAAAACATGTTTTAAAGAAGTACCTACCTCATGTATACGAGATCGCTTTTACAACGCAATCAAGCGAGTGCTGAAGCATGATCCAACCCACACCAGGTCTAGGGGTCTAGGTAAAAAAAAAGTCCCATTTTCGTCCAAGTCGCGAATACCAGAACCGCGGCCATCTTGATTGCCATTATATTCAGCCGCTAGCTGTTCATTTTTTGCTAGGTCTGGCGATAATCACGCCGCCATGCGGACTTAATAAAATTGCTGAAATCGCCAACAAATCCCGAAAATATCGACATATTTGTCGCCAATCAAATTTTGCACGCACAATTCGCTTGCACTGCTGAGATGATAGGTGGATTTAAAGGGAAAGTGATACTGAAAGTGGCCAGAGATTCTGCTCAAATGTTTGGCAAAAAGATATTTCTAGATACGCCTGCTCGCAAAAGCAATGATCAAATGTAATTTCTTTTTTCCTAATACAGTAATGCTACTTAGTGCAACAGTCTCTTTCAGATTTTGAGCCAACCCCCCCCCCCCCCCCCCCCCCCCCCCCCCCCCCCCCCCCCCACCCAAACTTGGTGCCCTAGGCGATCGCGTAGTTCGCATTATTGTTGAGCCGGCCCTGGGCAGGCATACGTCCTTTCTATCTATACTAAATTAATCGGCTTAAATTGGCAACGCGCATACAATTAGGAAACCCTAACAGGTCCACTTTACGAGGGAACCGCAGTTCTTTCCTCAAAGCTGATGTTCTGCCGACAAATTGGAAGAACAAGCTTTCTTGTCAGGAGTAGCTATTTATTAGCTTATCCTTTTGGTACTCAGGTAGGTTCCCACTTCGATGCTACCTCTGCTGTCTGTGCGCTCTGCTGCTGGTGGCGATTTTACGAGGGCTTACCGCATACTACTTACTATGTCGGTAAAATCTATGGCTGCCTAATCGATTTGCGATTAAGTACGTTTAGCAAAGATGGAACTTCTTAATACTTAGTTTCGCATCAAAAAAAAATATATATTTAGTATCATTTATGTGATTAATTTGGATTTTCTAACCTCAAAGGATTTTTGAAAGTCAAAAATCAACAATTGAGACCCAGAATGAATTTGGCAAGGTTGTGAACCTCAAGAGCTTTACATAACCACACAATATCGAAGGTGTTCTTTCTCGACAATAACTTCTTCTCTTTTGACAAAAACACTCGCAAGTTTAACAAACAATAACGATATCAATAGGTATTATTCAATAACTGAAAAAATCTTCTCTTTCACATGAAGTCGTTTGCGTTAGAAGAGAGGAAATAAGTAAATCATCATCTTTTTCTCCTAAAAACCTACTTTTAATGTGTCGACAATACACCTTTTAACCCTAATATGAGCACAAGTGTTAAATTTATACAATGCTTTTTATACATTTTTTTAAGTTTCAGTGTGTTCATTCAGAAGAATAAAAGTTTATATATTTGATTATATAGGGCATTTCGCGGGAGAGTGAAGAGTCATGTCTAAGATTTTTCTCTACTTTGGGCTGTTAATAGTGTTTAGGATACTATGTTGTTAAAGAAGTAAATTTTTCAAAATTATTTTCTATTACGCTATTCAAAACATCTGAAAATATACTAAAACAGAACTATCGGGGAATTCCCTTTATTTAACTATGATTGTTAAAAAGGTCGAAATCCTTTAACATAGGTTAATAAGTCCTTTAGATCTTAGGACATTTGAATTTCCACACGCCAGTCGCAACATAGTCCCGCCAGAGGCGGCGGAGCCCTAGGGGGCACAGGGGCAATGCCCCCGACATAAATCGACCATGGGCCCTTAATAACAATGCCTATACATCCCCTGGCTCAGCCAGGATGGATATTATAATGATCTAACTGTTAGGATTATACACGGTAAAAAAAATGGCTGAAAATTGCAAGTCGGTTTGTAAACGTTTTACTATGATTCACGCGTTAATTCTACAAGTTTATTGTGAACTTGCAGCGATTAACAGTGCAATTTCACAATAATTGTATCAGTTTTACCCTAAAAGTGTAATATTAACACATTAATCAGTGGACATAAAATTACCAGTGTGTGGTAAATTTAAACCATATTATAACCGATATTATCATACACTTTTACCAGACTTCTTTAAAATCACAAAATGTACTGTAATCTAATTCATATGGAAAGTATAAAAAAGCAGAACGATGAAAATTTTGCCAGAATTTTTTTATTCCACTGCAGAGAAAATATAATTGCCGGGCGGGTGTCATTCGACAACACAACGTTTTATGTATCAAATGTAATATATTTTAAGTATCGCATCCGTTCCGTCTATATGAAATTGAGATAAATTCATATTGCTATAAGTGTACATGTTCTGATGTGCGGCTTATAAGGTGAGTAGAAAAAGTTCCTCCTTGAGTGTGCCTCTGACATTTTAAATTGACAGTTGAATTTTACAAGGGGGAAGTAAAATTACACTGTCTGGAATTTATGTTACGGGAATTTTCCTATCTGCATGTGACTTTATCACATTAATTTTCAACGATTGCAGTAAAATTCCCACGTTAATCACTAGTGTTTTTATGTCTACTGATTTATGCGGTAATTTTCAACCACTTTTTATATGGTATAGAAAGAGACTACGCCGTGAACTGGAAATTTTTCAGTTCTTGCTTGGTTTTAATGGGTTTTCTAATCCCCAAATTACTCCCCGTCTTATTCGAACCATTTTGGTAGTCCAGTTGCACTTTAACTAAATTTGATAATTTTCATTACTTGCTGAAAATTGGTGACGTGAACATCGTTGTCGAAACTGAAAAAATTCTGTGAGGATTGAAATTTTAAACCAGATACCAATTTATACCTTTTTAGTGCTGCGTGACATGAGTTCTTCAATTTTGTTGTCATTGTTGCCAAAAACAGGTATGTTTATTATTATTTTAAAAAAACATTTCAGTGCTAAAATGTTGTCACTGGCTTATACTGCCCAACATGTCGAAGGCATTTTTGGTTAGAGATGGATTTTTATTTGATCATTTTTGCACGGGGCTGTCCCGGTATATATCATCAGTCACGGACGCATTTTTATAATGCAATCAAGTAATCTGATGAGAGCAGTCTGCCCAGACATATTGGACAAAGCCTGGTTTTACCCGATCATTGACGGACTGGGTTGCAGTCAAGTACACGATGTGGGAATCTACAGCTTAAGGTGGGTTCCGAATCACCAAAACCTCGGTAAAGGTACATTGAAAAATTTCCAGAGGTACCGGCTCAGGGATCGAACCCCGGACCTCTGAGGTGAAGTCCGAGTGTTAATGGTTTTCTTTTCTAGTATCTTAAGGGATTTAAATTTGTACTTCCACTGAAGCAAGGATTTTTTTCATACTCTATAGGTTGATATCAGTCCAAAAAAAATTGATTAACAATTGCAAAGTTATAATATTAACATAAACCTTGGTATTTTTATGTTTTTTGCAACATTTGTTCAAATCTTTGAAATCTCTTTGAAATATTTGTGAAATAATTAAAGTCTTTGTGAAACCCTTTCAATTTATCCGAAAATTTTTCAATCTTTGGGACTTCATTAAAATATTTTCAATCTATCTGAAATCTTTGTGAAATCTTTCTGGGACCTTTGTGAAATCTTTGCCAAGATTAAAAATATTTTTTAAATATTTGATAATATTTGTGATATTATTAAAATCTTTATAAAATATTGATATACATCCTAATGTCTAGAAAGGGAGAGCTGTGAAACTCTAAATTTGAGAACCACGGGTTGGAATTTTTACTTTGAAATATTCAAGTTTTCCAACTCTCGCCTTGACGAGCTTGCTTTGGTCATCCTATTGTTCGTAGGTACCTGAGTGCCGTGCTCAGACTTGACGTACGCGACTAGCGACATTGGACGGACATGGAAAAACTCTACGATTCAAGCGTCGCTCTCACCGTCCAGAGATTCTCCATTTTAACCTTCCGCTTATTCTCGGGAGTAACTTAAGATCGCATTAAAGGGTTATAATTATTATTATAATTATTAACTTATATATATATATATATGATTATTTGAATAATATATATATATTATTCAAATAATCATTTTGCCGTAAAAAAGTATTATTGGTGGACTATGAAAAAAACTATAAATAAATATCAAGTTAAAATCGTGTGTTTTACGCTGCCAGCTGCTTATTGTCTGGGTTTAAGTGTTGTTTATACATGTATGTTTAATATAGAGCGCGTGGATCTATAGACGCCTGAGGATGACCGACAGATTAGGTCGAAACGTCGCGAGGTGTAGAAGAATTTTTATATTTTGATTAAATTATTGACTCGGATTTCCTTGTCTTTTTTTTCAAACTTATCGTAAGACCAAAGAAAAAATTGAACTAATCTACATATTTAAGTTGAATATAAAACATAGTTCATAATCGGAAAGAGGAGAAAAGCACTGGGCAGTGTTTAGTAAAATATGTTTTTTATTACGGCCATTCAACGATACGGGTTTTTTTCACAGTATTTATACAAGACTTTTTTCCCCAGCGTTTACTAATATGTATTTTTTTACAGTGTTCACTGAGATATATTTTTGTTCATCGCATTTTACAGAAATGAGTTTTTTCATGGCGTTATGATAAGAAGTGTTTTTTCACAGCGATATAATTTACGGGCTCATTCTTCTGAGCACCGGCGATATACTATTATTCATATTATTATATTATATTATTGTAGGAATATTGTTATTATTAATATTATTGGTTGATAATTCGATGATTCGATCCCCTCGACATGGAGCCCCTTTCCTGGGAGTACACTGACCTCTTTTGAGGGGACTTATAGTTTAAGGTGGGTTTCGAACCACCAGAGCCCCGGTTTAAAGTACATAGAAAAATGACCATTGGTACCGACACAGGGATCGAACCCCAGTCCTCCTGCTTGTAAGCCTAGCGCGATATCTTCTGAGCTACCGGGACTCTATGGAGAGATGTTAAATCCATTAAAATGAGTAGTACAATATCCAGCATCCAATATAATAAATGCAACATGAATTTTATACCTGTATTTCTTATTTCTTAATATTTGTTATTTACTGTTTATTGTTTATTCATTATTTATGTACAATTTTTATATAGTATAATATATATAAATCAATGCATCTGCCCCCCCCCCGAAAATAAAGGCCCCACCGCTTCTGTACAGGGTGCTTCCACCGGGGGGGGGGGGGCTTGGGATCTTACTTGACCTGGCTTTACAGGTGTCTCGAAAGGTGACAACTTTGTACCTGATTTTCCCATTCTAGGTTCCACAAACGTTAATAGCTTCTTCTAAATCTTTACTCTTTCTTCGCTTTAACCATAATGCAAGTTAAGCTGTTATTACCTAATCTCATGTGCATTTGGCCAACTGATACAGAAACTCAAATTTGTCCCAAACAGCATGTACCTTTTATAAGGGCAAGATATCTACTTCAACTTAATATTAAATAAGTTGTGTATACAAAAAGTACCTGCGAACGAGATGAAATTTTGTCAAAGTCGAAAAGAACTATCCGGTGCACAATATCAAAAAAGAAATCTCCTTGCTGATAAAGTAACAGAAAAATGTGCAAATGCGTTAACAAGAGTCTTGTCAAGATTCGGTAAGTAATTATTATTATTGTTTTTGATTATTTATTTTTTGTTTTTTAAGAATATTTTATATCCTTAATGGTAAAAAATTACACGCGTGTTTTGAAATCCATCTTTCGGATATGTGGAAAAGGTGTAGTATTTTCTCAGGATCATCTGTGATTCTTTCAAATTCTTGGGGTATCACCTTTAGCCAGTGTACACTTTTTGACCAATTAAAAAAATACCCCTTTTAATAATGCTAACTTTATACTTGCTGACGATTTTGAAGTGAAGAAGTTTTCTGCGATAGTTTTTTAAATATAAAATTTTGATAAAATTATAGAAGCAATTTTGATAAATTTTTGGAGAAATTTTCATGAAATTTTAAATCTACTTTAAAGACGTAAAACCCTTACTTTATTCGCTTTCTGGAAAAAGTGATTCTTTTTTTTTTTTAATTTTCAATCGGTCGACAATTAACCCTCGCCCCGGGCTTTTCAAATGAAAATGCGATTTTAAATGGTAAAAGCTTGTTTTTCGACAAAATTAGAAAAAGCAGTACATCTTATTACCTTTTTGTAAATTAAAGTTTACTAACGTATTAAGAAATGTTATTTCCTGGGATCATTTAAGTAATTTTCATTTGTTTGAGCAATTTTTGTTACCTTCAAATCTTCAACAGTCATTGCTTTATGGAATCGATAACGCATTTAATGAATGCTGAAAGTGATATATTATGTAATAAAGTTTGCAATTATTTATTCAATTAATCATCATTCACTGGCGATTTTTAATGCGAAAGGAGGAGAAAATTCTAGATTCTTTGCATTTCATACATTATAACTACAAAAAAAATCATTCCTGTAAATAATTGGTTTTTAATTACGTTATTAAGAGTTATTTTGTTACGTCTGTTTCATTGATGAAACAAAACAAAGTTTAATTACCGACATATATAATGCACGAGATTTATAAAAACTAGAAGAATTTTTTCTTCTTTGCTATGAAAAGAAGCAAGTGGTATTAATTGTTTAAATCATCGCAAATTGTCTTTGAAAAAAAAAATTTCGCTCTTAACCTTCTTTATCGCCGACATTAATCTAAGAAAATAATACATTTTCACACTTTACAGGATGAAACAATGGTTGAAACAAATAAAAAATTGTTTAAAGAGTTTCAAAATATCTTGAAAAATTGCTACAATTAATTCATAAATTATAGTGAAAAATCGAAAATTTCAATATTACGCCAAAATACGCGGGCTTGTAAAAACTCTAAAAGAAGACTTGTAGTACTTTTTTTAAATATGCATAAAACATGCTATAGAAATACCTATGCTTAGAATATCATCAGAATAAGTAACCAAGTGTAAAGCGCGATATCTGGAATTCACGTGCGCTTATTTACAATTTTAAGCGAAGCATCTTGCATTACTGCAACTCCATTTTAAATGCTCGGAAGAAATTCTGAAAATAAAAAAACTTCAATTTGCACAAATTCATTTCGAATTTGAATTTATCTTGAACTCTTATAAGCCTTCACTATATACGCACATACACAAAAGATTTAACGCATTGTATACAGGCTTTAACTCCGGCCAAATTGAATGAACTCCATTATGACTCTACAGTTCTCTAAAATACAATGTAAATAATATTAAGATTTTACAGAATCATTCTACTGAAATTATATAGCCTATATTTAGCTTATATTTAACTTCACTTACATCACTTCCCTTAAGGCATAAGTGATATTTGCTTTTATATTCCTCCTTGGGGAATAATTGGTGCAAAATATGTTTTCTGTAGGAAAAGTTTACCACTTTACATTTGTGTGTAGAATATGCCTGTGTTGAATATCTTCACTCAGAATATTTGCTGTATAGCAGCAACAATATTTAACGTTAAACTATAATCATGTCATTTTCTGTAGGATCTACTTTTTTCAAGAATATTTTCTGTACTATTTGAAATATGTGGTGCAGAATATATTTTATGCAGGAATAATATTGAACATAATATTTTTGCGTGCAATGTTTTAAGGATATCTTGATGATAAATACTACTATTTAATTCTGTGTAGAATATACATATTCTGTGTAGAAAATATTTTATGTAGGAAACATAGAATATTTTTTCTACAATATTTTGAAAATATTTTCATGACAAAATAATTACTATTTACTTATGTGTAGGATACATTCTGCGTAAAAAATATTTTGTTTAGGAAAAATATGACCAGTATACGTTGTGTACAATATATTTGGTGTAGAATAAATTTGTGTAGAAATATGTGTTACTCAAAAAGTGTACAAACAAAAAAGCGCGACAATTCTAAAAGTGAGAATCCACTAATTTGGAAAAAATCACGGGTTATCCTGATAGAAAATCACAACTTTTTTTCATGCCCCAAGAAAAGATATAATAAAATAATTTTTTTCACTTCGCGGCACTTAAAAATCAACTGTTAAATACATTTTTTATATTGATTATTATTTATAATCAATATAATATTGCGTTGTGTACAACCATTTTTTTATACATAAGAACAATTAAAAGGAAATTCCCCCGTTGGAGAAGTTATTCAACAGAATAACAACGTGGTTGAAAAATCAGACGGGCATGCACAAGTCACAGAATCATTTGCCACTCAATCATGTTATTGATAAAATGAAATAAGACGAACCGCAGTTTGTTGAGTATTTGAGTTTTAAACATTAAAAACGCGAATTATCAAAAAATGGTGCAAATTTTTGTTAAAAGTGTGGTATTTTTTCATCTAATATAGGAATGTACTCTTTTGTTTTTAACTCTAGTAGAAATTATTTTCTTAAGAAGTGTGTACAAAATTGCAAAAACGTTTCAAACTGACGACGATTTTTATGAAAATATACAAACTCAAATTACCCACCAGTCCCAGCATTTTTTTTTTCTTGTTTTTTTTTCTTCTAAATTCTCCTTAATGTAGAAACTACAGTAGACTCCATGATACTTCTCGTTTCCTGATTTCTCCTTCGTTCGCTTGCCCTCACTCCTTGTCTCATCTCACACACACACATATGCGACCGGCTACATCTACTACGCCGTACGTGGCTTGACGCAGGAGAGAGGGTTATCTGACACTTCCTTTTCGTTTCCCTTACAGCCCCAAAAACAAAAAGTGTCGTAGAGTGACGTCCGCTAAAAAACATTTTTTAGGGTTTCTTAACCGACATCTAAAAATATTTAGTTTTTATTTATTTTCTTGGCCATTCGTCACAATGAGCGTCCTGTATATTTGAATATTTGCCGTCCGCCAACAACGTCCCTAGTGACGTTAATAGATACTATTATTAGTAGCGAGTCTGACCACAGTACGGACGCCACGGACTCGAGAAGGGAACCACGGAGTCAGTTATCGCCGGGACGTCTTAGCGAACGGAGGTTTTTTCTCTCGCGCTAAGATAGGGGCAGTAGGTGAGTCTGGCCTGAGCTATCAAACCATAATCGCATCTCTCCGGGTTGTAAACGTTTTTTTTTCCTCGAGGATCGTGTTTGCTTTCGGAACCGAGTTTTCTTTTGTAACGTTCAGCTTGAACAAAAAAATAAAGAGCCTTCCTATTTTAACGGTTAGCCAGGTATTTTTACTTCTTGGTTGCTCCCCTAAACCAAATCACTTGGACAGACGTTACAACCCTTAGAGCTGCTTGGAGATTCCGCCGGTCCACCACAGGACGTGGTCTTAAATGATCGCAGGTAAACTATCGTCGATTTCCGCTTTAGGTGCTTTTTATTTTTTTTTATCTATTGTCCTACGGTTCTTTCTGAGGATCGAGGTTCCTTTTACGCTTTTTATTCTACTATCCTACGGTTCTTTCTCAGGATCGAGGTTATTTTATGCTTGCTTAATCTATTATCCTACGATTATTTCTTAGGATCGAGGTTCTTTTTATTCTTTTATATCGAGTATCCTACGATTCTTTCTCAGGATCGAGGTTCTTTTTAGGCTTCTTAATCTACTATCCTGCGGTTCGCATTTGGGGTCGAGGTTCTTCTTATTCTTTTCGAGTGGGCAAACAAAAGGGGAAAATGGCTATATTCGAGTTATGTGCAGATACAGATGGAGCCGGCGAAAAGGAAACCGAGTCTCCATAAGAGGCGAACTGAGCAACGCCGGAAGGCGTTTGAAGAACAGCAGAACGCTCCACCCGGAGTGCAGGTAGCTATTCCCGCAGGACGGAAAAGGAGGCGAGATCGACCGGACAAATGATGACGTGCCTATCTTGCGGCCCATCCATCCACGAAACCAGGTAAAGATTCCCCCATACCAAAAGTTTCACTCCCGATGAGTAGTATGATCCCACTTGCCCGGGTTATAACGGCAGTCCCAATTCACCCAGGCCCCTCTGTCTCCATTGCCCGATCTTGGTGATTTTTCGCTAGAATAGGAGCTTAGCCTAGCCGAGGAAGCTCTTCAGGCTAATGAGGTGTCGGCCCCACCAGAAAAGGTCCTTTCGCCGATTCCGGTTACATTGGAAAAGGTGATTGGGAGCTCCGATGAGCCTTTATTCTCAGAGGGCCACAGTTATCGGATTTCGGGCACTTCGATGGAACCCCTCGGAGAAGACGATGCTTTAGACCTCCGGACCTCTCCGATCCGTCTGTCCCCTCTAACTCTTCCTAGATCGTCTGTCATTCATGTAGATTGTCCTGAGGCGAATAAGACGGCTTCCCCAGAGAAGGTCCTCCGACAACCCACTCCAGGGACGAACATCACTTTCGTTGACGGTAAGGCGTCATTAATAAGAAAAAGAACCTCACTCGAACCGTCAGGGGGCGCTCTCACAAAGGGGAGACATTTACGGATCAGGGGCTGGCTTCCTACTCAGTTTGTCAAAGTCCTTCCCAATTTCCCCCGCATAAGCCTTTCCGGAAACAGCGGGCCCTGAGGGCGATTTTCGGCCGTAAAGGAAAACGATCCTCCCTCTCCCCACAGCGTTGGATACCCGAACACCGACCTCTAAGCCCACAGCAGAGGTCGAATAAGCTAGTCAGTCATTGGATCTCGCTATAGAAAAAATTGACCCCCTTGAACCCTTCTGCGGCGTCAAGAGTCTACTGTATATTACATTATAGCAAGTAATTTTATCGTCGAAATGTTACTTTAAAAACGAACAATCTTTTTTCACTTTTGACGAGAATTTTCATTTTTCAAACAAAAAGTTCTCTCTTCTCTTCAAGGCGAGGTCATGTAAACTCTTTACATTAGAAAGAATCTAGAGAAAATCTGTTATCTAGAGAAAAACTGGATCATTTAGAACATTTGACATGGTTCGTATAATTTTTTAGAGATATAAATTCAAGTTTTTAAGAATTAAAGAATATTTTTGATATCTTTTAGAACCATTAGGAGTATACAAGTAATAACATATGTCTGATTTTTGTCCGCAATAAGTGATGCTGTAGAGGATTTCGTCCCGGCATACGAAAATTTTTTTGGGAAAAGTTGTGAAATATCACATTCCATTGGATTGATGCTTTCCTGTGCATTTAATACGCTTTTCAAAAAATTCCGATTTTTTTCAATTTTTTACCAAAAATCACATGTTTTTTTGTTTCGTTTCTCTGTAGCTCAGATCCTGATGGCCATATCTATAAATGATCAACAGATGAATTAAAATAGACGTAAATACCTGTAACTTCAAAACAAAACAAAAAAACATTGTCCTAGCTATAATAGATCGCGAGTTAGCAACTGCCAACGGTGACCCATTTCGACTTGAATTTACAGGTAAATGCCTAGAGTTAAGTTTTTGGCAAATAGCTCGTTTCGGGATTGTCATGGAAGATAGTTCCTCGAAAGTAAATACAAGAGGACTTAATTCTGCGCAATTGAAAAAAAAATGTTCCTATCCCCAATAGGTCACGAGTAATGACCTTCTAAACATGTCTATTTTTTTGTCTTTCTTCACCGAAAATTCGAAAGTCGTGACATTTTTTTTTTTAATTACAGGTATTTATGTCTACTTTCATTCAGCCGTTCACCATTTTTAGATCTGGCCATCAGGATCCAAGCTACAGAAAAACAAAAAAACATGTGATTTTTTGCAAAAAATTGGAAAAAATCGGAGTTTTTTAAAGGCCGTAACTCCGAGACTATTGGCGATAGAACAAATTTTTTTTCTAGTTTTACGCATAATTTTATCAACTTTAATGTTCGTAAGATCACTTCTACCTCTTAAATGCATAGGAAAGTACCAATCCAATGGAATGTGATATTTTGCACTTTTTCCCAACAAAATTTTTAAGTTCCGGGACGAATACTTGTTCAGAGAACCTGACCCCATATTATGCACCCCCAAATGAAGTACTTAAGAGAGAAAAAATGACTACCCCAGAAATCACCACATTAGCACCATTTTTCCGACCAGATGACTGGATTATAAGGGAACATAAAAAATCGGAAACTCACTTTCTCGCGCACAATACTTGGATGGAAGTTGAAGTAAGATTAAAATTAAATAAAACAATCGGTCAAGAGCAACAAAACGTTTTAGGTCACGCAAATCAGCATTGGAGAGGAGTCTTAGAAAGATTAATGAGCATTGTTCCATTCTTAGCTGTGGATAATTGATCTTTTCGAGGATCTTCAGATAACTATTCACACCGCAAAATGGTAATTTTTAGGTCTCGATCAATGATTTTGTCAATATGACACAGTTATGTTAGGATATTTACGTCGGGTGATGTCAAAATAATTAGCTGACCATTATTTGGGAAACCCATTCATGAATTGATTTTTACTTAAATAACTTTTATTTGTACAGGGCTTCACCTTAGTACCCTCTCATGATCTAGAATAATTAATTGCGCAACTCTAAAAAAATTTTTCAACTTTGGAAAAAGCCTCTAAAATGTCTAGACAAATGCGAGTATTTCTCTAATAAACTCGCATGCACTTTCGAGTTATCTCTGGTTGTAATTAAATTTAAACAGGGACTTTAAGCCCATCTTAGTAAGAGACAAGTTTTTACAGCTTATACACAGTGGATTCATCTGGCGGTATATGTGCTCATGGTAAAAGACTTCAATTACGCTTTAGCAACGCGGACGACCCGTATATAGACCGTTGTTTCATCGTAATTTAAAAAAATATTTTAAAAACAGTGCAATAGGTAGTAATAATACCGGTTATATGTTCCACTGAGTGACAAATGACAGTAAAATATACGGAAAAATATATTGCAAGAGAAAATATATTATACAGGGTGTCCCAGACTCAAATTTCCGGACATATGAAGCTATATAAAATTAAAACAATTAAATCAAAAAATCAGTTGAAGTTTTAGTTTTTGAGTTATAATTTGGGCTGGACCTATTAGGCTCCCGGCATAAACAGACATGCGTACGTGAGCGGAAGCCCAAAGCAGTGTTATTAAGAAAGTGCCGAGGTAGGCTTAGGGACGTAAGAACAACCGTGACTAGACTACGCTGGCTGCCCGCTCACGCACACATGACTGTTTATATCGTGCTCCTGATAAGTCCGGCCTCAATATTTTATGACTCAAACATTAAAACTTCAACTAATTTTTGGAAAAGAAATTTTCGATTTATTTTTGTTATTTTTATGCAAGCATATAAGTCCGGACACTTGAGTCTGGGACACTCTATATAAAAATTTAAAAAAACACTTAAATTAATAAAAATGAACGTTCTTACCATTATAAAATTTGCATGCTTTTTTAAATTCTTATTAGATATATAGTGCATATATTTCCTTATAAAAATGAATTTGTCTAAAATGTTCAAATGATTTCGATTTTAATATTATAGTTCTGCTAGCAAAGTTGTATTTATAATTGAGAAGATTATAACTGCATGTATTTTTTTAAGCAAGCTAAACTTTCCCTGGCTCAAATCCAGTTTAACGTGTGCCAGATGGTAGCCAGTGACCAAAAACTAGTCTTTGCGATTACTTTTTCAAAATTGTACAAAAAATTCTCTAAAAATTCATGGATTTTTTCCGCGTGCCACTCTACCGAATACGATTTGATTGAGTTGTTTTGGCCCGAAATTAAATTTTTTACTTCGAAAAAAAATTTTGAATTCCATTTTTTTTATCGATGACATATATTTTCGTCGTAATTTTTAGAGATGTGGAAGGTAGTTGAAACGTTGATAAGCAAAATTTACCTTTTTAATTACAATTTTCCCGCCAAAACACCTGTAAATGAATTTGATATATTTGGCTTAAAATTATTTACGCAATTAACAATATTAAGGAGTTCCATCTTTGATGAACGTAGCGTATCGAAAATCGATAAGAAAACCATCGAATTTTGCCGACATAGTAAGTAATATGCGCAAATTCTTGTAAAATCGCCACTAGCAGCGGAGCGCACTGGTATACTGGAGTGGGAACCTACCTGGCTACCAGATGGGTGAGCTGATAAAAAGCCGCTACCGACTAGAGTTCTTCTAGGAAGAGATGTGTCGCCACTTAAGGTGGGTTTCCGTATGCGCGACTGGAGTAGCGCAACTCAAATCGCGCATTTCAGTTTATGACTGCTTCTCACTGAATCTTATGGAGCCCTTTCCTAATGCGCGAAACCCGACGCGCATTAGTCTTCAAGTCATCTTCAACCAATGACAGAATGTAATTAAACTGGCTGATATTAACGCGGAAAAATTGTCGGAACAGTGTGTCATCATTATAAAGAAGCCGCTCAAATAAAATGTTCTGGAATCCCCCAGTCTCCTGTTTAAAAAAAGTTCCCGAATTTCACTTCGACTTATCTCATTCAATAAAAGCATAAGAAGTGCTTCCTCTTCTTCTTCCTCTAGAAGATTAATTATTAATTGATCCATGCTGTCATGGGCTACTGTACAACCTACTGCAGCAAACTTTCAAACTGGACTGACTACAGACCATGATCTAATAGATCATGCTACAGACAACGAAATGAAAATTGACCTGGTCGCTTCCGGACGCTCCGTAGGAAATTCGCAAGAATCACTAATCGCGCGACTAGTTTTGCGCAAATCACGTAGCGCGACTTCAGTCGCGCATATGGAAACCCACCTTTACTCCGCTTCTGATTGGTGCCATGAAAGCGGAATCGGAAGTTTTGAAATTGGCGCGACTTTCAAGTCAAATTTAATGTTCAGTACTGCTAGAACAGTAAATAAATATAATAAAAATAATAATGATACGTGTAATAATGATTATTTAAGACTGTTTGATAAAGGCTGTAACATCTAATAGATAGTAAGTAGAATAACAATAATAATAATTTAGATTTCTTCATTGAAAATTATTAAAACGTATAAAATAACTTTTTTAATGACATGATTTTTTACAATATTTATTAATTAATTAGCTTAATCAAATTTGATACTACAAATTTTCAATTTTTACGAAAAAAAATTAAAATGAGACAAAATATGAGGAAAAGTTTCTAATTGTATTATTTGTGAAGGAAAGTAAAGAAATTGAATTCTGAGGTTACGGCCTTTTCTTGAACAGCTGTTGATTAAATTATTTCGAATAAAAATAAATTTAATTCATAGAGAAGACAAAAAAATGCATTGGAATAAAATTTAAAAAGGTTACATTTATTTCAAAATAGGTCTTAAGTATTTACAAAGCTTTGTAGTAAACCAGCAAGCAATGTATTATTATACCCTCTTACTAATTTCGGTAGAAAAAAATTCTAAATTTCTTGCATTAATATCTACAGAAGATTGTAATATTTGCAAAGGACTATAGTAACTTCGAAAGAGACCGGCGCACTGATTTAGTAAGCGACTTAGTAAAAATTGGTGCTGCCAGATTAGGCGTATACACGTATCCTTTACACGAGCATACGACGTACATGTAGACTTATTTATTATGGGATGTTGAACTCTTTCGCACTATTATAAATTTATTTAAATTGTAATTTTACAGTTCACATGATTACATATAGTTTATACTTTATTATATACATGCAGGAATATTATATTATAAGCGGAAACAGAAAAATGTGATAAAATAAAGCTGCTGGGAATCGAACACGGGCCTCCAACGTGGCAACACGTCGATATTCCATTCACCTAAACTAGATAATGAGATCCAGAAATTCATCGCCCTTATGAAGTAAATGCTAGCACTCAAATTAATTTCCATTAAATTATTCTTTAATGGTTGACAGTGATGGGATTTTTTAAATTCTAAGCACTATATCTTATCGTAATCAAATATCCTAATATCGAGGTTTAAAAATAATTTTTTGCTCTCTGTGGAAAATTTGTTTTTCATGTGTAACTTTTCGAAGAGATCTTCCGAATTTGTCTTACTCCATAATACAAAAATAGAAAGTGTCATAGTATCATTCATATTCCTACAGACAATAGCAATTCCTCTTACAAATTTAGTCACTATGTTATTTTAGGTACTTATTACTTCTAGTCTTTTTATATAATTTAATTATGTCTCTACTAATTTATCCTATCTAGGATTTCACTATAAAAAATACTAAGACTTCGTATTATCAATAGGAAAAATGTCATGTAAAAATAGCATAGCTTACGACTATTGTATTAAAATATACGAATTACCGTTATGGTCCCTAGATTGTAACCTAAGTTAGTAATTTTTGCAGTACAAAGTTTGTCAGTTTATATTATATTTCAATTCAATTTTTTTTAATTATACATTATATATTTCAAATTTATACATTATACTATTAAAAGTAATAATTGAAGGCAAATTACAGTTAAAAAAAGAAGATAGTTTGTTTTTCTTTCAAGTTTAGAACTCTAAGAACCTAAATTCTTATTGGTAAGTTATCTGCCTAGCCATGCTTTTGTTAGCATATTTGTTTTCAATGTATTTTTCCTTTGACTTCGCTTGATTACACATTCTTAGACGAAAGAGCAACTTTGCACAACTGGGTGCAATGATCTGAATATTTGTTCCATTTCCTGGAAAGTATCAAACGTAGCTTCTTTCACGTAGAAGAGCAAGTTTTCTTTTTATTATTTATATTCTTAAACAAAAAAGCATATTTTCAAAACAAACACTACACGAAAATCCTTAATATGAAATCTCTAAACGATATTGTCGATTTCGATTGTCACACTACTCGATTTTCATTGCTATATGCGTGAGACACGAGTCATGAATGGGTTAGACAGAGTTGGAAAATATTGAAAAAATTGTCACGATTGCTTGTTCTTTGATAGCTACATGCGTGCGAAAGGGACACTCGTGAGTCACCGTGAGTTAGACAGTAATGGAACGTTACACGCGTTTTCTTGAAGTTAAATGATCCCAACAGAGCTGGCTTGATCTGCGCTTGCTTGGATTTGAGTGACGTTCATTGGCAACGGTGCGCGTTACTTTATTATTATTACACCATTAAGCCATTTCGCTTTGATTTTTAAACGCGTACGCGAACTAGGGCCAATGCGCGCCGCACAGTTCAAGCATGCGCAAGTATTTTTGGATCACTGTTGGGAATAATAATCGAATCAAATTTCGAGGTCGATAATACTAATCAACGCTTCTCATTTACCACCACCTTTCCACCCGTAACATTGCAATCGCAATACAGGCCATCTGCAACAAAAGACGGGAATTTTCAAACAAATAATTCCATTTTTAACTAAAAAAAATGAAGTTTCAATAAAAAATATCAAATTTTAAACAAAAATAGAATAATTCAGTTTTTAGTATATAAAACTTAATATTCAATAAAAAAATGAAATTT
>NC_046663.1:137111767-137115536 GCF_010883055.1 Belonocnema kinseyi
TATTAAGCAATTAATTACTATAAATTCAACCATTTTTCAATAATAAAATTAATTTATAAGTAATTATTTAATGATATATAATTTTGTACTAGCACTAGTAATAGTAGCAGTAATAGTAATAGTAGTAGTAGTAGTAGTAGTAGTAGTAGTAGTAGTAGTAGTAGTAGTAGTAGTAGTAGTAGTAGTAGTAGTAGTAGTAGTAATAGTAGTAGTAGTAGTAGAAGTATTCTCTTGTAAATTACCTTGAAATGGGGTGGTTTTTCGGTGAAACTATACGTGACGTAAATTGTAGAGCAGACAATTACCTATAAATGTTTTTAATTAATTTCTTTTTATTTAAACATTAAGACATCCATTAAGACAACCTGTACCTTGACAATTTAGACACATTACCGAACATTTTAGTCTAGCTTTTACGCATCCACAACGTTTACCGCATCCCATTTTACATGAACAAACGATCAACTTTATTATGTGAGATTGAGCTGGTACCTTAGTAGTATAAACTGGAAATAAACTATTTTTATCTCTCTTCCAACCCCACAGTTCTGGTTCTAAAAATTTTCCTCGCCATGTTTGAATCTGATGATAGGCTCGATAAGAGTTGTCGAGCAGCTTCGAAAGTTGGAGGCAGCCCAGATAGAGATACAGCCTGAATGGAAGAAGTCACAGATTTGTTGAAGAATACGTATTTGTACTCGTTTAAGCTTGTTTCAGAAGGTTTAGCCTTATATAATGCAAGAATAAATTGCTCTCCAGCAGCTGCTACTTGACAGTGATTAGAATCGGGGTTGTTGAAAGTTTTTACAATATCCCGCAAGGATTCATTTTTATTTAGCAAAGTAATTGTTTTAATTTTTCCTTGCCCGAAGCAGCCAGAGGTTGTATCGCACCCACTAAATGCTTGAGCAAATAAGATGGATTCCTGACTGTTTTTTAAAGACTCAGACTCTTGCAAAAGTTTCGAGCTATAAATGTTGTATTTTATAATGACTGTATTTTCCTGAAATAAAATTTCGGGTGAAATATTTTTCCAACGGCGCTGTTGACGTTCAACACTTTTCGTGCTGGCTTCATTTAATGATTAACCGTCAGATACAATGACAACGTTGTTGCCATAATGTTTGCGAATAAATAGTATATATGCATTGTAAATTTCTGCAAACGTGGTATTCTTTGGCCATACTACACAGTGAATCAAATTGCCCCCATCTAAAACATATTTACATCCTTCCAGGTGTTTCTCATGCTTCTCAAGAGAGCCATATATGTTGTACAATGATGATTTTTTTGTCTTTCTCATTAGGCCTTTCTCACTGAAAATAGAAAGTGAAAATGATGACAGTTCGTAATTAAAACACGATTTCAAGTCTTCCTTTGCTTTCACGTTGCAAATTATTCTTTGAAGTAATTGTGAAGTATCAATTTCTACGACATCATCGGCAACTTTTACAGTGGAATTTGACGCGAAAATTGGTTTTGCTTTATTTTTGCGTTTTATTGTAAAATCCTCAAACTTTTTGCCCTCTATCACGACTTCTTTCAGTAATTTTTCGCCAATTTGTACGGCTTCGTGACAATTTATGTTTTCAAAAGCAACAATACCACTCGATATGGACATCAGATCTTCGGAACAAGTAAATGGAAAATGTTTTTGAAGCCATTCGAAGAAAGTTTGGACATCCTTTTCGTCTTTTTTAATTCTCGAATCCCTGAGTTCAATATGTTGAAAACTAGTACTGCTGGTAATCCCGCAGAACTTTTCAATATTCTCGCAAACATGTTACGCTACTGGCTAACCAAAAATACATTTATTTAAAACACTTTCTATAAATCCTCGCCCATGTGTAATTCCTCCGATGCTTTTCATGTGCTTCATTGAAGTTTGTTCAATGACCATGTCCGACCATATCCCAGACCAAAGTTTGTCTGTACGTCTAATTGTAAAAAACCCTTCGATTGTAAAGGTATAGAACTCTGCTTTAATCATTTTCAGACGTAGTGAGACCATGCCTTTTAGATACAGTTGGCAAGATTTAGCATACAAAAAATGTCCAGTTGCATGGAAAATCGGTAACATACTTCTAATGGAATCTAAGTGGAGTTGCCAATTTCCCATACGCTCTGCCTGAATAAAGTGCAATGCAATAGTTACGAGATCAAAGTATTGTATCCACAACTGGGCTGTCTTTCCTTTTAAACGTAACACGTCCAGTTGGATTTTTAACTTGCTATGAATTTCTTCAATAACATCATCATCTTGTACAGAATCGAAACTTGGAGGGATGTTTTTAAAATCTGCAAAAATATTTCGACAGTGCTGAGCCTCAGACTCGTCTAGATTAATTTCAGAAAAAATTAATTTCGATAAAGCACAGTATGTTAACAAATGCGCTCGAATGGATCTTGCATAAGCGTGACCTGTCAACATATGAAGTACAGATGAGGAACCAAAAACTGTCGCCCATAAATCTGAAAGCCCACTGCCTCCCATAAAGTAACCTACCGCTCCTAGATAAGAGAGAATAACCCTAACCTCATAATAACATTGGAAATATCATTTTGGGAGGAACAAATATCCTTTGCTTTCATATAAAATGGTTGATCAAAAGTAACAAAACAAACCTCCTGGAGTGATTTTTTTATCTCGTCAGATGCGAATTTTAGAAGAGTAAATATTGTATTATAGTCTGTTGGCGGTAAATTAACCAACGGTAATGCAAAAACCTGTGACCGCTGATAGGGCAGATTCCTCGTTAGAGTTTCCATAAAACCTTGCCATGACGGAAAGAATGGTACCTCAAAATGTTTCCCTAGCATCCAAAGGACATCTTGCTTAGAAGTTAGCATAACATTTTTACCAATTTCGTTGTAAACATTATGCAATTGTATTTCATTCACGCCCGACTTTTTTGCTCCGCTAAAAAACTGAATTTCTATTTGGCCTGTACTTGCTATATCTTTCAAAGAAGGAAGAATTCGCAATTTCGAAATTCCTTGCGCAAGTACCTTATTTGCAGGTGTAATACATTTAATTCCACCCATTGAATGAAATGTACCTTTTCCAGTTAAACTTTTTATATTGTAATCTGCATTATCAAAAATATACTGAGAAAATGCATCTTTTGCAAACTCAGGCTTCCAAGATTTTACAGCAGATGATTCAAATAATGCGACATCGGAATAGGTTGCACCAAAACCTAAAGCTGACACCATGTGTACAATATTTTTAGACGCAGTTTTACGAAATAAATATATAGCCAATCCGAGCAAAATAGTAGAGAGAAATAAACGAGGTCTTGTTGCTGCAATTATAGTATGAGCAATTGCAATGGACTTTTTTTTGTAACCTTTGGAAATTAGTTTTCTTACCTGATACAATAATTGTGTTAAGCAATTTCAGTAATGTTCCTGGAATGACTTTTTCTACATCTTCTGTAAAATTCTTAACATCTGGATAATCCGTAATATCATATGGTGTCATTCGAATGTCTTGCCGGATTATGGTTGCTGCAGTCTTAATATTTAATATTTTTTATGTTTTTTATTAAAACTTCATCTTTTTTGTAAAAAATTGTCTTATGGTTAAAGAATTAATCTGTCTTTTATTATTCTTAACATAGATGTCCAAATTTCATTTTTTTTGTCTTATATCAGAAAAAAAGTTTTGCATAATTTACTATAAAAAATGTTAATCGCTGAAAGATTCTGCTATATAATGTGTAGAACCTGCCTGATTTTAAGTGAATTCTATCTTATTTTCAATACT
>NC_046663.1:137115636-137116756 GCF_010883055.1 Belonocnema kinseyi
GTTAAAGACTGAAAATTCAACTGTTTTGTGAAAAAATTTTCTTTTTGGATGAGTTCAACAGTTTTTAATAAAAAATGTAAGCCTTTTTTTATTAAGATTCATAATTTTAAATGAAAATTCATCTCCTTCGTTAACAATTTAAGCATTTGGTTGCATCTTTGTTTTTTTTTTATTTTTAGTTGAAAATGAAACTGTTTTGTTACACCGTTCGATTTTTAAAATTGTCAATTCGTAAATAAGATTTTTGCGTTTGGATTTATAAATAAAAATGTAAAAATTAATCATATAAAGCGACTTAAAATAAACGAATTGAAAGTTGAAAGTTGAATAAAGCATTGAAAGTAAGTTCATATTTTTTAGCCAGAAGTCCTTGAACTATTCCGTTTAAAAATAAGTTTACACTGTTTTGCGAAAAAATCATCTTTTTGGCTTTGAAATTCAACAATTTAAAAAGAATCCTTATTGACTAGAAAGTCAACTCTTGTGTAAAATTAATATCTTTTTGGATGAGTTCAACAGTTTTTAATCAAAAATTAAAAATTCTTTTGTTGTTGAAAATTTATCATTTTGGTAGAAAAGGTAATTATTTTGTTGGAAATTTGTTATTCTCTTTTTTTTTTTAGTTGAAAATTCAATTATTTTCATAGTAAGTTAATTTCTAACATTTTCAATTGGCGAACTAAAATTTTTATCTCTAAATAACAATGCAAAAATATTAATCTGGAACAACTTAAAATAAAAACAATGTAACTTTTATTTTAAAAAGTTTTTAGTTAAAAAATTAATTTAATCGTTCAATTTTGAATGTTACGAAATGAAATTTTTGTGAATTATTATCATTTTGAACCTTAAGAATAATAGCGTAATTTGTATTTTTTAACCAGAAATCTCTAAAATGTTAAAGTCATAAGAATTTTTAAACGGTTATTTCGTATTTCAAAATAATTTAATTTAAAAAATTGTGAAATTAAAAGGTGTTAAAAGTTTGTGTTCTATACGTATGAATTATTGAGCGTTCAAATGAAATATTTCTGAATTAAAAATTGTTTTCAAAGCAATTGTATGTATTTCTGAATTGGATCAGAGATTTTTTGAAAAAAAATATAATTCAGATCTGGGA
>NC_046663.1:137116856-137130023 GCF_010883055.1 Belonocnema kinseyi
CCTTAATCAATTTTTCATTTCTAATGTTATTTTTACGATTGAAACATTACAAATAGGGTCTACACAGCAGCCTTACCGTTTTTTAACTTCTAAATTATATCTCTAACCTCTGTGACCCAGACGTGTCAATTGAATATTCTAGCGAAACTCAACCAGTTGTTATGATAATCCTGTAGGGCATTCAAAATGCATTCATAATGCACACGCACAAAACTGGTAGGGGGTGGGGGTCAAAATTTACATAAATCTAATACCTTCTCTGATAAGAATGTAAAAATAAACAATTTTGTTACCAAACAAAAAGGCGTTTTAGACAATCAGTTCAACTTTTAATGAAGTAGTTGAATCATCAACAAAAAAAAAAACATTTATTCTTAGCAAAAAATATAATAGCTGATATTGTAATCCAAAAGTATTTTAATGCCAAACAAAATAGTTAAATCCTTAAACAAAAATATGAATGTCCAACCAAAGAGATCAATTTTGAACTTAAATTATTAATTTTCAACCTTCTTGTATTTTCAACTAAAAAATATCTTTCACAATACAAAAAAATTGTGGATAAATTATGATTCTACGGAAAAAATAAGGTATAATAAAAAATAAAAATTTTGAATGAATACTTATTCTTTGGGTACCTTTGTTTATTTGCTACCAACAGCATTGTTACGACAGACACCTACATTATCGAAATGACAGAGCTGAAAAACGATCCTAACCGCGATATAGTTTACATGTATAAAATTTGTATTTAGCAGAATACATTTTTTTGTATTAACCCTAAATAAAGATTTCGGGGACGTCCTTTATGATGTTTTATAGTATATCCGTATTAAGTTTTAAAATTTTTCATTTTTGTGGGAAAAAAGCCGGGGGAACTGTACCCGATTAATCCCACGACGAAGTACCACATGCCCTTAAATATTTTGAAATTCTTAAATGTCTTTTAAAATGACTCGAGTTATCCGTAAAATTGTCTGAAAATTTTAAAAATGCATTTTCGACCATTTTGGAAATGTTATGCAATGTTTTAAAATCTTGTTAGATATTCTTTAAAAACTTGATTTCGAAATATTCAAAAATCCACGTTTTGTTTTGAGCATTTTGAAAATATTTACAAATTATTATCTTCAAAACTGTTCAAAAGCTTCTGAATAAATTTTTTTAATGATTCAAATTTTTCTTAAATATTAGAAAAAGTTCTGCAAAATAAAAAAAAATACCTTAAAATCTTCCAGATATTTTTCAACAATTTTCTAAATACTTGGGATTGTTTCGAAAATATTTTAAAATATTCTTTCAAGATTAATAGTTTATATTAGCAAATTATTATAAATTCCTCCACAAAAATAAGGATTTTTTTTCAAACCCTTTAAAAATTCTTCAGCAGCTATAGTTCAAAATCTTTAACGTATCTTTAGCGAAACTTCTAAATATCTCTTTCACTTATTCGAATTCTTTCAAAAATTTTATAAACCTGCATAACTAAAAAATAAAAAATCATATTAAATTTTCTATGGAATCTTAACAAAAAAATTTCCTGATTCAAAAATCGTTCAAAATCCTCAAAAAGTTTGAAAATTTAATTTAAATAATTGTTTTTAATTTAAAAAAAATTTAATTTCTAGAACCTTAAAAAATCTTTTGAAATCATTCAAAGTTTTATATCTTTAATAAAAATCACGGAAACTATTTTTTAAAATTGCTAAAAAATCAAAGATTAAATAATAATTAAGATGCTCTACGTTTTCGCCTATAATTTCATTTTACTCATCTTTTTCAAAGTATGAAAAAGTTCACAAATTGTAGCGTGATAGCAAAATGTCAAGAAGTGTCAAAATGTCTATGAAGTGCCTGTTCTCTTAAAAGTACCTAATATAATTCTCAATCTTCACAATATATTGTGGAAATGGCTTTTGGTATGATTTTTCTCAATTACCATCTTCGTCATCATAAATTTGCTATTAAGTCGCCCAATATTTTATTTCTATAAATTCTTGGAATTTAAATGAATTTATAATTGTAAATTTAATTTAAAAATGTATAATAGCTTTAAAATATCAACAATATTCTATATGTAAAGATCATTATATTTAAAAGAATGTATAATCATGCAACAAAATTCAAAATAATTATTGAATAATTAAAAGCCAGAGGTTTAGAAGTTACTTTCAACATCATTTTTAAGAATTAAAACAATTTACAATCTAGATTTTCAATTCAATATTAAAATAATTGCGAAATGTAAGTATATTAAAATCTTCTTAAGTGAGCTAATTTTCACAAAGTTCCAGGTCATGCTCGTAGTAACTTTAAACAAGGAAACTGATGGTGACCTTAGTTTTGAACTTAAGGATTACCTTCATGGTTGTTTTAAGGTCAACTTTTTTTTAATGGAAACGCCCCTTTTTGACACCGGCAATCATATGTTCCGGATGACCTTAAAGGTCACACTAAGGTCATTTAAACTCACACAATGTTTTGATGGCTATAAGAAAAGCATTATTGGAAAATATTCCATAGTGGACAAACTTATATAAGTATCACGCGTTGGTGAGAGTCTAAACTGTGAGCTTGACCCTGATTTCGCGTCCGTTTGAAGGTCACGGAAGCTCAGTTCGGGTAAGCGAGGACTATTTTTAGCTTTAACGAAAGACATTACCTAAGGGATTTTTGAGGTCGCTAAGGCTGAATCTGTATTTGATGAATGCGACTTCTATTTTGACCTTGGAAATAACCTTGGTGACCTTCATGGTTATTTCTAGGTAAACTTTTTTTTATAATGAAAAGCTTCATTTTGTCCCGGCAATCGAAATAAAGGGAAATCGTACAATCGAATATGTATTTAGGTCATAAGTCGAATTCGACGATAAGGTCACTTTAAGGTCATTTAAGTTTATACGAGGTCTGCTTACCTTTGGAAAGCTTTATTTTCTCTTTATTTCGATTGCTGGTGACAAAATGAAGCTTTTGATAAAAAAGTTGACTTTGAAATAACCATGAAGGTCATCGTTCACATCCAAGGTTAAACCAAAAATCACATTCATTACATACAGATTAAGCCTTAGCGACCATAAAAACCCCTTGGGTAATGTTCTTCGTTAACGCTAAAAATTGAACTTATTTAACCGACATGAGCGGTCGTGACTTTCAAACGGTCACCAGATCAGGATCAAGGTCAACGTTTTCTCTCATCAACGTGTGATACTTACATAAATTTGTCCGCTATGGAATATTTTCCAATAATGCTGTTCTTATAGCCATCAAACCATTGTTTGAGTTAAAGTAACCTTAGAGTGACCATTAAGGTCATCCGGAACATATGACCTAAGTGCATATTTGAATGTGAAATTTTTCATTCTTACGATTTCCGGTGTCAAAAAGGGTCGTTTCCATTTTTTTAAAGTTGACTTTGAAACAACCATGAAGGTCATCCTCAAGGTCGAAACTAAAGTGACCATCAGGTTCCTTCTTAAAAGTTACTATGGGAATGACCTTGAACTTAATGAAAAATAACTTACTTAAGATACAGGCCTGTTCCGCTACTTTTTTGCACCCTGTATTTTCTCTTGGTTTGAAGTTCATGTATTTTGTTTGAAATTGAACTATTTTGCTAAAAACAATTGTTCTTGTTACAAATTTATTTTTTAAACTGACAATGTAACCGTTTTTCGTTGAAAATTGATCTCTTATGTCAAAAATTCGTTTTCTTCTTGTTTTAAAATCAATTGTTTCAACTGGAAACTTAACTATAAACTAAAATGTTCAGTTTAAAATGTATATTTGTGCTATATCTATTTACATACAGTTAAATGATATTTTTTCTCTTTGCAATAAGCCTAATGATTCTAGGTAATCCAGGATTTCAAAACCGGAATAAATTTCGAGGATTAGCTAGAACGTTATTCGTGAAGTCATGAAAGCTCAAGTTTGTGCTCGTGCATTTTCGGCGTTACACGAGGCCGGTGTTCGCAGAATGTATCTGAGCCGACTCACCGACACGCTACTTTTGTATGTGTTTCTTCCAGAAGGGAAGTGGTGGCGGCCGAAAAATCCCACGTCCTGGAGACACTGGTGATAGCAAAGAGAGAGAAGGCAATGGCGTAGACGAGGCAAACGCAAGTAAGAGTGGAAGGAATAAGAAGACTGGGAAGAAAGAAAGAGGGCCAAGATTGTATGTTTTTAGTGAACTTAGGGAGTGAGCAAGATAAGTATAAAGTTATAGAGAAGTTGTTGAACGGAAGAAATGAGAGAATCAAAGATCTGACGTAGCGGGAAAGGAAAATAAAGTGGCTAATTGAGCGAAGGGCAGGGACTAAAAGGTGTAAAGGTAATAGGGTAAGGATTGACAGAAATAGGATATGGGTCAACGGAGAGATATGGGTTTGGGACGATGAAGTAGAGGAACTGAGGAACTGTAGGAAACTGGTAGTGAATGAAGGGGGCAAAGATGATAAAAAGTGGAATATAAGTGTCACGGGGGGATTCTAAAACGACAAAAGGACCTCAATGGAAAGAGTAAAGGAGAGAAGCGCAAATAGAGCGACTTGAAAGTAGCGTTCTGGAACGTGTCAGGATTAAGAAACAAGGACAAAGGATTTTTGAGAGAATTGCAGAAATGGAATGTGATAATGATGAGTGAGACGTGGATGGATGAGAAGGAGTGGAAATATATGAAAAGAATATTACCGAAAGAATATGAGTGAAAGATGCAAGCGGCAGGAAAGAAGCACTATATGAGAGGAAAGGCTTTAACAGTGAACAAGACCAAGATTATATGTTTCAGAAATAAAGGGGATAGATTAGAATAAGAATGGAAGATAAATAGCGTGATGGTGGAGTTGGTGGATAAGTTTTGCTACCTAGGATTTTGAATCGAAGCAAGAGAAGGAAGCGAGCTGCAGTTGAGAAAGAGATTGGAATGCACGAGTAAAGTAATGGGACACTTATGGGTTATAGGAAAAAGAAGGTTCAAGGATGACTAGAATATGAGAGTGTGAATGTTTAATGTATTAGTATAGTCAGTGTTAAGCTTTGGAGTGGAAATTTGAGGATGGAAAGAACATAAGAGAGTTGAAAGTCTACATGAGAGATTTTTGAGTTAGGTTATATGAGTGAGTTGGATCTGCCCTGGTTATATGCTAAGGGAAGAAATAGGACGAGAAAAATAGATAAAGAGAGGAGGGGCAACGTGAGGCGTTCAAAATGGGATGAGGAGAGGTATGAAATGAGGTGTGAATGTGGTATGCAAGTGAGTGTTAGAGAGTGAGAGGAAATAGAAGAGATGAAGGCAAAGCAAGGGGAGGAAATATGGGGAAAATCGCAGATTTAAGGCACAACTGCTGGTATAGAATGGTTAAGAGGCAGGGACAAACAGAATACCTGAAAAAGATTTAAAAAGAGAGCAAATGGAATAGTGTAGTGTGCTGTTGGCACAGTGTAGAAAGAAAATGAAAAATTTGTCCGAAAGAAGGAAGCCCAGGCCAAAGTCGCAAGCGTTTACAAATAAGAATAATAATTTAAGGCGATATGAAGCGAATAGTTCATAAGATGGTATAAGGCTCGTTTGTAAGAATACATGTAATGTTTATGGAGACTCTCAAACCCGTGAAAAGCAGAGAGTATAAACAAATAAAGAAAAATAAACTGAAAAGTTTAAAGACTCCACTCATGCTTAAAATGAACACACTGTAATAGATCGGCATTTGTAATAGATTCAAAATTTATCTTAAAGAATTTCATATATTAGTTTTCTTTTACTCTTAATTTTTCCGTACAGAGAATTATATTTTTAAATTGTTTAAAAAATTGTATATCTATATACATATGCATATACATAATGGGATAAAAATGAATATTTTTTGTTGAAAATTCGTTGTTTCTTTTGTTGAAAATTAATTTTTTTAACTGTAAATTAAACTATTGCATTTTCGATTGAAAAATGTATTCTTTTTGGTTGTCAATTGGACTATTTTGTAGGAAATTCATGTAGATTCTACAAATTTCAATAGTGGAATTTTTAACAGTAAAGAGGAAATGAATTCGGTTTTTTCCAAATAGTTTTAAAAATAGATTTTTTTTCTGATATTTGCAACATGAAAATTATTAAAAACCATCACCGCCATGAATCGTTTCATAAGACTTTGACGGCAAAAAGTGCAGGGAAGTTTCGCAGACGAAAAATTTCCAGTGTCAAAGATGTTTCTTGATATTTAAGGAAACCTTTGACAAAATTTCAGCCAAACCGTTCACAAGTGAAAAAATGGGTTTTGCGCATTTTTGGCGCTATTTATGAATTTTTACGTTTTTTTGCTGCAAATTGTTGCCAATACATGAAATACTACTTTATACTCATATTTAGATGCTTATATGAATTAATAATTAATTAAAGTTAAAAAAATCATTGTTTAAAAAATTTATTATTTTTTTAATAATATTAAATTTCAATAAGGCTAGAAAGTTGCGGTTTTTTTCGGAAATGTTCAACTTTTGTCTAATTTACCATTAGAGTGAGATGGATGATTAATTAAAGTTGAAAAATTAATTGGTTAAATCATTTAATATTATTTTTAATGATACTAAATTTGTGTAATGCTCGAAAATTGCGGTTTTTCTGACATTTTCAACTTTTTGTCGACTTTGTACTTAGAGTGACGCAATATTTTTTGTCATTTTTTTGTAAAATGATCAACTTTTTCTCCGATCTTCACTTAGTATGGTAATAATTAATGCAAGTTAGGCAAAAATAGTTCTTTAATTATTTTATTATTGTTTATAACTATATCCTCTTAGATAAGGGCAAGAAAATTGCTGTTTTTTCTGAAATTTTCAACTTTCTTCTAACTTTTTAGTTAAATAAACATTTCTGTTTTAAATTTATTTTCTCATTTGTTTTTTGGTTATATGATTATCCTTAAAAAAATCAAAATTTTTAAAAAAGATTTCCTGTCATGTCCACAAAGTAAACAAAAAGTTGATACTTTTAGAAAACCCCGAAATTGTCTAGCATTAATCAAAATGAGTATCATTAAACATACTTTCTAGCCTAATTAAAAGTTGGTACAATAAGATAGAAGATGCCTTAGTTCGAGACGAATCGATTGATATAATATTAATACATTTTATTAAAGAGTAAGCAATTTTTGGTCATTCATACGATTTGAAAACTCTGTGTGAAACAGAAAAATTTTTTTATTAACATAATTGACAGTTCACGTGAGAATAAAAAATGTGACTTGATTCGAAGCATTTTGATTGACCTAGAAGATTTTGTCGACTTCCTCTATGAGGAAGCAAATATATTTTCTAATTAATCATAATGAGGAAGGAAATTGCTCATCAAATGAGCACCATAAAATTAGAAAGAAGTAACACCCGAGGTCGGATTCACAGCTAGTTTATTATGTTCTTCATAAATAAATTTCAACTATAATATTTACCTTTTTATTCAAATTCAAATCTAAAATATACTGTACCTTGCTAAGAATACTGCGTGACCTTTTACTTTATATTTTCCCTTTAGTATTTATAAATATTTGAAAAACTGCTTTGAAACATTAAATGAGTGTCACTATTATAATTTCAATAATTTTGCACGAAAAAAAAACCTTTAATTTGCTAAAAATTGTTTAAGTAGTCATTTAGTCCCATTGCTGACAGTTCAAAAACAGGGAGTGATAATTCAACTTGCGCTGCGTTGGAAATATTTTGAACTAATCGACTTAGGGCAGTTACAGGGTCAAGTGAAAGTATAACTTTGTTTGAAAAGAAAATTAATTCAAACATTTTATTTTATTTATTTCATTACGGACGTGTACATCCTTTTTCGGCACTTATATGTAGAAACCCCATCCTTACTAAGTATCCCGTACCGTTTTCAGCCAAATCTTTTTAGAAGCTCTCCAATTTGCTTGGATTTTTGAGGAAGGGAGAGGAAAGCTATAGAAGACCTTTCCCCAGCGCAGCCAGTTACCAACAGTGGAGTTGAAGTTCCAAAAAGAGAGTACTTCCGAATCATTTGAAGTTTGATAAAACTATGAAAATTATATATTTTTATTTATTTATTTCTGTTTCGGATATTTCATGTCGGTTTCTCTGTTTTTGTATCGTATGAGTGTTTATGTTTCGCGTGGTCAGTCTCTCAGGGTCAGTCTGTAAATTGTTACGAAGCGCGCGAGTCACCATGTTTACTCGTCTTACTTTTATATTATTATTTTGTTTAATGTAGCCTCTTACTAGAAGGCAGTAACTTTAACAATCTTTTGTTAATAAACTATACCTCGTTTTTTTGTGCTAAACAAATAATGAAGTGACTCAGTGACTTTTTTTACCATTGCACTCAATCTCGCTATGAATTTTGCTTTATTTAGTGTTATTTCTCATCAATTTCAGTTATTAATAGAAATTCACCAAAAGTCTTCAAGTAAAAGTAAGAAGCCCTTAAAAAAATACTCTGTTTATGTAATGAACATTTTTCTGTAAATACCATTTTTTTGAGAAAATAAGGAATATATTGGTAAAAAGTTTAGAATTTCTTTAAATAGGACTTGCTTCTAGAAATAATTTAAGTCACACCCATAAACCTTTCCAATATCTTATAAGGGGAAAAGCGGCCTTGTATCTGATCACAGAAATACTTTAAGGTCACATCCTCTATCCCTTTTACAAGGCACCCCTGTGACTGCTCACAGAAATAATGTAAGATCACACCCCTGCCCCTTTTTCAGTGCCTCATGGGGGCGGGAAGGCACTGCTGTGACTGCTAAAGGAAATAATGTAAGATTACACCCCTACCCATTTTCCAACGCTTCCTGGGAAGCGGGAAGGCACCCCTGTGACTGGTCACCGAAATCATGTAAGATAGCACCCCTAGCCCGTTTCCAGCGCCACTTGGGGGGCGGGAAGGCATCCCGGTGACTGGTCACAGAAATAATGTAAGATCACAGCCTTGCCCCTTTTCCAACGCCTCGTGGGGAGCGGGAAGGCACCTTTGTCAGTGGTCACAGAAATAATTTAAGATCACACCACTGCCCCTTTTCTAGCACCTCGTGGGGGGGGGTCTGGTGACTGGTCACAGAAATATTTTAAGATTACACCCCTGCCCCTTTTCCAACGCCACGTGGGGCGGGAAGGAACCCCTGTGACTGATTACATAAATAATGTATGGCGCACCCTGTCCCTTTTTACAACACCTCATGGGGCAGGAAGGCATCCCTTTGACTAGTCAAAGTAATTATTTAAGTTACACGCATACTCCCTTTCAATGCTTCGTGTGTCATATCCCTGTGACTAGTGACAAATATATGTCAAGCCACGCCCTTACCTCTTTTCCAGCATGTGTAATAAGTGGAATTCGGATAAAGTCCCTTGAAGAAAGAAATAGTGATGATACTACTACCATTGAGAACCACATTTTTTGTGATTACTGCTTGGTGCGGTGTCATAAAGAGTGTGCAGTCCAAAATATTCCAAAGAGTAAATATTGAATGTGCAAAAACTGTCGCAAGAAATAAATATTTGGTAAAACTGCGGTGTGATAAAGAAAATTTCAGTTTGAATTTTTACGTTTCGATATAAATTGTGAAAAATTACACAAATTAGTTTTGTACTTAAGCTTGAATTGGTAATCGTACCTAAATATGGAGAAAATACATACATTATTTAATGCGCACTGTTACTGTATTTCTGTTTATGTTTATGTGAAATCAATTATATTTGATATATGATTTAATGTAATAATATTTTAGTATTCCTCGATTTACTTTTTTGTCAAATTTTTGAGGTTACGCTCACATGGCCTTAATGATCTTAGTTTTGAAAATAAAACATCAATGATTTGTCTGTATATTTCGATATTTAAATAAAAAAATTTGAAATAAGTTAGTGGTAAGCCTGTTCTTAATAGATTCCCCTGAACATAACCTAATTATCTTGATGTTGGTAGGAATTAGTGTTTTCTATCGTATTAAAATAAAACTTTAGAGATGATAAGGCTGAAAAATATTGCGTAATTTTTGTTTAGTTAAAGGATAAATATCATAAAATACATCATTTTCGGGACGAATAGCCAAATTGTAAGAATAGGCTAGTCGTCCCGAAATTCGTGATGATTAGCCCAAGATAAAAAAAATGCTATTTATCCTGAAATTAGGGACGACTGAACGCAGCCTATTTTATAATTATAGCTTATATACTTATACACTATTTTGGAGTTGAACTCAAAAATGTCTATTCTGACGTTCTCATTCCATTTACGATACTTTGAAACTAAAAAAAATCTATTTCGAAATATGAATACAAAACCTTAAAAAAGCAACCTTAGTGAGTGTAGGTTACTCCATTGAGATAGCCTCTCTGCTTGCTATTTATGATCGAATTCTTATTTCAATTTCGAAAAGGATATTTTCAAGCCTTCAGACCATTTAAACGAACTGTCTTGATGTTTAAAAATATCTACCTGAGTGCCTGCGGAGAATTTCTCAGAGCTTTTCAGAGCCCGAGAATCGTTATCATATACTCTGAGATTTCGATCGTTAGGGCGTAACGACATGTGCATAGGATGTCGTAACGATGTCTTAAACGCATCACCCAATTTGGTGCCGACTGGACAGTTGCTACCCTCTAAATCCCACAAATGCAATAAACTTATTTTAATAGAATTTTTGTTCATGATTACCAGATTTAATGGGCTTATTCGTAACAACTCCTTCGCGAAAGAGAGACACGTCCTGCTGCCTTAAGTGATGCGGTGCATCCAGCGGGTTAAGTACTCCAGCATACTGAAGATCCTTATGCAATGGAAAAAAGTATTTTCTTAAATACTGAGGACACTCTAGATACTGCAGTATCCTCGCTAATTGCAAACAAGCAATTCCTTCTTCGCCGAGAGTATTATCCTTCCTTGTTATATTGTCTTCATTAACCGGCACGTCACCCTTGTCATTAAAAACGATAATCTCATCAACTTTGTATATACAAGCAGCTCGTGCAATTTGTCCGGCAAGGTACGTACGGAGTTCAGGGGACTGAGCATTATCAATGATTGAACCTGGCACTGCGATACTAATAGTTGAGACAGGACTTTTACCCATCCTCAGGGTTTGATTAATTACTCCACATTCTTCCACACTTCTGTCCACATTCCTTTGTTTGAATTTTTTTACTAACTTCTCTTCCCATCGTTGCTTTCGTTTTTCTTTAAATTCTCGATTGTATGTGTTCCAGCTTTTAGATAAAGGTTTAGTTGGCGGTCCCATATTTACAAATTTTATTGGTACTGTATTTAACAGATTGCAAACAGATTGTTACTTCCAAAATCTACTTAAATTTTTACAACTTGTATTTGTTATATTATTCTCAGAAATCCCTGAGGAGTTCGCAATCCAATCATACATGGTCTAACCACGCGCAACTGGAAACTTAACTAATAGGAAGCAACTCCACTACAGCCGGCCATATTGGATAATTGAGCACACGACAATGAAGTATATTTAAAATGACGTAAATGTCATGAGCGAATTTTAAATAGAAGATAAAGGAATTGCACAATTTATAAATCAATGAAAATATTTTGAATATAATGTCATGTGTGCCACAGATACAATGTTAGAAAAATCTGTAATGAATTTGATACAAATGTATATAAAGTCATTTCGTTAGCGGTAGTTGTAATTTAATATACAGGTCAGAATATAGCAACGTCTTTGAAAATTCAAAGTATTTTCCTTTTTTTTAATCTCGTCCAATATAATTGCAAGTATAGTACTAATCTAGCATTCGTCGATTGAATTGCTTATAATGATTAAAGTGCAACGTATGGATGAAACTATTTCCAAAATGTGCCCTGAATGGTAGACATTTAATGTGAGTACAGTTGATTGTAGGTTAGGTCTGTTGTTTATTTGCTTAATTACACATTTCGATTTAAAATCCAGTTTTATTTTTGAATAACTGGAAGAAAGTAGCATGTTTTACTATTAAGAACCGAAAATTACTGCTAAATTTATTTTTATTTTGTTTCAAATGCAATATTATCTGAGTTATTATCGTGAATGTAAACGAAATTTAATATACGCACTCTTAACCTCTCATAATGCACCTGAGGAATTTTAATTTTTAACGCAAATAAATAAAGTATCATCACCTAAAGAGAAAAAAGAATATTGTTTTGGATCGGAAAGCAGAAATAAATAAATGCAAAATATCGAATTGCTAATTCATTACCAACATGCGATATGCTAATTCTTTACCAACCTAACAGCAGCAATAGAGGTATTTTCAAATATAGTTTCGTACTACCCTTTTAATACGGCCTGTTAATATATAAATACGAATAGAGTGTCTTTTGAACAATACAAAATAAAATAATAAAGCATGGTAATGGGCTTCAGAGAGAGACAGAAAACATTTGACAGGTTAGAGATGTGGAGCAGAGCATTGATCCCAACTCTGGCATGTAGAATTACTGCGCTTGCGCTAGTTTACATAAGAGGGACACGACGCGATAGCCCGTTAACATGGCAATAATAAGCCGCGCCGTGTTTCTCTTACGCACATCTGGCGCAAGCGTAGTACCTCAACATGCCAAAGTTGGGAGTTGTGGAGTGACGTCAAATGACACTGACCATTTCTGTCATCTGACCAGACCTATCTAGACAGTGATCCCAGATCTGAAACGAGATGCGGTCTAATACTATGACAGGGCTATGTCCGTGTGAATATAGTAGGAGACGCTGTAAATGACTGAGTTGCGCGCGCAACCCATTTCTCCTCTTCTGAATTTGAAAACTCGAAGATGCACGATTGCCGGTCGGAGCACTTCGTCGATTCTATTTATATATCTATCTGCTGACAGCTAACTGCTTTGAAATAAATTCAGGAGATTGGGATTTTAATATTTCCAGATTTCGATGCGGACGATTCTCATGATTTGAATAGATCGCGCGCCTCTTGATATTCGTATATTTTGAGGTTATGCTGTTTCATGTATAAAATATAAATTATATAAATATTAATACTATTATATATATATACGTATATTAATAATGATAATGTTATAATTATGTGATATTATAATAGTCTATTTTTTTTTATTTGAAGGTTCATCTCTTTCGTTGAAAATACATTTTTGAAACTGACAATCAATCAATACCATTTTTGGTTAAGAAA
>NC_046663.1:137130123-137136476 GCF_010883055.1 Belonocnema kinseyi
GCTACAATTTTAATTTAGAATAATATTCAAAATTAATTTAAAACTTGAAATTATTTGAAATAATTTGAAACACGATGTAGATTTTTGCAGATTTAAAAAAAGAGCTTTTGAGAATTGCAAAATATTCAAAAAGAATAACAAAAATTGTTGTGATTGCTAAGAAAATTGAAAATGATTTTTTAGTTTGAAAAATTAATTTTAAGTAAGTATTTAAAAAGATTTTAAAAATTAAAAAAAAGGAATCAGGACGATTTTAAGGCACTTTTTTTATTTTGCAGTTTTTTAATTTTAGGAAAAAAATCTAATTAACACAATAAATCAATTTTCAACCCAAAAGTTTACTTTTTAACAAAATAAATTAATTTTCTATCAAATAATTTGGGTTTTAAGTAATACATGAAATAACATAACCTCAAAATGTACGAATATCAAGAGGCGCGCGATCTATTCAAATCATGAGAATCCTCCGCATCGAAATCTGGAAATATTAAAATCCCAATCTCCTGAATTTATTTCAAAGCAGTTAGCTGTTAGCAGATAGATATATAAATAGAATCGACGAAGTGCTCCAACCGGCAAGTACCCTCAGCACGTAGCAAGTTGGTACTATATTAGACAGGAGTATGCAACCGCCATTCTGGTTCCTGGCCAGTTTGCGGAAAACAGTGCGATAAGCGTGTTGTATGGTTTAATTAAAATTAAGTTTAGAAAATAAGAAAAATGGTCTGCTGCAGTGCTCTATTTTGTAAAAATAGAAGCGAGGATGGATTTAAACTTTACCGTTTTCTACTAGGGCGAAGAGAAAGAATGTCGATATGGATCATAAATTGTAGACGCGATAAATGGAAACCAAATTTAAATTCAAGATTATGCGAAGTTATTACTAATATTTTTGTCTACCACGATATAATTTAAATAAAGAGGGTCTGACGATGATGTTCACATTTAATTAAATTGCCTATGACCATTTTTTGACATATTAAAGCGAAATGAGATCCAGAAGAAAGTAAGGTTAGGAACCCGTTTTTTTACAGAACGACGCACAATAACCCACGCAAATAAACAGGACCTATGATGTGAAATATAAATAGCTATCATAATAAACTCTTGAAAAAGTATTGTATTAATGTTTGACCTATAGTTTATTATTATTTTATAATTTGTTCATATTTATTTTAAAAATATGATTATAATTTTAGCGCACGCCTATTTATAAACTGAGTAAAACATCGTTTGGAATCATAATTTTTACAAGAGCTACTTTTTGACAAATGTGTAGGTTAAAAAATCATATAGTCGAATTTAAATATTTCATATATTATAACACATAATTTTATTTATAATTTATGTTTTGATAACAATGCTTCAGTATAATTTAAAAATAAATCATCTATATCATGTAAGCGTCTTTATAAAATTCGGTACCAATTTAGCGATTTTGAATTTGGCGGGGAACCAGAATGGCAGCATGCATATTCCCAATCTAAGGGTATGTTCCGATTTGAGTATATGAGAGTTTTTTAAAGTTTCAAAGTTGGCAATGCCATGTATAAGCATAGGCATCATTGCGCACCGGCAGCCTACCATATGCTTATACATTGGCATTGCCAACTTTGAAACTTTAAATAACTCTCAACTGCTCAAATCGGAACATACCCTAATATAGTACCTTAGTCGCTAGTATTGATGGGCGCTACTCGGCCTGCTCTTCGCTCCACTCCTTTTTTGACGAATCACTCTGGTTTCCCACTAGCACTGCCCTCGCCTTTCTCTCCTCGCTCCTGTTCACGTTCACAACTATGCACAAAAAAATCCAGCCAGTATTTTTATTTTCCTTCTTCAACGTTGGTATATTAGATTCAAAACGGTTTCTCTTTACTTGTCTACTCCGGTAAACCTGTATCAGCCCTGTGCCAGTGATACCAGATCTGAAACGAGACGTGGTGCAATACTATGACACGTCTATGTCCGTGTGAATATGGTAGGATACGATATAAATGCCTGGGTTGCGCGCGCAACTCATTTCTCCTCTTCTGAATTTAAAAACTCGAAGGTGCACAATTGCCGGTCGGAACACTTCGGCGGTTCTATTTATATCTCCATCTGCTTTGAAATAAAATGAAGAGAATGGGATTTTAATATTTCCAGATTTCGATGCTGGGCTGGCGATTCTCATGATTTGAATACGTCGCGCGCCTCTTTAATGCGTGTATTTTGAGGTTACGTTTCTTCAAGTATAAAATATAAATTATATAAATATTAATACTATTATATATATATATATAAAATTAATTATACTATTATAATTATGTTATATTATAATAGTCTTATTTAAATCTTGATCCGCATTTGAAAGAAATTAAAGAAATTGGTGATTTTGGAATTCATCTCGGTGGGATAAAAACTCAGTTATTTGATTGAAAAATTAATTATTTTGTTAAAAATGTAACTTTTTTATCAAAAAGTCCTCTTTTCGATCAAAAATTCAACTACTTTGTTATAATTTTTATTTCTTTTATTTGAAGATCCATCTCTTTCGTTGAAAATGCATTTTTGAAACTGACAATTAATCTATACCATTTTTGGTTAAAAAATCATGTATTGTGTTAACAATTCGTCGTTCTTTGTAGAAATTAAATTGATTTATGGAAAATTTATACTTTTTTTAACAAGATTTTATAATTAGGGTTGAAAATTTAACTATTTGCTTGAAAGTTTAATTCTTTGATTGAAAACTCATATTTTTCGTTTAAGAAATTTAACTTTTTGTAGATAATTCGTCTTTTTTACTTTAGAATTAAATAATTTCCTTGAAAATTCATGTATTTTGTTTAAAACTTGTCTTTTTTGTGGATCATTAATTTTCTTGGTCGAAAATTCACCTTTTCCCTTGAAAATTGAACAATTTTGTTGAAAATTCGTTTTTTTCCTTGTTCCATTCAATTTTTTATCACAGCTTTTATCTGGAAATTAAACTATTCCATTTTTGGTTAAACTGTATCCTGTAAATTGTATTAGTTAAAACACCAACTATTTGTTAGAAAATTAATTTATTTGTTAACGATTATGATTTGAAATATTATTTTAGTATACAAAATTTTTATTTTTAACCCATTCAATTTAAAATTTTTTAATTAAAAAAAGGAAATTTCGTTAATTATCAGCAATATTTGACCGTTCATTTAAAACAATCCATTACGAACAACTGTTAAAAACTATACAAATTTGAACAGAATGGTTCGAAGTAGAAAGCCTTGAATTGCTAAATTTGTAATGATCTAAATTTTAAGTTTAAACGCTACAATTTTAATTAAAAAGAAGATTCAGAATTAATTTAAAACTTGAAATTATTACAAATAATTTGAAACACGATTTAGACTTTGGCAGATTTAAAAAAAGCTTTTTGAGAATTGTACAGTATTTAAAAAGAATAACAAAAATTGTTGTGATTGCTAAGAACATTGAAAATGATTTCTTATTTTACAAATAAATTTTAAGTGAGTATTTGAAAACATTTTAAAAATTAAAAAAAATAATCCGGAAGGTTTTAAGGAAATTTTTTTATTTTGCATTTTTTTTTTAATTTTACGAAAAAAATCTAATTAACAAAATATAGCAATTTTCAACCCAAAAGTTTACTTTTTAACAAATTAAATTAACTTTCTATCAAATAATTGGTATTTTAACTAATACAATGTACTGGATAAAGTTTCAACCAAAAATTGAATGGTTCGATTATCAGATAAAAACGATTAATTTTTAATCAATCCTAGAATAGTTACATTTTCAGATTAAAAAAATAATTTTCAATCAAAAAAATAAATTTTCAATAAAGTTGTTAAATTCTCAACCAATAACATGAATTTTCGACCAAGAAAATTAATGACCTACAAAAAAGACAAATTTCAAACAAAATACATAAATTTTCAACGAAATTATTTAATTTTAAAGTCAAAAAAATGATTTATCTACAAAAAGTTGATTTTTTCAGCGAAAAAAAAAGATTAAAAGATTAAATTTCTACCAAACAAGGTCAATTTCCAACAAAATATATGAACTTTCAACAAAATTATTTAATTTTATAGTTAAAAAGAGTATCATCTACTACTACTACATAGTTAAATTATTTGGTCCACAATTAAAATTTTGGCTGAAAAATCATATTTTTGGGTTAAAAATTCAGCTTTTTTGTAGATGATATTCTTTTTGACTTTAAAATTAATTAATTTTCTTGGTCGAAAATTCATGTTATTGGTTGAGAATTTAACAACTTTATTGAAAATTTATTTTAACGATTAAAAATTTTTTTTATCTGAAAGTGTAACTATTCTAGGATTGAGTCAAAATTAATCGTTTTTATCTGGAAATTAAACTATTCAATTTTTGGTTGAAACTTTATCCTGTACATTGTATTAGTTAAAACAAGCAATTATTTGATAGAAAATTAATTTAATTTGTTGAAAAGTAAACTTTTTGTTGAAAATTGATATATTTTGTTAATTATATTTTTTCCTAAAATTAAAAAAACTGCAAAATAAAAAAATTTCGTTAAAATCTTCCGGATTCTTTTTTTTTAATTTTTAAAATGTTTTCAAATACTCACTTAAAATTTATTTGTCAAAATAAAAAATCATTTTCAATGTTCTTAGCAATCACAACAATTTTTGTTATTCCTTTTAAATACTGTACGATTCTCAAAAAGCTTCTTTTTTTTTTTAATCTGCAAAAGTGTAAATCGTGTTTCAAATTATTTGAAATAACTTCAAGTTTTAAATTAATTATGAATCTTTTTTTAAATTAAAATTGTAGCGTTTAAACTTAAAATTTAGATCATTACAAATTTAGCAATTCAAGGCTTTCTACTTCGAACCATTCTGTTCAAATTTGTATATTTTTTAATAGTTGTTCGTAATGGATTGTTTTAAATGAACGGTCAAATATTGCTGATAATTAACGAAATTCCTTTTTTTTAATTAAAAAATTTTTAATTGAATGGGTTAAAAATAAACATTTTTCATACTAAAATAATATTTCAAATCATAATCGTTAACAAATAAATTAATTTTCTAACAAATACTTGGTGTTTTAACTAATACAATTTACAGGATACAGTTTAACCAAAAATGGAATAGTTTAATTTCCAGATAAAAGCTGTGATAAAAAATTGAATGGAACAAGGAAAAAAACGAATTTTCAACAAAATTGTTAAATTTTCAAGGGAAAATGTGAATTTTTGACCAAGAAGATTAATGTTCTATAAAAAAAAAACGATTTTCAAACTTACCCAATATATACGATTAATTTTTAATCAATCATATAATAGTTACACTTTCAGATAAAGATAAATAATTTTCAACGGAAAAAATTTATTTTCAACAAAGTTGTTGAATTGTGAACCAACAACATGAATTTTCGACCAAGAAAATTAATGATCTACAAAAAAGACAAATTTCAAACAAAATACATGAATTTTCAACGAAATTATTTAATTTTAAAGTCAAAAAGACTAATTATCTAGAAAAAGTAGAACTTCTTAAGCGGAAAATATGAGTTTTCAATCAAAGAGTTAAACTTTCAAGCAAATAGTTAAATTTTCAACCCTAATTATAAAATCTTGTTAAAAAAAAGTCTTTTTTTACAAAGTAGTTCAGCTCTTAGTGAAATAATCGAATTTTAAATCCAAGAAGATGTACGGTTCATATTTTAACCAAACAATTGCATTTTTGACCAAAAATGATACATTTTCAACCAAAAAGATTAAATTTCTACTAAAAAAGGTCACTTTAATTTTAATAAATTTTTAAATTTTAAAGTCAAAAAGAATATTATCTACAAAAACCTGAATTTTTAACCTAATTTAAAGACAAATAGTTGAATTTTCAACTATAATTATGAATCTTTAATAAGAACAAATTAATTTTTTTGATAAGTAGTTTAACTTTAAGTGAATAATCGAATTTTCCACCCAAAAATTATGATTTTAATTTTTAACAATATAGTTTCATTTACAACAAAACGACTTTGCAACCAAAAAATATTTACAGTTGATAATTCAACCGAAAAATGTAATCTTTAATCAAAAAGTATAAATTTTCCATAAAGCGATTTAATTTCTACAAAGAAAGACGAATTGTTAATAAAATACATGATTTTTTAACCAAAAAAAGTATAGATTAATTGTCAGTTTCAAAAATGTATTTTCAACGAAAGAGATGAACCTTCAAATAAAAGAAATAAATTTTTTAACAAAGTAGTTGAATTTTTTATAGAAAAGAGGACATAGATAGATAGATAGATTTGATAGAATGCGGATCAAGATTTAAATAAGACTATTATAATATAACGTAATTATA
>NC_046663.1:137136576-137138290 GCF_010883055.1 Belonocnema kinseyi
TTCGCTGGGAGCGAGTGCAGTTTTTCAGATTAGCACCCGCTCCCGACGAAATTCTGCGGTCGCCCTTATGACAATCTTTTAATTATATATATCTATTTTTAGCTTGTACATTTTGCACTAATTTTATACATGAAGCCACTTTGTCGTTTTTTAAAGCTGAAATTGCAAAAATTGTGTAAATTTCAATGTTTTCTTAAATGATCAATAACTTCCGAAATAATCAATATTTTTTACTGTTTTTTGGCTCATTTTCAAGCAATTTTTTCCGTTCTACAAGAGCTTATGGGTATCAGTCGTAAAAGTGTTGTCATCGAATTGAAATAACTTGTAATTGTGACAAACAAGTTGGGAAAATTGCAATATTCTTTGTGGTAACAAAAGTATATTTGTAGAATATATGAACCATATAATCATGAAGTTTCTGTTAAATTTCTCAAAATATATATTCATTTAATTTTGATTATAATTTGCCTACAGATTAGATGTTTTTACAATTTTCTAACTGCTGTTGTCATGCGGTGAAAAAATAAATTAAAAATGAGCCTAAGAACATTGAAAGATGTTGATTATCTCGGAAGTTATTGAACATTCAGAAAAATCTTGAAATGTACACTATTTCTACAATATATACTTAAAAAATAGACAAATTTGTTTCACCCTGGCCTAACTTTATACAGAAGTTTAAAAGCAGTCAATCCTTTAAAGAGAAATTTTTTTAGTTCCGGCATAATTAAAATTAAGACAACTTTATCAGTCATCAAAAAAGAGGCAAGCGAAGACTTTCAGCCACCTCTGTACATGAAATATTATTACTTCACGATTTCGCAGTCTTAGAATATAGTTGCATAAAAAAGTGAAATGAATAGTATACGAGCGGAAGGGAAATTTGTTTCTTATCTTAGTATTTATTTCACTTGAACTTATATTAATATTACAATTATATTACAAAACAAAGAATTATTAATAACACATATTTCCCACAAATTTTTAAACACGCCAGCAAAAAAAATAAGGAAAATTGTACAATAGAAGTAGAAGAGTAAAAGATGCTGCCAGTCCTAAGCCTGGAAAAATTATGAAGGGAACATTTTGATTCATTTTGCCCATGAACCGAAACTCAAGTGTACTGTTTTCATTTTTTTTTTTAATTTCAGGATACTATTCTGTACAAAATAATCACTTTTTAATATTCCTCCTTAATAAACTTTAATTGTTTGGGTCCATGAAAACATGAAAAAGAAATTGTTTGGCACTTTCGATCCATCAGGTATATCTCTAATGTTTTGTGAGTCTGTACTTTGTTTCAAAACTAGCATTCAGGTACCAAAAAAATTAGTTTCGATTTTTCAAAGGGATCAAAAAATAAAAGTTCATTAGAAGGTTATACTTCAATAAAAGTATCTGGCGCACACAAGATGAGATAGTTTTATTAGTCATTGCCATTATTATGACGATTCCCACACATAGTGCGGCATTTGCATCTACTAGCGAAAGAAAAGATTTCAATTGGAAATTTAAGAAATTTTGATGTAAAAGTATTGTTTGCAATGTAAAAATTCATAATCTTCAGTATTTTTAAATCTAGTTTGTTAATCAAATTTAATTTTATACATCAATATAAAAAAATATATAGAAATACGAATTAAAAAATTAACAGTTTTTTTTTCTTTGCCTTTAACGTAAATGTAAAAACAAAAACAACATTTCTTAAATT
>NC_046663.1:137138390-137144765 GCF_010883055.1 Belonocnema kinseyi
CTTCATACTTGCCAGGGGGCACTAGACTGTATTTCCGATTTTCTTTTAGATATCACTGCAGTCATTGCCGTGCTCAGCCAAACCTACCGTTTCGCCTTAACTTGACCCGGCAACTGTCCTAAGTTGATTAGTTCCTAATATCTCCAGCGCGGCGCTAGTTGTCCCATCACTTCCCGTTTTTACATAGATAGCAATGGGACTAAATCACTTTTTAAATTTTTTAGTAAACAAAATGTTATTTCCATGCAAAAAAATTCTTGAAATTAAAACAATGTTACTCATTTAACATTTCAAAATACTCTTCCAATAATTTTTTATGAATACCAAAGACAAAATATGATTCATATGGTCGTACAATAATCTTGGAAAAGTGTAATATATCTTAGATATGAATTTGAATGAAAAGTAAAATATGATTCTTAAAGTTTAGTGTCCAAAACAAATTAACAATATTATTAATGGAATGTAAAAAACTCCTGTAGAAAAATTTGAATAGTACTAAGTTTAAACTTACCATGTGAATACTCTCGCTTATGAATATATAATAGATATAATGTATTTCTTATTGAATTTAACTAAATTTACATTTGAAACCATTTTATTTAATAATCAGTGAAAAATAAAATAATAAATTTCTTTAATTGCTCTCTTTCATCATTATATCCTTTTCAGTGTTTAAAACAAAGATTTAAAAACATTGATTATATTTACATCTTGGACGTTTAATAAAATAATTATTTATATTTGCACTCTGAAAAATAGTTCTTTTTGCAACAATTTGAATTATAGAATAAACTATTTTTGATGTTCTTTATATATTTTTATTTGATATGTTCTTGAATGAAAATTTAATTCAATTTCAATTACATTTTTCTCATTATATTCAATAGGGTAAGTACTCTCAAATAACCCTCAAATATTAATTTTCGACTTTTAAAAAAACTATTAAAACTTTTTTCACAAAACTATTTACATATTTTATTGATATAAATATTATTTACTGCGTTTTTAGATATAAAAAGGATTATATTTAACTTTTTATTCAAATTAAAATCTAATATTCCACTTTACCAAATTTATTGGGTGACGCTTTAATTCATTTTTTCCATTGGAATTTATATACATCGTTTGGAAAATTGTTTTGAAATATTAGATGAGTAACATTCTTTTCATTTCAATATATTTTTGCGAAAATAAAATTTTATTTATTCAAAAATAAAAATAAAGTGGTCTACTCCCATTGCTTAGAATGCAAAAACAGAGAGTGCTGGGGCAACTAGCGCCGTGCTGAAGAATTAGGAACTAACCAACTTAGGACACTAAGGGATATCCATTTTGTTTTCAGATGCATAGGGCGGACCCGAACCAAAGATATTTTACCTAGATGCGGCTAGGATCAGGAGTGGGGACGGCCGATATATATATCTAACTACATTTTCGACCATATTGAGGTGCTGCCCTCTTCAACTTTTCGTCGTTTCTATGACAACCGCGTCCATCGACCACATTAATGGGCGGGGTGGGGCCGGGGTGCACACTGAAAGTTGTTGAATTCCAAACCGAACGTGATTTTCTTTTTCTCGCGTTCCCCTTCGACATCACTATAGCAATATTTGCTATAGCTGAGTTGGTCGGCTGGCTCTGTACGCGAAAAATGTCGTGAACGCTGAATTACCTAATTGTATCAAAATTACAGAGAGCCTAAAATTATTCTATTTATTATTATTTTTAAATTGATTAATTTCTCTTACGGTTGGTTTGAAAAGAGACATTTTCGGGATAATAAATAAATAGATTTAAAAAAATTCTTTTCGTACTTTAGAATTGCCCTACCGAAAGAAATCTTTGAATTTTCTTTAGCGAAATAGCTTGGCCCATTTGAGTCTATAAACAAAGTCGATTTGAAACAAAATAGTCTCGGACATAGTTTGAGAGATTTAGGTCCTTTTCAAGATCCTTTTAGTGGTCGTTTTAAGAGTGGTGCGACGGTAATATAATGAATGTTCCTTTTGTATTCGTCACGTGCCGGGCGGGCAGAGTTATTTACAGTAATTGGTCGTGGCTAATCCGCTCTCCCTTTTTAAATTTCTCTTCAAATTATTAACACTTTCTTTTAATTGATGAATCTTCTCATTATAATTAATTATAGTTATAATTTATATACTGATATACAATTTTCTAGTTGAATTTAAAAATGTTGTCTTTTTTGGCGTATCTCATTCCATTTACGAGAAACGTTCTATTAATTCCAATTTTAAGCATTAAAACAAAAGTTAGATATCTGAAGTCATCGAAACCCATAGATTCCGAATTATTATGTTTTAAGCTGTTAACTATGAAAGGAAAAAAATCTACTTCTAAATTTTAATCCGAAAGCTTAACAAAGGACCCTTGAGTGTCGGCTACTCTATTGAGATGGCCTCTCTGCTTGTTATTAATGATCGAATTCTTATTTAAATTTCGGAAAGGATATTTTAAAGCCCTCAGACCATTTAAACGAGATTCCTGGACCTTTAAAAATATCTACCTGAGTACCTGCGGAGAATTTCTTTGAGATTCTTTTTTTAATAAGCATAACATTTAAATGAAATTGAGATAAATTTTAAAATTAAATAAAATTTAGTTAAATTCCAAATTTAAATAAAGTTTGTTTCAATTGTAGCTAAATTCAACATTTAAATAAAATTTAGATGAATTTAAAAATTAAATAAAGTTTAGTTAAATTAAATTAATTTCTCGTCTGCTGTAGTTTAAAAGAGAAATTTTCGACATACTACGTAAACAAGTTTAAAAAGAATTCTATTCGTACTTTAAAATTTATTGCAGTGCAATTTTTAAAACTATTTTGTAAAACTAAATTTAAAGATTAAATACAATTTAGTTAAATTCAGCATTTAAGTAAATTTTAGTTTAATTAAAGTAAAGTTCAGTCAAAAATTGCAGATGTTTCATGGCGTTAAATGGTTTTTAATTAAAGTGCAAATTAGTTAAATTAAAATAAAACTGTAGTTAAATTTTAAATTTGAATACATTTTTGAAACCAGTAATATTAAAAATAGTGCATCCATATTGAAAAATAAAATTATTAACGCTATTTACGTAGAATGTAAATGACATAAGATTTTTTCACCAGATTTCACAAATTGAATAGTTACTTGCAATTTAGTTAATAAATCGAGCATCATATAAATTGTTATATAGTAAATGAAAGGTGATATAGTAGTGATCTTAAATAAAGTTTGTTTTTAGTGTATTTTTTATTCTTAGTTTTTATTAAGTACAATTACAAGTTTATGTACAATACGCATTTTAACCGTTTTATTGGATATAGATATATTGACAAAAAGCTCAGGAAAGTAATAATTAGGATTATAACTGACTCATAAAAATAAAGAATAGATCTAGAGAAGAAATTATATTAAAATAATCTGCACGTAGTTTACTGAGCCCTCTCACCAGAAGTATCCTACATTGTGCAGTATACTAATAAGTAAATTAAATTTATTTGAACCGTATACAAAATTCAAATCCTGAGCACGAAAATGGCTGCCGCAAATAATCGTCCTCCATTGAACCGCAGATGGATTAATTCCTAAAAATTAAATTTTAACTATAATTTCAATCATATAACACAAATCAATTTATTTAATCAATGATTTTATTATGACAATTAATTTTATTATTGGACAATTTTATATTTCAAAATGTTTTAAGAGATTTAAAAAATATGCAAAATAATTCAGAATTTATAATTTTTGAAATAGAAAAGTTGTAATTCCTTGTATAATTTTAAGACATATTTTTAATAAAATTCCTTAAAGTCCCTTTAACATCCTTCAAAATCTTGGTAGTAGTAAAATCCCTTAAAATTACTTCAAAACCCACGAAATATAAATGCTAAAAAAAGATGACATTATACACATATTACATAACGAGTAAAATAATTTTTCTGTCTAATCGTTTTGACAACCAAAATAATCTGAAGATAGTTTTCAAATTCGGCACATTTACAGAATTTGCGCTATTTCCAAACCGAAAAGGTAATTTTTCAACCAGGAGCATTAAATTTCTCTGAAAAGATCCATTTTTTTAAATATTTGAACAGAAAAATTTTCACGTAATAAATTAATTTTTAATAAAAAAAATAATTTTCAACGAAAGAGATGAATTTTTAACAACAACAAATCAATTTTCTGCTAAAATAGTTATTTTCTTAATAAAATGATGAATCTTCAATCAAAGAAATGAATTTTTAACCAAAAATATAATAGTTACATTTTCATTAAAAAGTCAATTTTCAACAAAATAAAATAAATGTTTAATCAAATAGATTAATTTTAAATCAAGATGATATAATTTCCCTACAAAATATTTGTTATAGACAAAACATGTGATAGTTAAATTTTCAGAAAAAAGTTCATTTTCGATAATAAAAAAACTATTTTTCAATCTGAGATGAATTTTCAACAGAAAAAATATTTTTAATTTAGGAAGATGAATTTCCTGCCAAAAATTAATCTTTTAGCAGAAAATTAATTTTCCTGAGTTAACAATATTTTCGCTTTTTTCTGTTTGAAAATTCATCTCTTAGATTGGAAAATAGGTTTTTTCTATAGAAAATTAATTTTTTCGACTTAAAAGTTAACGATTTCATTTTTGGACTGAAACAGATCTTTCTTTTAAAGAAATTATATCATCTTGGTTTAAAATTAATCTTTTTAGTTAATAATTATTTTTTTATTAAACATGACTTTTTTCAATTGAAAATTAAAATGATCGAATTTTGGTCAAAAACTTACCTTTTTTAGAGAAATTAAATCTTTTTGGTTAAAAATTCATCTTTTTGGTTGAAAATTTCTTTCAAAATTAAAAAATTTGGTTGAAAATACATGTATTTTGTTAAAATTAATCTTTTTTGATAAAAAATTAATCTGTCTGTTAAGAAAGTAAACAAAAACAAATGTTCGCTGCTTGCACATTGTCGTTGCGCGGGAGAATGACGTGCACGATATAACTCGGCAACCAGAAAAAGCTACACGGTTTAGAAAAATAAAAAGATCATAAGGAATAATTTGCACTGAAAAAAAAGTGAGAAAAAAAACGAGCTCAAAACAAAAAATCAGAATGAAACATTTTTTTTAAATTTTCTACCTGAAATTTTGACTTTTTTTTCTAGAATTTCACAGTAAAAAGGGTACTTATCTCTACATAAGACCTATAAATTTTAGTAAAATAGGTTAAAAATGTCTAGGATGTAGTATTTAAAAAAAAATCATCGAACAATTCAATGTGACGTCATTTCTACAATTCTGAAATTTTTTCAAAAATATTTTATCACAGTTATAGCTAACAACTCTGATATTCCTGACCTGGAACCTCTTTTTAGGTAATATTTTAAATAATGCGATAAATAATAAATTCGGAAATTTCAGAATTTTGGGGATTTTAATAATTCGTTATTTTTCCAATTGACTGGAGACACGCTAATAATTGTTATTTAATTACTCACCTGCATTTTGGCACCATACGATAAATGTTTCACTGCTTTTCGGTGGTAAACAGAATAAAATAATCCCGGCATCTCCTCGTGTATTTCGACAGTCTATGTAAGCACACCGATCGGTAGCACTTGGAGACATTATTTTTATTCTGTTTTCACTTTAAAACATTTTTTAAATAATTCACTACCAGTAAACTATTGATTAAGCTCAAGTTCAAGGTAAAAATAATATCCAATCACGTAAATACCAAAGGCTTTAATCGTACCGGCATGCGTGTGTTCCTTTGTTGTGAAATTAGGAAAAAAAGTGAGTGCAGGTCTAATAAATAAAAATAAACCGTTAATATGCACCTGCTTGCGAAAAATAATTTTGCTGAAATATTTTCATTGACTTTTAATTTTTTCAATAATATTACTAATTAAATAATTAATTAATTAGCTGAATATGATATTTAGGTATGTTTTAGTTTTTTATCTTTTAAATAGAAATATGAAAATAGAGTTACCTTTTTTTGAGCATAAAAGGATCTCTTTAAATTGTCCGGAATGTTCACATAAAAATTCGTAGTATTATACTTTTTACGAACAAAATAGTAAAAGAAAACATTTTTTGATATTGCACTGAAGTATTTTTTAGTTTTCTTTTTTTTTAAATAAAAATATGAAAATAAAGTGAATATCTTTTTCATAAAAAGTATTCTTTAAATAGTCCAGAGTGTTCACGTAAATATTCGAATTATCCTCATTAGCAATACAATATTAAAATAAAACTGTTTATTTTTTTACTTTTCACAAGTATTTATCATAAAAATAAAATATGAAATTTCAAGGTCAGGATTTTCAATCAATTACTTCAATTACTTCCATGTTATTAT